>NC_092711.1:22115394-22442894 GCF_047496885.1 Scyliorhinus torazame
AATAATGATATACTACCCTGGGACCACTGTAAATAATGATATACTACCCACGGCCACTGTAAATAATGATATACTACCCTGGGACCACTGTAAATAATCATATTCTTCACAGGGACCACAATACATAATAATATACTACCCTGGGAGCACTGTAAATAATGACGTACTACCCAGGGACCACTGTAAGTAATGATATTCTACCCAGGGACCACTGTAAATAATGATATACAACCCAGGGACCACAGGAAATAATGAGATACTACCCAGGGACCATTGTAGATACGGATATACTACCCAGAGACCACTGTAAATAATGATATTCTCCACAGGGACCACAGTAAATAATGAGATAATACCCAGGGACCACTTAAAAAAATTATATACTACCCAGGGACCACTGAAAACAATGATATACTACCCAGGGACCACAGCAAATAATGAGATACTTCCCAGGGACCATTGTAGATACGTATATTCTCCACAGGGACCACAGTAAATAATGAGATACTACCCAGGGGCCACAGTAAATAATGAGATACTACCCAGGGACCATTGTAGATACGGATATACTACCCAGAGACCGCTGTAAATAATGATATTCTCCACAGGGACCACAGTAAATAATGAGATAATACCCAGGGACCACTGTGCTTAATGATATTTTGCCCAGTGACCATGTAAATAATGATATACTGCCAATGGACCACTGTGAATAAAGATGTACTGCACAGTGCACATTAAAATTGATGACATACTGTCCAGGGTCCACTGTAAATCATGATATACCACCCTGGGACCACTGTAAATAACGATATACTACGCAGGGACAACTGTAGAAAATGATATACTACCCAGGGACCACAGTAAATAAAGATATACTATCCAGGGACAACGGTAAATAATGATATGCTACCCAGGGACAAGTGTAAATAATGATATAAAGCTCAGGGACCACTGTAAATAATGATGTACTACCCAGGGACCACTGTAAATAATAAAATACTACCAGGGTCCCACTGTAAGTAATGATATACAACGCAGGGACGACTGTAAATTTTGATATACTACCCAGGGAACACTGTAAATAATGATATTCTACCCAGGGACCACTGTAAATATTGGTATACTATCCAAGTACCACAGTAAATAATAATTTATATCCCAGGAACCAGTGTAAATAATGATATTCTACCCAGGGACCAATGTAAATATTGAGACATTACACAGGGACCAATGTAAATAATGATATATTACCCAGGGACCACTGTAAATAATGATATTCTACACAGGGACCACTGTAAACAATGATATAATACCCAGGGACCACTGTAAATAATGATATTCTACCCAGGGACCACTGTAAATATTGATATACTACCCAGGGACCACTGTAAATAATGATATTCTACCCAGGGACCACTGTAAATGTTGATATACTACCCAGGGTCCACTGTAAATAATGATAGTCTACCCAGAGACCACTGTAAATATTGATATACTACCCAGGGAAAACTGTAAATAATGATATTCTACCCAGGGACAACTGTAAATAATGATATTCTACCCAGGGAGCACTGTACATAATGAAATACTACACAGGGACCACTGTAAATAATGATATTCTACCCATGGACCACTGTAAATAATGATATTCTACCCAGGGACCACTGTAAATAATGATGTACTACCCAGGGACCACTGTAAATAATAAAATACTACCAGAGGCCCACTGTAAATAATGATATACAACGCAGGGACGACTGTAAATATTGATATACTACCCAGGGAACACTGTAAATAATGATATTCTACCCAGGGACCACTGTAAATATTGGTATACCATCCAAGTACCACAGTAAATAATAATTTATATCCCAGGAACCAGTGTAAATAATGATATTCTACCCAGGGAGCACTGTACATAATGAAATACTACACAGGGACCACTGTAAATAATGATATTCTACCCAGGGACCACTGTAAATAATGATATTCTACCCAGGGACCACTGTAAATAATGATATACTACCCAGGGACCACTGTAAATAATGATATTCTAACCAGGGACCACTGTAAATAATGATATTCTGCCCAGGGACCACTGTAAATAATGATATACCGCCCAGAGACCACTGTAAATAATGAGATACTACCCAGGGACAACTGTAAATAATGATATTCTATCCAGGGCCACTGTAAATATTCATATACTACCCAAGGACCACTGTAAATAATAACAAACGGCCCAGGGACCAGTGTAGATAATGATATTCGACCTAGGGTCCACTATAAATAATGATATTCTACCCAGGGACCACTGCAAATAATAATATTCTAATCAGAGAGCACTGCAAATAATGATATTCTAGCCAGGGACAACTGTAAATAATGATATACTACATCGGGACCATTGGAAATAATCATCCACTATCAAGCGACCAATGTAAATAATGATATTCTAGCCAGGGACAACTGTAAATAATGATATACTACATCGGGACCATTGGAAATAATCATCCACTATCAAGCGACCACTGTAAATAATGATATACTACCCATGGCAACTGTAAATAATGATATACTACCCACGGCCACTGTAAATAATACGAAGTCTTACAACACCAGGTTAAAGTCCAACAGGTTTGTTTCGATGTCACTAGCTTTCGGAGCGCTGCTCCTTCCTCAGGTGAATGAAGAGGTATGTTCCAGAAACACATATATAGACAAATTCAAAGATGCCAAATAATGCTTGGAATGCGACCATTAGCAGGTGATTAAATCTTTACAGATCCAGAGATGGGGTAACCCCAGGTTAAAGAGGTGTGAATTGCATCAAGCCAGGACAGTTGGTGGGATTTCGCAGGCCAGATGGTGGGGGATGAATGTAATGTGACATGAATCCCAGGTCCCGGTCGACCACTGTAAATAATGATATACTACCCTGGGACCACTGTAAATGATTATATACTACCCACGGCCACTGTAAATAATGATATACTACCCTGGGACCACTGTAAATAATGATATACTACCCACGGCAATTGTAAATAATGATATACAACCCTGGGACCACTGTAAATAATCATATTCTTCACAGGGACCACAATAAATAGTTATATACTACCCTGGGAGCACTGTAAATAATGATATACTATCCAGTGACAAATCTAAATAAAAATATACTACCGAGGGACCACTGTAATTAAAGATACAACATCCAGAATCCATTGTAAATAATGATATACTACCCAGGGATCACGCTAAATAATGATATACTACCCTGAGACCACTGTAAATAATCATATTCTTCACGGGGACCACAATAAATAATGATATACTACCCAGTAACCAGTATAAATAATGATATACTAGCCAGTGACCAGTGTAAATAATGATATATTACCCAGGGACCATTGTAGTTACTGATAAACTACGCAGGGTTCACGGTAAATAATGATATACCACCCTGGGACCACTGTAAATAATGTTATACCATCCAGTGACAACTCTAAATAAAGATACACTACCGAGGGAACACTGTAATTAAAGACACACCATCCAGAGTCCACTGTAAATAATGAGATACTACCCAGGGACCACTTTAAGTAATGATACTCTACCCAGGGTCCACAGTAAATAATGAGATACTACCCAGGGACCATTGTAGATACGGATATACTACCCAGAGACCACTTAAATAATGATATTCTCCACAGGGACCACAGTACATAATGAGATAATACCCAGGGACCACTGTAAATAATGATATACTACCCAGGGACCACAGTAAATAATGATATACTACCCAGGGACCACAGTAAATAATGAGATACTTCCCAGGGACCATTGTAGATACGTATATACTACCCAGAGACCACTGTAAATAATGATATTCTCCACAGGGACCACAGTAAATAATGAGATAATACCCAGAGACCACTGTAAATAATGATATTCTCCACAGGGACCACAGTAAATAATGAGATACTACCCAGGGACCACAGTAAATAATGAGATAGTACCCAGGGACCATTGTAGATACGGATATACTACCCAGAGACCACTGGAAATAATGATATTCTCCACAGGGACCACAGTAAATAATGAGATAATACCTAGGGACCACTGTAAATAATGATATTCTCCCCAAACCACTGCAAATAATGAGATAATACCCAGGGACCATTGTAGATAAGAATATACTCCCCAGAGAACACTGTAAATAATGAGATACTACCCAGGGACCACTGTAAGTAATGAGATAATACCCAGGGACCATTGTAGATACTGATATACCACTCAGGGACCACTGTAAATAATGAGATACTACCCTGGGACCACAGTAAATAATGATGTACTACCCAGGGACCACAGTAAATAATGAGATAATACCCAGGGACCATTGTAGATACTGATATACCACTCAGGGACCACTGTAAATAATGATATACTACCCAGGGACCACTGTAAATAATGATATACTACCCAGAGACCAATGTAAATAATGATATTCTCCCCAGGGACCACAGTAAATAATGAGATAATACCCAGGGACCATTGTAGATACTGATATACCACTCAGGGACCATTGTAAATAATGAGATACTACCCTGGAACCACGGTAAATAATGATATACTACCCAGGGACCACAGTAAATAATGTGATAATACCCAGGGACCATTGTAGATACTATTATACCACACAGGGAACATTGTAAATAATGAGATACTACCCTGGGGC
Source organism: Scyliorhinus torazame (assembly GCF_047496885.1). Taxonomy (NCBI): domain Eukaryota; kingdom Metazoa; phylum Chordata; class Chondrichthyes; order Carcharhiniformes; family Scyliorhinidae; genus Scyliorhinus; species Scyliorhinus torazame. The sequence goes on from NC_092711.1 coordinate 22,120,136, forward strand.
CACAGTAAATAATGAGATACTACCCTGGGACCACAGTAAATAATGATATACTACCCAGGGACCACAGTAAATACTGAGATACTACCCAGAGACTATTGTAGATACTGATATACCACGCTGGGACCATTGTAAATAATGAGATACTACCCAGGGACCACAGTAAATAATGATATTCTACCCAGCGGCCTCAGTAAATAATGAGATAGTACCCAGGGGCCATTGTAGATACGGATATACTACCCAGAGGTCACTGCAAATAATGATATTCTACCCGGGGACCACTGTAAATGATGAGATAATACCCAGGGACCATTGTAGATAATGAGATACTACCCAGGGACCACAGTAAATAATGATATTCTAACCAGGGACCACTGCAGATAATGATATACTATCCAGTGACCACTGTAAATGATGATACCTACCCAAGGCCACTGTAAATAATGGTATACTATCCAGGGACGACTGTAAATAATGATTTACTAACCAGGGACCACTGTATATAATGTTATTCTACCCAGGGACCGCTGTGCATAATGATATACTACACAGGGACCACTGTAAATAACGATATGCTTCCCAGGGACCACTGTAAAAAATGAGATACTACTCAGGGACCCGTGTAAAAAAATGCCGTACTACCAAAGGACCATTGCAAATGATAATAATCTACCCTGGGATCACTGTAAATAATGATGCACTATCCAAGGACCACTGTAAATAATGATATACTGCCCAGGGACCACTGTAACTAATGAAATACTATCCAGTGGCCACTGTAAATGATGCTACCTCCCCAAGGCCACTGTAAATAATGGTATACAACCCAGGAACCGCTGAAGATAATGATATTCTACCCAGGGACAACAGTAGGTAACGATACACTAACCGGGACCACTGTAAATAATGATATTCTCCCCAGTGACCACTGTAAGTAATGACATACTACCCAGGAACCACAGTATATAATGATATTCTGCACAGAGACCACTGTAAATAATGATATACAACCCGGTGACCACTGTAAGTCATGACATACCACACAGGGACGACTGTAAATAATGATATTCTGCACAGAGACCACTGTAAATAATGATATACTACCCAGGGACCACTGTCAATAATGATATACTGCGCAGGGACCACTATATATAAAGATATACTGCCCAGGGACCAATGTAAATAATGATATACTGCCCAGGGACCACTGTAAATAATGATATTATGCACAGAGACCACTGTAACTAATGATATACTACCCAGGGACCACTGTCAATAATGATATACTGCCCAGGGACCACTGTATATAATGATAGACGAGCCAGAGACCACTGTATATAATGATATGCTACCCAGGGACCACTGTCAATAATGATATACTGCCCAGGGACCTCTGTCTATAATGATAAACTAGCCAGAGACCATTGTATATAATGATATGCTACCCAGGGACCACTGTCAATAATGATATACTGCCCAGGGACCACTGTATATAATGATATACTAGCCAGAGACCACTGTAAATAATGATATACTACCCAGGGACACAGTAAATAATGATATACTACCCAGGGACCACAGTAAATAATGAGATACTTCCCAGGGACCATTGTAGATACGTATATACTACCCAGAGACCACTGTAAATAATGATATTCTCCACAGGGACCACAGTAAATAATGAGATAATACCGAGAGACCACTGTAAATAATGATATTCTCCACTTGGACCACAGTAAATAATGAGATACTACCCACGGACCACAGTAAATAAAGAGATACTACCCAGGGACCATTGTAGATACGGATATACTACCCAGAGACCACTGTAAATAATGATATTCTCCACAGGGACCACAGTAAATAATGAGATAATATCCAGGGACCACTGTAAATAATGATATACTACCCAGGAACCACAGTAAATAATGAGATAATACCCAGGGACCACTGTAAATAATGATATATTACCCAGGGACCATTGTAGATACGTATATACTACCCAGAGACCACTGTAAATAATGATATTCTCCACAGGGACCACAGTAAATAATGAGATAATACCCAGGGACCACTGTAAATAATGATATACTACCCAGGGACCACAGTAAATAATGATATACTACCCAGGGACCACAGTAAATAATGAGATACTTCCCAGGGACCATTGTAGATACGTATATACTACCCAGAGACCACTGTAAATAATGATATTCTCCACAGGGACCACAGTAAATAATGAGATAATACTCAGAGACCACTGTAAATAATGATATTCTCCACAGAGACCACAGTAAATAATGAGATACTACCCAGGGACCACAGTAAATAATGAGATAGTACCCAGGGACCATTGTAGATACGGATATACTACCCAGAGACCACTGTAAATAATGATATTCTCCACAGGGACCACAGTAAATAATGAGATAATACCTAGGGACCACTGTAAATAATGATATTCTCCCCAAACCACTGCAAATAATGAGATAATACCCAGGGACCATTGTAGATAAGAATATACTCCCCAGAGACCACTGTAAATAATGAGATTCTACCCAGGGACCACTGTAAGTAATGAGATAATACCCAGGGACCATTGTAGATACTGATATTCCACTCAGGGACCACTGTAAATAATGAGATACTACCCTGGGACCACAGTAAATAATGATGTACTACCCAGGGACCACAGTAAATAATGAGATAATACCCAGGGATCATTGTAGATACTGATATACCACTCAGGGACCACTGTAAATAATGATATACTACCCAGGGACCACTGTAAATAATGATATACTACCCAGAGACCAATGTAAATAATGATATTCTCCCCAGGGACCACAGTAAATAATGTGATAATACCCAGGGACCATTGTAGATACTGATATACCACTCAGGGACCATTGTAAATAATGATATACTACCCAGGGACAACTGTAAATAATGATATACTACCCAGAGACCAATGTAAATAATGATATTCTCCCCAGGGACCACAGTAAATAATGAATAATACCCACGGACCATTGTAGATACTGATATACCACTCAGGGACCATTGTAAATAATGAGATACTACCCTGGGACCACGGTAAATAATGATATACTACCCAGGGACCACAGTAAATAATGTGATAATACCCAGGGACCATTGTAGATACTATTATACCACACAGGGACCATTGTAAATAATGAGATACTACCCTGGGACCACAGTAAATAATGAGATACTGCCCTGGGACCACAGTAAATAATGATATACTACCCAGGGACCACAGTAAATAATGAGATAATACCCAGAGATTATTGTAGATACTGATATACCACACAGGGACCATTGTAAATAATGAGATACTACCCAGGGACCACAGTAAATAATGATATTCTACACAGCGACCTCAGTAAATAATGAGATAATACCCAGGGGCCATTGTAGATACGGATATACTACCCAGGGGTCACTGTAAATAATGATATTCTACCCGGGGACCACTGTAAATGATGAGATAATACCCAGGGACCATTGTAGATAATGATATACTACCCAGAGACCACTGTAAATAATGATATGCTCCCCAGGGACCACTGTAAGTAATGAGATATACCCAGGGGCCATTGTAGATACTGATATACCGCTCAGAGACCATTGTAAATAATGAGATACTACCCAGGGACCACAGTAAATAATGATATTCTAACCAGGGACCACTGCAGATACTGATATACTATCCAGGGACCACTGTAAATAATGATATTCTACCCAGGGACCACAGTAAATAATGAATTACTGTCCAGTGACCACTGTAAATGATGATACCTACCCAAGGCCACTGTAAATAATGGTATACTATCCAGGGACGACTGTAAATAATGATTTACTAACCAGGGACCACTGTATATAATGTTATTCTACCCAGGGACCGCTGTGCATAATGATATACTACACAGGGACCACTGTAAATAACGATATGCTTCCCAGGGACCACTGTAAAAAATGAGATACGACTCAGGGACCCGTGTAAAAAAATGCTGTACTACCAAAGGACCATTGCAAATGATAATAATCTACCCTGGGATCACTGTAAATAATGATGCACTATCCAAGGACCACTGTAAATAATGATATACTGCCCAGGGACCACTGTAACTAATGAAATACTGTCCAGTGGCCACTGTAAATGATGCTACCTCCCCAAGGCCACTGTAAATAATGGTATACAACCCAGAAACCGCTGAAGATAATGATATTCTACCCAGGGACAACAGTAGGTAACGATACACTAACCGGGACCACTGTAAATAATGATATTCTCCCCAGTGACCACTGTAAGTAATGACATACTACCCAGGAACCACAGTATATAATGATATTCTGCACAGAGACCACTGTAAATAATGATATACAACCCGGTGACCACTGTACGTCATGACATACCACCCAGGGACTACTGTAAATAATGATATTCTGCACAGAGACCACTGTAAATAATGATATACTACCCAGGGACCACTGTCAATAATGATATACTGAGCAGGGACCACTGTATATAATGATAGACGAGCCAGAGACCACTGTATATAATGATATGCTACCCAGGGACCACTGTCAATAATGATATACTGCCCAGGGACCTCTGTAAATAATGATATTCTCCACAGGGACCACAGTAAATAATGAGATAATATCCAGGGACCACTGTAAATAATGATATACTACCCAGGAACCACAGTAAATAATGAGATAATACCCAGGGACCACTGTAAATAATGATATATTACCCAGGGACCATTGTAGATCCTGATACTCGACACAGGGACCACTCTAAATAATGATATGCTACCCAGGGACCACTGCAAATAATGATATTCTCCCCAAACCAGAGTAAATAATGAGATTATACCCAGGGACAACTGTAAATAATGATATATTTCCCAGGGACCATTGTAGATCCTGATACTCTACCCAGGGACGACTGTAAATAATGATATACTACCTAGGGACCACTGTAGATAAGAATATACTCCCCAGAGACCACTGTAAATAATGAGATACTACCCAGGGACCACTGTAAGTAATGAGATAATACCCAGGGACCATTGTAGATACTGATATACCACTCAGGGACCACTGTAAATAATGAGATACTACCCTGGGACCACAGTAAATAATGATGTACTACCCAGGGACCACAGAAAATAATAAGATAATACCCAGGGACCATTGTAGATACTGATATACCACTCAGGGACCACTGTAAATAATGATATACTACCCAGGGACCACTGTAAATAATGATATACTACCCAGAGACCAATGGAAATAATGATATTCTCCCCAGGGACCACAGTAAATAATGAGATAATACCCATGGACCATTGTAGATACTATTTTACCACTCAGGGACCATTGTAAATAATGAGATACTACCCTGGGACCACAGTAAATAATGAGATACTACCCTGTGACCACAGTAAATAATGATATACTACCCAGGGACCACAGTAAATAATGAGATAATACCCAGGGACCATTGTAGGTACTGATATAACACACAGGGACCATTGTAAATAATGAGATACTACCCAGGGACCACAGTAAATAATGATATTCTACCCAGGGACCTCGGTAAATAATGAGATAATACCCAGGGGCCATTGTAGATACGGATATACCACTCAGGGACCACTGTGAATAATGATATACTACCCAGGGACCACTGTAAATAATGATATACTACCCAGAGACCAATGTAAATAATGATATTCTCCCCAGGGACCACAGTAAATAATGAGATAATACACAGGGACCATTGTAGATACTGATATACCACTCAGGGACCATTGTAAATAATGAGATACTACCCAGGGACCACAGTAAATAATGACTTACTACCCAGGGACCACAGTAAATAATGAGATAATACCCAGGAACCATTGTAGATACTATTAAAACACACAGGGGACATTGTAAATAATGAGATGCTACCCTGGGACCACAGTAAATAACGAGATACTACCCTGGGACCACAGTAAATAATGAGATACTACCCAGGGACCACAGTAAATAATGAGATAATACCCAGGGACAACAGTAAATAATGAGATAATACTCAGAGACCATTGTAGATACTTATATACCACACAGGGACCATTGTAAATAATGATGTACTACCCAGTGACCACAGTAAATAATGAGATACTACCCAGGGACCACAGTAAATAATGATGTACTACCCAGGGACCACAGTAAATAATGAGATAATACCCAGGGACCATTGTAGATACTGATATAACACACAGGGACCATTGTAAATAATGAGATACTACCCAGGGACCACAGTAAATAATGATATTCTACCCAGGGACCATTGTAAATAATGAGATAATACCCAGGGACCACAGTAAATAATGATATTCTACCCAGGGACCTCAGTAAATAATGAGTTAATACCCAGGGGCCATTGTAGATACGGATATACTACCCAGGGCTCACTGTAAATAATGATATTCTACCCGGGCACCACTGTAAATGATGAGATAATATCCAGGGACCATTGTAGATACTGATATACCGCTCAGGGACCATTGTAAATAATGAGATACTACCCAGGGACCACAGTAAATAATGATGTACTACCCAGGGGTCACTGTAAATAATGATATTCTACCCGGGGATCACTGTAAATGATGAGATAATACCCAGGGACCATTGTAAATAATGATATACTACCCAGAGACCACTGTAAATAATGATATTCTCCCCAGGGACCACTGTAAGTAATGAGATAATACCCAGGGACCATTGTAGATACTGATATACCGCTCAGGGACCATTGTAAATAATGAGATACTACCCAGGGACCACAGTAAATAATGATATTCTAACCAGGGACCACTGCAGATAATGATATACAATCCAGGGACCACTGTAAATAATGATATTTTACCCAGGGACCACTGTAAATAAGGAATTACTATCCAGTGGCCACTGTAAATGATGATACCTACCCAAGGCCACTGTAAATAATGGTATACTATCCAGGGACGACTGTAAATAATGATTTACTAACCAGGGACCACTGTATATAATGTTATTCTACCCAGGGACCGCTGTGCATAATGATTTACTACACAGGGACCACTGTAAATAACGATATGCTTCCCAGGGACCACTGTAAAGATTGAGATACTACTCAGGGACCCGTGTAAAAAATGCTGTACTACCAAAGGACCATTGCAAATGATAATAATCTACCCTGGGGTCACTGCAAAATATGATGCACTATCCAAGGACCACTGTAAAGAATGATATACTGCCCAGGGACCACTGTAACTAATGAAATACTATCCAGTGGCCACTGTAAATGATGCTACCTCCCCAAGGCCACTGTAAATAATGGTATACAACCCAGGATCCGCTGAAGATAATGATATTCTACCCAGGGACAACGGTAGATAATGATACACTAACCGGGACCACTGTAAATAATGATATTCTCCCCAGTGACCACTGTAAGTAATGACATACTACCCAGGAACCACAGTATATAATGATATTCTGCACAGAGACCACTGTAAATAATGATATACAACCCGGTGACCACTGTAAGTCATGAAATACCACCCAGGGACTACTGTAAATAATGACATACCACCCAGGGACTACTGTATATAATGATATTCTGCACAGAGACCACTGTAAACAATGATATACTACCCAGGGACCACTGTGAATAATGATATACTGCGCAGGGACCACTGCATATAAAGATATACTGCTCAGGGACCACTGTAAATAATGATATACTGCCCAGGGACCACTGTAAATAATGATATACTGCTCAGGGACCAATGTAAATAATGATATACTGCCCAGAGACCACTGTAAATAATGATATACTACCCAGGGACCACTGTCAAAAGTGATATACTGCCCAGGGACCTCTGTATATAATGATAGACTAGCCCGAGACCACTGTATATAATGATATGCTACACAGGTACCACTGTCAATAATGATATACTGCCCAGGGACCACTGTATAAAGTGATATACTGCCCAGGGACCACTGTATATAATGATATACTAGCCAGAGACCACTGTATATAATGATATACTGCCCAGGGACCACTGTAAATAATGATATACTGCCCAGGGACCACTGTAAATTATTCCCTGGAAAAACAGTAAGAAATGGGTGGAGTTTCTAGAAACGCAAGTCGATTCTACAATGAGGGGGCAGGTGGGAGGCCAGCCCACACTCACACTCCACGCCAGGCCACTCCCGGCCAGTCCACACTCACACTCAGGCCACTCCCGGCCAGCCCACACTCACACTCCAGGCCACTCCCGGCCAGCCCACACACACACTCCAGGCCACTCCCGGCCAGCCCACACTCACACTCTAGGCCAGGCCACTCCCGGCCAGCCCACACTCACACTTCAGGCCAGGCCACTCACGGCCAGCCCACACACACACTCCAGGCTACTCCCGGCCAGCCCACACACACACTCCAGGCCACTCCCGGCCAGCCCACACACACACTCCAGGACATTCCCGCCCAGCCCACACACACACTCCAGGCCACTCCCGGCCAGTCCACACACACACACCAGGCCACTCCCGGCCAGTCCACACACACACACTCCTGGACACTCCCGGCCAGTCCACACACACACTCCAGGCCAGGCCACTCCCGGCCAGTCCACACACAAACTTCAGGCCAGGCCACTCCCGGCCAGCCCACACACACACTCCAGGACTCTCCCGGCCAGCCCACACACACACTCCAGGCCACTCCCGGCCAGTCCACACACACACACCAGGCCACTCCCGGCCAGTCCACACACACACACTCCAGGACTCTCCCGGCCAGCCCACACACACACTCCAGGCCACTCCCGGCCAGCCCACACACACACTCCCGGCCAGCCCACACACACACTCCAGGCCACTCCCGGCCAGCCCACACACACACTCCAGGCCACTCCCGGCCTGCCCACACACACACTCCAGGCCACGCCACTCCCGGTCAGCCCACACACACACTCCAGGCCAGGCCACTCCCGGCCAGTCCACACACACACTCCAGGCCAGGCTACTCCCGGCCAGCCCACACACACACTCCAGGCCACTCCCGGCCAGCCCACACACACACTCCAGGCCACTCCCGGCCAGCCCACACACACACTCCAGGCCACTCCCGGCCAGCCCACACACACACTCCAGGCCACTCCCGGCCAGCCCACACACACACTCCAGGCCAGGCCACTCCCGGCCAGCCCACACACACACTCCAGGCCACTACCGGCCAGCCCACACTCACACTCCAGGCCACTCCCGGCCAGCCCACACACACACTCCAGGCCACTCCCGGCCAGCCCACACACACAGTCCAGGCCACTCCCGGCCAGTCCACACTCACACACCAGGCCACTCCCTGCCAGCTCACACACACACACTCCAGGCCACTCCCGGCCAGCCCACACACACACTCCCGGCCAGCCCACACACACACTCCAGGCCACTCCCGGCCAGCCCACACACACACTCCAGGCCACTCCCGGCCAGCCCACACACACACTCCAGGCCACTTCCGGCCAGCCCACTCAAACACTCCAGGCCACTCCCGGCCGGCCCACACACACACTCCAGGTCAAGCCCGGCCAGCACACACACACACTCCAGGCCACTCCCGGCCAGCCCACACATACACTCCAGGCCACTCCCGTCCAGCCCACACACACACTCCAGGCCACTCCCGGCCAGCCCACACACACACTCCAAGCTACTCCCGGCCAGCCCACACACACAGTCCAGGCCACTCCCGGCCAGTCCACACTCACACTCCAGGCCACTCCCGGCCAGTCCACACACACACTCCAGGCCACTCCCGGCCAGCCCACTCACACACTCCAGGCCACTCCCGGCCAGCCCACACTCACACTCCAGGCCACTCCCGCCCAGCCCACACACACACTCCAGGCTTCTCCCGGCCAGCCCACTCACACACTCCTGGCCACTCCCGGCCAGTCCACACTCACACTCCAGGCCAGGCCACTCCCGGCCTGCCCACACACACACTCCAGGCCACTCCCGGCCAGCCCACACACACACTCCAGGCCACTCCCGGCCAGTCCACACACACACTCCAGGCCACTCCTGCCCAGCCCACACACACACTCCAGGCCACTCCCGGCCAGCCCACACATACACTCCAGGCCACTCCCGGCCAGCCCACTCACACACTCCAGGCCACTCCCGGCCAGTCCACACACACACTCCAGGCCTCTCCCGGCCAGCCCTCACACACACTCCAGGCCACTCCCGACCAGCCGACACACACACTCCAGGCCTCTCCCGGCCAGCCCTCACACACACTCCCGGCCACTCCCGGCCAGGCCACACACACACTCCAGGTCACTCCCGGCCAGCCCACACACACACTGCAGACCACTCCCGGCCAGCCCACACACACACTCCAGGCCACTCCCGGCCAGCCCACACACACACTGCAGGCCACTCCCGGCCAGCCCACACACACACTCCAGGCCACTCCCGGCCAGCCCACACACACACTCCAGGCCACTCCCGGCCAGCCCACACACACACTCCAGGCCACTCCCGGCCAGCCCACACACACACTCCAGGCCACTCCCGGCCAGCCCACACACACAGTCCAGGTCACTCCCGGCCAGCCCACACACACACTCCAGGCCACTCCCGGCCAGCCCACACACACAGTCCAAGCCACTTCCGGCCACCCCACACACACACTCCAGGCCACTCCCGGCCAGCCCACACACACACTCCAGGCCACTCCCGGCCAGCCCACACACACACTCCCGGCCAGACCACATACACACTCCAGGCCACTCCCGCCCAGCCCACACTCACACTCCAAGCCACTTCCGGCCACCCCACACACACACTCCAGGCCACTCCCGGCCAGGCCACACACACACTCCAGGCCACTCCCGGCCAGTGCACACACACACTCCAGGCCACTCCCGGCAAGCCCACACACACACTGCAGGCCACTCCCGGCCAGCCCACACACACACTCCAGGCCAGGCCACTCCCGGCCAGCCCACACACACACTCCAGGCCACTCCCGGCCAGCCCACACACACACTCCAGGCCACTCCCGGCCAGCCCACACACACAGTCCAGGCCACTCCCGGCCAGTCCACACTCACACTCCAGGCCACTCCCGGCCAGCCCACACACACACTCCAAGCCACTCCCGGCCAGCCCACACACACACTCCAGGCCACTCCCGGCCAGTCCACACTCACACTCCAGGCCACTCCCAGCCAGTCCACACACACACTCCAGGCCACTCCCGGCCAGCCCACTCACACACTACAGGCCTTTCCCGGCCAGCCCACACTCACACTCCAGGCCACTCCCGGCCAGCCCACACACACACTCCAGGCTACTCCCGGCCAGCCCACACACACACTCGAGGCTACTCCCGGCCAGCCCACTCACACACTCCAGGCCACTCCCGGCCAGCCCACACACACACTCCAGGCCACTCCCGGCCAGCCCACACACACACTCCAGGCCACTCCCGGCCAGTCCACACTCACACTGCAGGCCAGGCCACTACCGGTCAGCCAAACACAAACTCCAGGCCACTCCCGGCCAGCACACACACACACTCCAGGCCACTCCCGGCCAGCCCACACACACACTACAGGCCACTCCCGGCCAGCCCACTCACACACTCCAGGCCACTCCCGGCCAGCCCACACTCACACTCCAGGCCACTCCCGCCCAGCCCACACACACACTCCAGGCTTCTCCCGGCCAGCCCACTCACACACTCCTGGCCACTCCCGGCCAGTCCACACTCACACTCCAGGCCAGGCCACTCCCGGCCTGCCCACACACACACTCCAGGCCACTCCCGGCCAGCCCACACACACACTCCAGGCCACTCCCGGCCAGTCCACACTCACACTCCAGGCCACTCCCGGCCAGTCCACACACACACTCCAGGCCACTCCTGCCCAGCCCACACACACACTCCAGGCCACTCCCGGCCAGCCCACTCACACACTCCAGGCCACTCCCGGCCAGTCCACACACACACTCCAGGCCTCTCCCGGCCAGCCCTCACACACACTCCAGGCCACACCCGACCAGCCCACACACACACTCCAGGCCTCTCCCGGCCAGCCCTCACACACACTCCAGGCCACTCCCGGCCAAGCCACACACACACTCCAGGCCACTCTCGGCCAGTCCACACACACACTCCAGGCCACTCCCGACCAGCCCACACACACACTCCAGGCCACTCCCGGCAAGCCCACACACACACTCCCGGCCACTCCCGGCCAGGCCACACACACACTCCAGGTCACTCCCGGCCAGCCCACACACACACTGCAGACCACTCCCGGCCAGCCCACACACACACTCCAGGCCACTCCCGGCCAGCCCACACACACACTGCAGGCCACTCCCGGCCAGCCCACACACACACTCCAGGCCACTCCCGGCCAGCCCACACACACAGTCCAGGTCACTCCCGGCCAGCCCACACACACACTGCAGGCCACTCCCGGCCAGCCCACACACACAGTCCAAGCCACTTCCGGCCACCCCACACACACACTCCAGGCCACTCCCGGCCATCCCACACACACACTCCAGGCCACTCCCGGCCAGGCCACACACACACTCCAGGTCACTCCCGGCCCGCCCACACACACACTCCAGGCCACTCCCGGCCAGCCCACACACACACTCCAGGCCACTCCCGGCCAGGCCACACACACACTCCAGGTCACTCCCGGCCAGGCCACACACACACTCCAGGCCACTCCCGGCCATCCCACACACACACTCCAGGCCACTCCCGGCCAGGCCACACACACACTCCAGGTCACTCCCGGCCAGCCCACACACACACTCCAGGCCACTCCCGGCCAGCCCACACACACACTCCAGGCCACTCCCGGCCAAGCCACACACACACTCCAGGCCACTCCCGGCCAGCCCACACACACACTCGAAGCCACTTCCGGCCACCCCACACACACACTCCAGGCCACTCCCGGCCAGTCCACACACACACTCCAGGCCACTCCCAGCCAGCCCACACACACACTCCAGGTCACTCCCGGCCATCCCAATCACACACTCCAGGCCACTCCCGGCCAGCCCACACACACACTCCAGGCCACTCCCGGCCAGCCCACACACACACTCCAGGCGACTCCCGGCCAGCCCACACACACACTCCAGGACACTCCCGCCCAGCCCACACACACACCCCGGGCCAGGCCACTCCCGGCCAGCCCACACACACACTCCAGGCCACTCCCGGCCAGCCCACACACACACTCCAGGCCAGGCCACTCCCGGCCAGCCCACACACACACTCCAAGCCACTCCCGGCCAGCCCACACACACAGTCCAGGCCACTCCCGGCCAGTCCACACTCACACTCCAGGCCACTCCCGGCCAGCCCACACACACACTCCAGGCCACTCCCGGCCAGCCCACACACACACTCCCGGCCAGACCACATACACACTCCAGGCCACTCCCGGCCAGGCCACACACACACTCCAGGCCACTCCCGGCCAGTCCACACACACACTCCAGGCCACTCCCGGCAAGCCCACACACACACTGCAGGCCACTCCCGGCCAGCCCACACACACACTCCAGGCCAGGCCACTCCCGGCCAGTCCACACACACACTCCAGGCCACTCCCGGCCAGTCCACACACACACTCCAGGCCACTCCCGGCCAGCCCACACACACACTCCAGGCCACTCCCGGCCAGCCCACACACACACTCCAGGCCACTCCCGGCCAGCCCACCCACACAGTCCAGGCCACTCCCGGCCAGTCCACACTCACACTCCAGGCCACTCCCGGCCAGCCCACACACACACTCCAAGCCACTCCCGGCCAGTCCACACTCACACTCCAGGCCACTCCCAGCCAGTCCACACACACACTCCAGGCCACTCCCGGCCAGCCCACTCACACACTCCAGGCCACTCCCGGCCAGCCCACACTCACACTCCAGGCCACTCCCGGCCAGCCCACACACACACTCCAGGCTACTCCCGGCCAGCCCACACACACACTCCAGGCTACTCCCGGCCAGCCCACTCACACACTCCAGGCCACTCCCGGCCAGCCCACACACACACTCCAGGCCACTCCCGGCCAGCCCACACACACACTCCAGGCCACTTCCGGCCAGTCCACACTCACACTGCAGGCCAGGCCACTACCGGTCAGCCCACACACAAACTCCAGGCCACTCCCGGCCAGCCCACACACACACTCCAAGCCACTCCCGGCCAGCCCACACACACAGTCCAGGCCACTCCCGGCCTGCCCACACACACACTCCAGGCCACTCCCGGCCAGCCCACACACACACTCCAGGCCACTCCCGGCCATCCCACACACACACTCCAGGCCACTCCCGACCAGCCCACACACACACTCCGGGCCACTCCCGGCCATCCCACACACACACTCCAGGCCACTCCCGGCCAGTCCACACACACACTCCAGGCCACTCCCGTCCAGCCCACACACACACTCCAGGACACTCCCGACCAGCCCACACACACACTCCAGGCCACTCCCGGCCAGCCCACACACACACTCCAGGCCAGGCCACTCCCGGCCAGCCCACACACACACTGCAGGCCACTCCCGGCCAGCCCACACAGACTCCAGGCCACTCCCGGCCAGCCTACACACACACTCAGGGTCACTCCCGGCCAGCCCACACACACACTCCAGGCCACTCACGGCCAGCCCACACACACACTCCAGGCCACTCCCGGCCAGTCCACACACACACTCCCGGCCACTCCCGGCCAGCCCACACACACACTCCAGGCCACTCCCGGCCAGTCCACACACACACTCCCGGCCAGGCCACTCCCGGCCAGCCCACACACACACTCCAGGACACTCCCGGCCAGCCCACACTCACACTCCCGGCCAGGCCACTCCCGCCCAGCCTACACACACACTCCAGGCCACTCCCGGCCCGACCACACATACACTCCAGGCCACTCCCGGCCAGCCCACGCACACTCCAGGCCACTCCCGGCCAGCCCACACACACACTCCAGGCCACTCCCGGCCCGACCACACATACACTCCAGGCCAGCCCACTCCCGGCCAGACCACACACACACTCCCGGCCACTCCCGGTCAGCACACACACACACTCAAGGCAAGGCCACTCCCGGCCAGCCCACACACACACTCCAGGCCACTCCCGGCCAGCCCAAACGCACACTCCAGGCCACTCCCGGCCCGACCACACATACACTCCAGGCCAGGCCACTCCCGGCCAGCCCACACACACTCCAGGCCACTCCCGGCCAGCCCACACACACTCCCGGCCACTCCCGGCCAGCCCACACACACACTCCAGGCCACTCCCGGCCAGTCCACACACACACTCCCGGCCAGGCCACTCCCGGCCAGCCCACACACACACTCCAGGCCACTCCTGGCCAGCCCACACACACACTCCAGGCCACTCCCGACCGGCCCACACACACACTCCCGGTCACTCGCGGCCAGCCCACACACACACTCCAGGCCACTCCCGGCCAGCCCACACACACACTCCAGGCCACTCCCGGCCAGCCCACACACACACTCCAGGCCACTCCCGGCCAGCGCACACACACACTCCAGGCCACTCCCGGCCGGCCCACACACACACTCCCGGTCACGCCCGGCCAGCCCACACATACACTCCAGGCCACTCCCGGCCAGCTCACACACACACTCCAGCCCACTCCCGGCCAGCCCACACACACACTCCAGGCCACTCCCGGCCAGACCACACACACACTCCAGGTCACTCCCGGCCAGCCCACTCACACACTCCAGGCCACTCCCGGCCAGCCCACACACACACTCCAGGCCACTCCCGGCCAGCCCACACACACACTCCAGGCCACTTCCGGCCAGTCCACACTCACACTGCAGGCCAGGCCACTACCGGTCAGCCCACACACAAACTCCAGGCCACTCCCGGCCAGCCCACACACACACTCCAAGCCACTCCCGGCCAGCCCACACACACAGTCCAGGCCACTCCCGGCCTGCCCACACACACACTCCAGGCCACTCCCGGCCAGCCCACACACACACTCCAGGCCACTCCCGGCCATCCCACACACACACTCCAGGCCACTCCCGACCAGCCCACACACACACTCCGGGCCACTCCCGGCCATCCCACACACACACTCCAGGCCACTCCCGGCCAGTCCACACACACACTCCAGGCCACTCCCGTCCAGCCCACACACACACTCCAGGACACTCCCGACCAGCCCACACACACACTCCAGGCCACTCCCGGCCAGCCCACACACACACTCCAGGCCAGGCCACTCCCGGCCAGCCCACACACACACTGCAGGCCACTCCCGGCCAGCCCACACAGACTCCAGGCCACTCCCGGCCAGCCTACACACACACTCAGGGTCACTCCCGGCCAGCCCACACACACACTCCAGGCCACTCACGGCCAGCCCACACACACACTCCAGGCCACTCCCGGCCAGTCCACACACACACTCCCGGCCACTCCCGGCCAGCCCACACACACACTCCAGGCCACTCCCGGCCAGTCCACACACACACTCCCGGCCACTCCCGGTCAGCACACACACACACTCAAGGCCAGGCCACTCCCGGCCAGCCCACACACACACTCCAGGCTACTCCCGGCCAGCCCACACACACACTCCAGGCCACTCCTGGCCAGCCCACACACACACTCCAGGCCACTCCCGGCCGGCCCACACACACACTCCCGGTCACTCCCGGCCAGCCCACACACACACTCCAGGCCACTCCCGGCCAGCCCACACACACACTCCAGGCCACTCCCGGCCAGCCCACACACACACTCCAGGCCACTCCCGGCCAGCGCACACACACACTCCAGGCCACTCCCGGCCGGCCCACACACACACTCCCGGTCACGCCCGGCCAGCCCACACATACACTCCAGGCCACTCCCGGCCAGCTCACACACACACTCCAGCCCACTCCCGGCCAGCCCACACACACACTCCAGGCCACTCCCGGCCAGACCACACACACACTCCAGGTCACTCCCGGCCAGCCCACACACACACTCCAGGCCACTCCCGGCCAGCCCACACACAGACTCCAGGCCATTCCCGGCCAGCCCACACACACACTCCCGGCCACTCCCGGCCAGCCCACACTCACACTCCAGGCCACTCCCGGCCAGCCCACACACACACTCCAGGCCACTCACGGCCAGTCCACACACACACTCCAGGCCACTCCCGGCCAGCCCACACACACACTCCAGGCCACTCCCGGCCAGTCCACACACACACTCCAGGCCACTCCCGGCCAGCCCACACACACACTCCAGGCCACTCCCGGCCAGTCCACACACACACTCCAGGCCACTCCCGGCCAGCCCACACACACACTCCAGGCCACTCCCGGCCGGCCCACACACACACTCCCGGTCACGCCCGGCCAGCCCACACATACACTCCAGGCCACTCCCGGCCAGCTCACACACACACTCCAGCCCACTCCCGGCCAGCCCACACACACACTCCAGGCCACTCCCGGCCAGACCACACACACACTCCAGGTCACTCCCGGCCAGCCCACACACACACTCCAGGCCACTCCCGGCCAGCCCACACACAGACTCCAGGCCATTCCCGGCCAGCCCACACACACACTCCCGGCCACTCCCGGCCAGCCCACACTCACACTCCAGGCCACTCCCGGCCAGCCCACACACACACTCCAGGCCACTCACGGCCAGTCCACACACACACTCCAGGCCACTCCCGGCCAGCCCACACACACACTCCAGGCCACTCCCGGCCAGTCCACACACACACTCCAGGCCACTCCCGGCCAGCCCACACACACACTCCAGGCCACTCCCGGCCAGTCCACACACACACTCCAGGCCACTCCCGGCCAGCCCACACACACACTCCAGGCCACTCCCGGCCAGCCCACACACACACTCCAGGCCACTCCCGGCCAGTCCACACACACACTCCAGGCCACTCCCGGCCAGCCCACACACACACTCCAGGCCAGTCACGGCCAGCCCACACACACACTCCAGGCCACTCCCGGCCAGCCCACACACACACTCCAGGCCACTCCCGGCCAGTCCACACACTCACTCCAGGCCAGGCCACTCCCGGCCAGCCCACACACACACTCCAGGCCACTCCCGGCCAGCCCACACACACACTCCAGGCCACTCCCGGCCAGCCCACACACACACTCCAGGCCACTCCTGGCCAGCCCACACACACACTCCAGGCCACTCCCGGCCAGCCCACACACACACTCCAGGCCACTCCCGGCCAGCCCACACACACACTCCAGGCCACTCCCGGCCAGCCCACACACACACTCCAGGCCACTCCCGGCCATCCCACACACACACTCCAGGCCACTCCCGGCCATCCCAACCACACACTCCAGGCCACTCCCGGGCAGCCCACACACACACTCCAGGCCACTCCCGGCCAGCCCACACTCACACTCCAGGCCACTCCCGGCCAGCCCACACACACACTCCAGGCCACTCCCGGGCAGCCCACACACACACTCCAGGCCACTCCCGGCCAGCCCACACACACACTCCAGGCCAGTCCCGGCCAGCCCACACACACACTCCAGGCCACTCCCGGCCAGCCCACACAAACACTCCAGGCCACTCCCGGCCAGTCCACACACTCACTCCAGGCCAGGCCACTCCCGGCCAGCCCACACACACACTCCAGGCCACTCCCGGCCAGCCCACACACACACTCCAGGCCACTCCCGGCCAGCCCACACACACACTCCAGGCCACTCCTGGCCAGCCCACACACACACTCCAGGCCACTCCCGGCCAGCCCACACACACACTCCAGGCCACTCCCGGCCAGCCCACACACACACTCCAGGCCACTCCCGGCCAGCCCACACACACACTCCAGGCCACTCCCGGCCATCCCACACACACACTCCAGGCCACTCCCGGCCATCCCAACCACACACTCCAGGCCACTCCCGGGCAGCCCACACACACACTCCAGGCCACTCCCGGCCAGCCCACACTCACACTCCAGGCCACTCCCGGCCAGCCCACACACACACTCCAGGCCACTCCCGGGCAGCCCACACACACACTCCCGGCCACTCCCGGCCAGCCCACACTCACACTCCCGGCCACTCCCGGCCAGCCCACACTCACACTCCAGGCCACTCCCGGCCAGCCCACACACACACTCCAGGCCACTCCCGGCCAGCACACACACACACTCCCGGCCACTCCCGGCCAGCCCACACTCACACTCCAGGCCACTCCCGGCCAGCCCACACACACACTCCCGGCCACTCCCGGCCAGCCCACACACACACTCCAGGCCACTCCCGGCCAGCCCACACACACTCCCGGCCAGGCCACTCCCGGCCAGCCCACACACACACTCCAGGCCAGGCCACTCCCGGCCAGTCCACACACACACTCCAGGCCACTCCCGGCCAGCCCACACACACACTCCAGGCCACTCCCGGCCAGCCCACACACACACTCCAGGCCACTCCCGGCCAGCACACACAGACACTCCAGGCCACTCCCGGTCAACCCACACACACACTCCAGGCCACTCCCGGCCAGCCCACACACACACTCCAGGTCACTCCCGGCCAGCCCACTCACACACTCCAGGCCACTCCCGGCCAGCCCACACACACACTCCAGGCCACTCCCGGCCAGCCCACACACACACTCCAGGCCACTTCCGGCCAGTCCACACTCACACTGCAGGCCAGGCCACTACCGGTCAGCCCACACACAAACTCCAGGCCACTCCCGGCCAGCCCACACACACACTCCAAGCCACTCCCGGCCAGCCCACACACACAGTCCAGGCCACTCCCGGCCTGCCCACACACACACTCCAGGCCACTCCCGGCCAGCCCACACACACACTCCAGGCCACTCCCGGCCATCCCACACACACACTCCAGGCCACTCCCGACCAGCCCACACACACACTCCGGGCCACTCCCGGCCATCCCACACACACACTCCAGGCCACTCCCGGCCAGTCCACACACACACTCCAGGCCACTCCCGTCCAGCCCACACACACACTCCAGGACACTCCCGACCAGCCCACACACACACTCCAGGCCACTCCCGGCCAGCCCACACACACACTCCAGGCCAGGCCACTCCCGGCCAGCCCACACACACACTGCAGGCCACTCCCGGCCAGCCCACACAGACTCCAGGCCACTCCCGGCCAGCCTACACACACACTCCGGGTCACTCCCGGCCAGCCCACACACACACTCCAGGCCACTCACGGCCAGCCCACACACACACTCCAGGCCACTCCCGGCCAGTCCACACACACACTCCCGGCCACTCCCGGCCAGCCCACACACACACTCCAGGCCACTCCCGGCCAGTCCACACACACACTCCCGGCCAGGCCACTCCCGGCCAGCCCACACACACACTCCAGGACACTCCCGGCCAGCCCACACTCACACTCCCGGCCAGGCCACTCCCGCCCAGCCTACACACACACTCCAGGCCACTCCCGGCCCGACCACACATACACTCCAGGCCACTCCCGGCCAGCCCACGCACACTCCAGGCCACTCCCGGCCAGCCCACACACACACTCCAGGCCACTCCCGGCCCGACCACACATACACTCCAGGCCAGCCCACTCCCGGCCAGACCACACACACACTCCCGGCCACTCCCGGTCAGCACACACACACACTCAAGGCAAGGCCACTCCCGGCCAGCCCACACACACACTCCAGGCCACTCCCGGCCAGCCCAAACGCACACTCCAGGCCACTCCCGGCCAGTCCACACACACACTCCCGGCCAGCCCACACACACACTCCAGGCCACTCCCGGCCAGCCCACACACACACTCCAGGCCACTCCCGGCCAGCACACACAGACACTCCAGGCCACTCCCGGCCAGCCCACACACACTCCAGGTCACTCCCGGCCAGCCCACACACACACTCCAGGCCACTCCCGGCCAGCCCACACACACTCCAGGCCAGGCCACTCCCGGCCAACCCACACACACACTCCAGGCCACTCTCCCCAGCCCACACACACACTCCAGTGGAACCCTTTCTGCTCACTCTCTCTAAACTCCTTCCTAATTTGGAGTCCTCTGTGAAATTGCTCTTTACCTTAAACTGATCTACAGATTACAATTCCAGTTCACTAATCCCACCATTCAACTGAAATCCTCCATCCCTGACAACACTCCATTAAATATCCTTTGTTTTGTCTCCAAGATCCTCACATCCTTTTGTATATTTAGCGGCAGAACAAGAAGCAATTCCTCAGCTATGGTCCTCTCTATAAACCTGGTTATAACTCTATAGGCTATTGGCAAAGTGTTAGAAAGTGGGATTCAAATACTCAGGTGGTTGTTTATGACCTGCCCACTCCAGATGGGCCGAATGGCCTTTCTGTGCTCTGGACCTCGATGACTCTATGATCCTAACATCCTTCTTTTAGGAGTCTCCGCCTCTATTGATCAAGTTAAATATCTTCTGATGTTTTTCCAATCTTATCGCCATGACCTTCCAGTGCAAAGTGTGGACATGTCCCCGCTCCCTTCCTGTACACTTATTAAACTTGTCCTGTTTAGTTTATATTTCCTGTCCTCTGCCCTCCTCCCTAATGCATCACCCACACGACAGTGATTTAAATTTACTTTCCCCGTGACCCTCCCTTTCACAGATCTGGGAACATGCTGCTGAAGATTGCTGCTACCCTGCTCACTGTGTCATTGCTGAGTGTCTGTCATTTGTGAATGTTGAAAGTCTTTCCATTGAAGCCTATCGCAGTGAATTGTATCTTGAAGAGCAATTGTCCTCATGTGGACCCCGAGTGAACATCAGTGTCTCCTCCCCTCCTGTCTGAATAACTATCATTCACCGCTTCTCTCTGCTTTCTGTTTCTTAGCCAATCTCACATTCTCACTGTCACAGACCCTTTAATCCACGGCTTTGGGACTCGAGAACATCTCTAATAAATGGCATTTGATCACAATATGTCCCAATACATAAATTCATATCAGTCCCCTCATTAATCCTCCAGTTACTTTGAAATATAACTGCAATAACAACATGCGATGTGATTTCCCACGAATATCGCCGTGTTTCTGGTCACATAACACCATTTCCTCGCGAAGGAGCAATATTCCTGTTGCCCACTCTGACCCCGAGAAATGTCCTGGTGACTAACATTATACTGACTGCTCTGTCACTCCAGGGTTTATCCCTCTCTCTCCTTTTATAAACAGGATGGAACAGTGAAAATGCCCCAGTCCCCTGGAACCACTCAGAGATCAATGAGGATTGAGTATCAGGGTCAGTATGTCCACTATTTCCACACTCCATCCCGCAGTCACTGTCACACAACCGATCCAGACCCGGCTAATCTTCTATTTCATTGTGATAGAAAAAGTATTGGATTGAAAGGGGTTAACTGAGCCTGTTTGTTTAGTGACTGTGATTAATGTCAGTCTCGATGGATTCTAACCGTGTCACTGGAGGGTTTGTCTCTGTATTAATAAGCGATTCCTTTCATTGTGTTATCCCAAACTGTCAGCGGGAGCGTCAATTCAAACACTGCCAGAGATCAGCGGCTCCAGAGAGACCGAGAGGAGGGAGCAGAATCTTGGAACTACCCACGGGAACGTTACAGCAATGGATCAGAATCTGGGAACTACCCACAGGAACGTTACAGCAATGGATCAGAATCTGGGAACTACCCACAGGAACGTTACAGCAATGGATCAGAATCTGGGAACTACCCACAGGAACGTTACAGCAATGGATCAGAATCTGGGAACTATCCACAGGGACTTAACAGCAATGGACAGGAGTTTATCCGAGGGTCTTTATTGGATTGCTCGAGATCCTTTCCTTTCAGCATTTTGGATCCAAGATCTACTCTGGATAATTCAGGCGGGTTATTATCCGCTCCTGGCTGTTGTCGGTGTCCCTGGTAAGTCTCACTATCCAGTTATTTATTGTATAAACTATTTTAAGTGTATTAT
Organism: Scyliorhinus torazame; assembly: GCF_047496885.1. NCBI lineage: Eukaryota > Metazoa > Chordata > Chondrichthyes > Carcharhiniformes > Scyliorhinidae > Scyliorhinus > Scyliorhinus torazame. Next base: position 22,143,293 of record NC_092711.1, read on the forward strand.
TGCTCTGGAATTTCCATCTTGGAAAGATTGAATGCATGTTCTTCAGTTCCAGTCACTAATCTCAGTCCCTATCCAGTATCCACACACCGCTCTCTGGCTGAAATCGGAGACTGGCGTCACAATCTCCGCGCTCCCTTTGACACTGACATTATTTATATCCAGATGGTCTTTCTATTCCCAATCCTCCCCACTTGCCATCGCCTCATCGCAGAACAATCCATCATCTGTGTCTGTGTCAAATCCAGACTCGACTATTGCGATTAAATTCGAGTCACTCAATTGCTGTTATAAATCTTCATGAAGCACAGATCACCCCCAACTCTGCTGTCCATATCCTAACCCACACACAATGCCAGTTACGTACCGTCCCTCTGCTCACTGATCTACATTGGTTCCCAATCTGGCAGCATCTCAATATCAATGTTCTCATTCTGTGATTGAAATTCTGCACAGTCTCACACAATAACTTCTACCATTTCCAACGAAAGTGAAAACAGTTAATTTTCATTCAGTGTCCAGTTCTGCTATTGGGAAGTTACTGGAGGTGATGAGGATGTGTTTCTGGTGGTTGTGTTATTGGGGAGTTAGTGGAGGGGCTGTGGATGTGTTTCTGGAGGGTGCGTTATTGGGAAGTTAGTGGAGGGGCTGTGGATGTGTTTCTGGAGGGTGCGTTATTGGGGAGTTAGTGGAAGGGCTGTGGATGTGTTTCTGGAGGGTGTGTTATTGGGGAGTTAGTGGAAGGGCTGTGGATGTGTTTCTGGAGGGTGTGTTATTGGGGAGTTGGTGGAGGGGCTGTGGATGTGTTTCTGGAGGGTGCGTTATTGGGGAATTAGTGGAGGGGCTGTGGATGTGTTTCTGGAGGGTGTGTTATTGGGGAGTTGGTGGAGGGGCTGTGGATGTGTTTCTGGAGGGTGCGTTATTGGGGAGTTAGTGGCGGGGCTGTCGATGTGTTTCTGGAGTTTGTGTTATTGGGAAGTTAGTGGAAGGGCTGTGGATGTGTTTCTGGAGGGTGCGTTATTGGGGAGTTAGTGGAGGGGCTGGGGATGTGTTTCTGGAGTTTGTGTTATTGGGAAGTTAGTGAAGGGATCTGCGTGTGTTTCTGGAGGTGGTGTTATTGGGATGTTAGATGAGGTGATGAGGATGGGTCACTGGAGGTTGTATTATTGGGAAGTTAGTGGAGGTGATGTGGGTGTGTGTCTGGAAGTTGTGTTATTGGGACGTTAGTGGAGGTGATGAGGATGTGTATAGAACATAAGAACATAAGAACTAGGAGCAGGAGTAGGCCATCTGGCCCCTCGAGCCTGCTCCGCCATTCAATGAGATCATGGCTGATCTTTTGTGGACTCAGCTCCACTTTCCTTCCCGAACACCATAACCCTTAATCCCTTTATTCTTCAAAAAACTATCTATCTTTATCTTAAAAACATTTAATGAAGGAGCCTCTACTGCTTCACTGGGCAAGGAATTCCAAAGATTCACAACCCTTTGGGTGAAGAAGTTCCTCCTAAACTCGGTCCTAAATCTACTTCCCCTTATTTTGAGGCTATGCCCCCTAGTTCTGCTTTCACCCGCCAGTGGAAACAACCTGCCCGCATCTATCCTATCTATTCCCTTCATAATGTTATATGTTTCTATAAGATCCCTCCTCATCCTTCTAAATTCCAACGAGTACAGTCCCAGTCTACTCAACCTCTCCTCGTAATCCAACCCCTTCAGCTCTGGGATTAACCTAGTGAATCTCCTCTGCACACCCTCCAGTGCCAGTACGTCCTTTCTCAAGTAAGGAGACCAAAACTGAACACAATACTCCAGGTGTGGCCTCACTAACACCTTATACACATTGCAGCATAACCTCCCTAGTCTTAAACTCCATACCTCTTGCAATGAAGGACAAAATTCCATTTGCCTTCTTAATCACCTGTTGCACCTGAAAACCAACTTTCTGCGACTCATGCACTAGCACACCCAGATCTCTCTGCACATCAGCAGGTTTTAATTTTTTATCATTTAAATAATAATCCCTTTTGCCGTTATTCTTACCAAAATGGATAACCTCACATTTGTCAACATTGTATTCCATCTGCCAGATCTGGAGGTTGTGTTCTTGGGAAGTTAGTGGAGGTGATGAGGATGTGTTTCTGGAGGTTGTGTTATTGGGAAGTTAGTGGAGGTGAAGTGGATGTGTTTCTGGAGGTTGTGTTCTTGGGAAGTTAGTGGAGGTGATGAGGATGTGTTTCTGGAGGTTGTGTTATTGGGAATTTAGTGGAGGTGAAGTGGATGTGTTTCTGGAGGTTGTGTTATTGGGAAGTTAGTAGAGGTGAAAAGGATGTGTTCCTGGAGGTTGTTGTTATTGGGAAGTTAGTGGAGGTGATGAGGATGTGTTTCTGGAGGTTGTGTTATTGGGAAGTTAGTTGTGCAGATGAGGATGTGTTTATGGAGTTTGTGTTATTGGGATGTTTATGGGGGTGAAGTGGATGTCATTCAGGATGTTGTGTTATTGGAAGTTCGTGGAGGTGAAGTGAATGTGTTTCTGGAGGTTTTGTTAATGGGAATTTAGTGGAGGTGATGAGGATGCCTTTCTGAAGGTTGTTTTATTTGGAAGTTAGTGGAGGTGATGAGGATGGGTATCTGAAGGTTGTATTCTTGGGAAGTTAGTGGAGCTGATGTGTTTCTGCAGGCTGTGTTATAGGGAAGTTAGTGGAGGTGATGAGGATGTGTATCTGTGTGTTGTGTTCTTGATGAGTTAGTGGAGGTGATGAGGATGTGTTTCTGGTGGTTGTGTTATTGGGAGGTTAATGGAGGTGATGAGGATGTGTATCGGGAGGTTGTGTTATTGGGAAGCTATTGGAGGTGATGAGGCTGTGTTTCTGGAGGTTGTGTTATTGGGAAGTTAGTGGAGGTGATGTGGATGTGTTTCTGGAGGTTGTGTTATTGGGAAGTTATTGGAGGTGATGAGGACGTGTTTCTGGAGGTTGCTTTATTTGGAAGTTAGTGGAGGTGATGATGATGTGTTTTTGGAGGTTGTTTTATTGGGAAGTTAGTGGAGGTGATGAGGACGTGTTTCTGGAGGTTGAATTATTGGGAAGCTAGTGGAGGTGAAGTGGTTCAATTTCTGGTGGTTCTGTAATTGAGGAGTTAGTGGAGTTGATGAGGATGTGTTTCTGGAGTTGGTGTTATTGGGAAGTTAGTGGAGGTGATGTGGATGTGTTCCTGGAGATTGTGTTATTGGGAAGTTATTGGAGGTGATGTGGATGTGCTTCTGGAGGTTGTGTCATTGGGAAGTTAGTGGAGGTGATGAGGGTGTGTTTCTGGCAGTTATGTTATTGGGAAGTTAGTGGACGTGATGTGGATGTGTTTCTGTAGGTTGTGTTATTGGGAAGTTAGTGGATGTGATGAGGATGTGTTTCTGGAGGTTGTGTTATTGGGAAGCTATCGGAGGTGATGAGGCTGTGTTTCTGGAGGTTGTGTTATTGGGAAGTTAGTGGAGGTGATGTGGATGTGTTTCTGGAGGTTGTGTTATTGGGAAGTTAGTGGAGGTGATGAGGACATGTTTCTTGAGGTTGTGTTATTGGGAAGTTAGTGGAGGTGATGAGGCTGTGTTTCTGGAGGTTGTGTTATTGGGAAGTTAGTGGTGGTGATGTGGATGTGGTTCTGGTGGTTGTGTTATTGGGAAGTTAGTGGAGGTGATGAGGTTGTGTATCTGGAGTTGGTGTTATTGGGAGGTTATTGGAGGTGATGAGGACGTGTTTCTGGAGGTTGAATTATTGGGAAGCTAGTGGAGGTGAAGTGGTTCAATTTCTGGTGGTTCTGTGATTGAGGAGTTAGTGGAGTTGATGAGGATGTGTTTATGGAGTTGGTGTTATTGGTAAGTTAGTGGAGTTGATGAGGATGTGTTTCTGCAGGTTGTGTTATTGGGAAGTTAGTGGAGGAAATGTGGATGTGTTTCTGGAGTTTGTATTATTGGGAATTTAGTGGAGGGGATCAGGATGGGTTTCTGGGGTTAGGGTCATTAGGAAGATGGTGGATGTGATGACAATGGATTTCTCGAGGTTTTGTTATTGGGAGTTAATGGAGGTGATGTGGATGTGTTTCTGGAGGTTGTGTTATTGTGGAGTTAGTGGTGGTGATGAGGATGTGGACCTGGTGGATGTGTTATTGGGAAGTTACTGGAGGAGATGAGGAAGTGTTTCTCGAAGTTGTGTTATTGGGAAGTTAGTGGAGGTGATGTGGATGAGTTTCTGGAGGTTGTGTTATTGGGATGTTAGTGGAGGTGATGTGGATGTGTATCTGAAGGTTGTATTATTGGGAAGTTAGTGGAGGTGATGAGGATGTGTATAGAACATAAGAACATAAGAACTAGGAGCAGGAGTAGGCCATCTGGCCCCTCGAGCCTGCACCGCCATTCAATGAGATCATGGCTGATCTTTTGTGGACTCAGCTCCACTTTCCGTCCCGAACACCATAACCCTTAATCCCTTTATTCTTCAAAAAACTATCAATCTTTATCTTAAAAACATTTAATGAAGGAGCCTCTACTGCTTCACTGGGCAAGGAATTCCATAAATTCACAACCCTTTGGGTGAAGAAGTTCCTCCTAAACTCGGTCCTAAATCTACCTCCCCTTATTTTGAGGCTATGCCCCCTAGTTCTGCTTTCACCCGCCAGTGGAAACAACCTGCCCGCATCTATCCTATCTATTCCCTTCATAATCTTATATGTTTCTATAAGATCCCCCCTCATCCTTCTAAATTCCAACGAGTACAGTCCCAGTCTACTCAACCTCTCCTCGTAATCCAACCCCTTCAGCTCTGGGATTAACCTAGTGATTCTCCTCTGCACACCCTCCAGTGCCAGGACGGCCTTTCTCAAGTAAGGAGACCAAAACTGAACACAATACTCCAGGTGTGGCCTCAGTAACACCTTATACAATTGCAGCATAACCTCCCTAGTCTTAAACTCCATCCCTCTCGCAATGAAGGACAAAATTCCATTTGCCTTCTTAATCACCTGTTGCACCTGAAAACCAACTTTCTGCGACTCATGCACTAGCACACCCAGATCTCTCTGCACATCAGCAGGTTTTAATTTTTTATCATTTAAATAATAATCCCTTTTGCCGTTATTCTTACCAAAATGGATAACCTCACATTTGTCAACATTGTATTCCATCTGCCAGATCTGGAGGTTGTGTTCTTGGGAAGTTAGTGGAGGTGATGAGGATGTGTTTCTGGAGGTTGTGTTATTGGGAAGATAGTGGAGGTGAAGTGGATGTGTTTCTGGAGGTTGTGTTATTGGGAAGTTAGTAGAGGTGATGAGGATGTGTTTCTGGAGGTTGTGTTATTGGGAAGTTAGTTGTGCAGATGAGGATGTGTTTATGGAGTTTGTGTTATTGGGATGTTTATGGGGGTGAAGTGGATGTCATTCAGGATGTTGTGTTATTGGGAAGTTCGTGGAGGTGAAGTGAATGTGTTTCTGGAGGTTTTGTTAATGGGAATTTAGTGGAGGTGATGAGGATGGGTATCTGAAGGTTGTATTATTGGGAAGTTAGTGGAGCTGATGTGTTTCTGCAGGCTGTGTTATGGGGAAGTTAGTGGAGGTGATGAGGATGTGTATCTGTGTGTTATGTTCTTGAGGAGTTAGTGGAGGTGATGAGGATGTGTTTCTGGTGGTTGTGTTATTGGGAGGTTAATGGAGGTGATGAGGATGTGTATCGGGAGGGTGTGTTCTTGAGGAGTTAGTGGAGGTGATGAGGATGTGTATCTGGAGGTTGTGTTATTGGGAAGTTAGTGGAGGTGATGAGGATGTGTATCTGGAGGTTGTGTTATTGGAAAGTTATTGGAGGTGATGTGGATGTGTTTCTGGCGGTTGTGTCATTGGGAAGTTAGTGGAGGTGATGTGGATGTGTTTCTGGAGGTTGTGTTATTGGGAAGTTAGTGGAGGTGATGAGGATGTGTTTCTGGAGGTTGTGTCATTGGGAAGTTAGTGGAGGTGATGAGGATGTGTTTCTGGCGGTTATGTTATAGGGAAGTTAGTGGACGTGATGTGGATGTGTTTCTGTAGGTTGTGTTATTGGGAAGTTAGTGGATGTGATGAGGATGTGTTTCTGGAGGTTGTGTTATTGGGAAGCTATTGGAGGTGATGAGGCTGTGTTTCTGGAGGTTGTGTTATTGTGAAGTTAGTGGTGATGATGACGATGTGGTTCTGGTGGTTGTGTTATTGGGAAGTTAGTGGATGGGATGTGAACGTGTTTCTGGAGGTTGTGTTATTGGGAAGTTAGTGGTGGTGATGATGATGTGTTTCTGTCAGTTGTTTTATTGGGAAGTTAGTGGTGGTGATGAGGACGTGTTTCTGGAGGTTGTTTTATTGGGAAGTTAGTGGAGGTGATGAGGACGTGTTTCTGGAGGTTGTGTTATTGGGAAGTTATTGGAGGTGATGAGGATGTGTTTCTGGGGGTTGAATTATTGGGAAGCTAGTGGAGGTGATGTGGATGGGTTTCTGGAGGTTGTTTTATTGGGAAGTTATTGGAGGTGATGAGGACGTGTTTCTGGAGGTTGAATTATTGGGAAGCTAGTGGAGGTGATGAGGATGTGTTTCTGGAGGTTGAATTATTGGGAAGTTATTGGAGGTGATGAGGACGTGTTTCTGGAGGTTGTTTTATTGGGAAGTTATTGGAGGTGATGAGGACGTGTTTCTGGAGGTTGAATTATTGGGAAGCTAGTGGAGGTGAAGTGGTTCGATTTCTGGTGGTTCTGTGATTGAGGAGGTAGTGGAGTTGATGAGGATGTGTTTCTGTAGGTTGTGTTATTGGGAAGTTAGTGGTGTTGATGAGGATGTGTTCCTGCAGGTTGTGTTATTGGAAAGTCAGTGGAGGAAATGTGGATGTGTTTCTGGAGTTGGTGTTATTGGGAAGTTAGTGGAGGGGATCAGGATGAGTTTCTGGGGTTAGGGTCATTAGGAAGATGGTGGATGTGATGAGAATGGATTTCTCGAGGTTTTGTTATTGGGGAGCTAATGGAGGTGATGTGGATGTGTTTCTGGAGGTTGTGTTATTGTGAAGTTAGTGGTGGTGATGAGGATGTGGATCTGGTGGATGTGTTATTGGGAAGTTTTTGGAGGTGATGAGGAAGTGTTTCTGGAGGTTGTGTTATTGGGAAGTTAGTTGGGTTGATGAGGATGTGTTTCTGGAGGTTGTGTTATTGGGAAGTTAGTTGGGTTGATGAGGATGTGTTTCTGGGGGTTGTGATATTGGGAAGTTAGTGGAGGTGATGAGGATATGTTTCTGGAGGTTGTGTTATTGGGAGGTTAGTGGAGGTGATGTGAATGTGTTTCTGGAGGTTGTGTTATTGGGAAGTTACTGGAGGTGATGAGGATGTGTTTCTGGAGGTTGTGTTATTGGGAAGTTAGTGGAGGTGATGAGCATGTGTTTCTGGAGTTGTGTTATTGGGAAGTTATTGGAGGTGATGAGGACGTGTTTCTGGAGGTTGTTTTATTTGGAAGTTAGTGGAGGTGATGAGGACGTGTTTCTGGAGGTTGAATTATTGGGAAGCTAGTGGAGGTGAAGTGGTTCAATTTCTGGTGGTTCTGTAATTGAGGAGTTAGTGGAGTTGATGAGGATGTGTTTCTGGAGTTGGTGTTATTGGGAAGTTAGTGGAGGTGATGTGGATGTGTTCCTGGAGATTGTGTTATTGGGAAGTTATTGGAGGTGATGTGGATGTGTTTCTGGAGGTTGTGTCATTGGGAAGTTAGTGGAGGTGATGAGGGTGTGTTTCTGGCGGTTATGTTATTGGGAAGTTAGTGGACGTGATGTGGATGTGTTTCTGTAGGTTGTGTTATTGGGAAGTTAGTGGATGTGATGAGGATGTGTTTCTGGAGGTTGTGTTATTGGGAAGCTATCGGAGGTGATGAGGCTGTGTTTCTGGAGGTTGTGTTATTGGGAAGTTAGTGGAGGTGATGTGGATGTGTTTCTGGAGGTTGTGTTATTGGGAAGTTAGTGGAGGTGATGAGGATATGTTTCTGGAGGTTGTGTTATTGGGAAGTTAGTGGAGGTGATGAGGCTGTGTTTCTGGAGGTTGTGTTATTGGGAAGTTAGTGGTGGTGATGTGGATGTGGTTCTGGTGGTTGTGTTATTGGGAAGTTAGTGGAGGTGATGAGGATGTGTATCTGGAGTTGGTGTTATTGGGAGGTTATTGGAGGTGATGAGGACGTGTTTCTGGAGGTTGAATTATTGGGAAGCTAGTGGAGGTGAAGTGGTTCAATTTCTGGTGGTTCTGTGATTGAGGAGTTAGTGGAGTTGATGAGGATGTGTTTATGGAGTTGGTGTTATTGGTAAGTTAGTGGAGTTGATGAGGATGTGTTTCTGCAGGTTGTGTTATTGGGAAGTTAGTGGAGGAAATGTGGATGTGTTTCTGGAGTTGGTATTATTGGGAATTTAGTGGAGGGGATCAGGATGGGTTTCTGGGGTTAGGGTCATTAGGAAGATGGTGGATGTGATGACAATGGATTTCTCGAGGTTTTGTTATTGGGGAGTTAATGGAGGTGATGTGGATGTGTTTCTGGAGGTTGTGTTATTGTGGAGTTAGTGGTGGTGATGAGGATGTGGACCTGGTGGATGTGTTATTGGGAAGTTACTGGAGGAGATGAGGAAGTGTTTCTCGAAGTTGTGTTATTGGGAAGTTAGTGGAGGTGATGTGGATGAGTTTCTGGAGGTTGTGTTATTGGGATGTTAGTGGAGGTGATGTGGATGTGTATCTGAAGGTTGTATTATTGGGAAGTTAGTGGAGGTGATGAGGATGTGTATAGAACATAAGAACATAAGAACTAGGAGCAGGAGTAGGCCATCTGGCCCCTCGAGCCTGCTCCGCCATTCAATGAGATCATGGCTGATCTTTTGTGGACTCAGCTCCACTTTCCGTCCCGAACACCATAACCCTTAATCCCTTTATTCTTCAAAAAACTATCAATCTTTATCTTAAAAACATTTAATGAAGGACCCTCTACTGCTTCACTGGGCAAGGAATTCCATAGTTTCACAACCCTTTGGGTGAAGAAGTTCCTCCTAAACTCGGTCCTAAATCTACCTCCCCTTATTTTGAGGCTATGCCCCCTAGTTCTGCTTTCACCCGCCAGTGGAAACAACCTGCCCGCATCTATCCTATCTATTCCCTTCATAATCTTATATGTTTCTATAAGATTCCCCCCTCATCCTTCTAAATTCCAACGAGTACAGTCCCAGTCTACTCAACCTCTCCTCGTAATCCAACCCCTTCAGCTCTGGGATTAACCTAGTGATTCTCCTCTGCACACCCTCCAGTGCCAGTACGGCCTTTCTCAAGTAAGGAGACCAAAACTGAACACAATACTCCAGGTGTGGCCTCAGTAACACCTTATACAATTGCAGCATAACCTCCCTAGTCTTAAACTCCATCCCTCTAGCAATGAAGGACAAAATTCCATTTGCCTTCTTAATCACCTGTTGCACCTGAAAACCAACTTTCTAAGACTCATGCACTAGCACACCCAGATCTCTCTGCACGTCAGCATGTTTTAATTTTTTATCATTTAAATAATAATCCCTTTTGCCGTTATTCTTGCCAAAATGGATAACCTCACATTTGTCAACATTGTATTCCATCTGCCAGATCTGGAGGTTGTGTTATTGGGAAGTTAGTGGAGGTGAAGTGGATGTGTTTCTGGAGGTTGTGTTATTGGGAAGTTAGTAGAGGTGATGAGGATGTGTTTCTGGAGGTTGTGTTATTGGGAAGTTAGTTGTGCAGATGAGGATGTGTTTATGGAGTTTGTGTTATTGGGATGTTTATGGGGGTGAAGTGGATGTCATTCAGGATGTTGTGTTATTGGGAAGTTCGTGGAGGTGAAGTGAATGTGTTTCTGGAGGTTTTGTTAATGGGAATTTAGTGGAGGTGATGAGGATGGGTATCTGAAGGTTGTATTATTGGGAAGTTAGTGGAGCTGATGTGTTTCTGCAGGCTGTGTTATGGGGAAGTTAGTGGAGGTGATGAGGATGTGTTTCTGGCGGTTATGTTATTGGGAAGTTAGTGGACGTGATGTGGATGTGTTTCTGTAGGTTGTGTTATTGGGAAGTTAGTGGATGTGATGAGGATGTGTTTCTGGAGGTTGTGTTATTGGGAAGCTATTGGAGGTGATGAGGCTGTGTTTCTGGAGGTTGTGTTATTGTGAAGTTAGTGGTGATGATGACGATGTGGTTCTGGTGGTTGTGTTATTGGGAAGTTAGTGGATGGGATGTGAACGTGTTTCTGGAGGTTGTGTTATTGGGAAGTTAGTGGTGGTGATGATGATGTGTTTCTGTCAGTTGTTTTATTGGGAAGTTAGTGGTGGTGATGAGGACGTGTTTCTGGAGGTTGTTTTATTGGGAAGTGAGTGGAGGTGATGAGGACGTGTTTCTGGAGGTTGTGTTATTGGGAAGTTATTGGAGGTGATGAGGATGTGTTTCTGGGGGTTGAATTATTGGGAAGCTAGTGGAGGTGATGTGGATGGGTTTCTGGAGGTTGTTTTATTGGGAAGTTATTGGAGGTGATGAGGACGTGTTTCTGGAGGTTGAATTATTGGGAAGCTAGTGGAGGTGATGATGATGTGTTTCTGGAGGTTGAATTATTGGGAAGTTATTGGAGGTGATGAGGACGTGTTTCTGGAGGTTGTTTTATTGGGAAGTTATTGGAGGTGATGAGGACGTGTTTCTGGAGGTTGAATTATTGGGAAGCTAGTGGAGGTGAAGTGGTTCGATTTCTGGTGGTTCTGTGATTGAGGAGGTAGTGGAGTTGATGAGGATGTGTTACTGTAGGTTGTGTTATTGGGAAGTTAGTGGTGTTGATGAGGATGTGTTCCTGCAGGTTGTGTTATTGGAAAGTTAGTGGAGGAAATGTGGATGTGTTTCTGGAGTTGGTGTTATTGGGAAGTTAGTGGAGGGGATCAGGATGAGTTTCTGGGGTTAGGGTCATTAGGAAGATGGTGGATGTGATGAGAATGGATTTCTCGAGGTTTTGTTATTGGGGAGCTAATGGAGGTGATGTGGATGTCTTTCTGGAGGTTGTGTTATTGTGAAGTTAGTGGTGGTGATGAGGATGTGGATCTGGTGGATGTGTTATTGGGAAGTTTTTGGAGGTGATGAGGAAGTGTTTCTGGAGGTTGTGTGATTGGGCGGTTAATGGAGGTGATGAGGATGTGTTTCTGGAGGTTGTGTTATTGGGAAGTTAGTTGGGTTGATGAGGATGTGTTTCTGGGGGTTGTGATATTGGGAAGTTAGTGGAGGTGATGAGGATATGTTTCTGGAGGTTGTGTTATTGGGAGGTTAGTGGAGGTGATGTGAATGTGTTTCTGGAGGTTGTGTTATTGGGAAGTTACTGGAGGTGATGAGGATGTGTTTCTGGAGGTTGTGTTATTGGGAAGTTAGTGGAGGTGATGAGCATGTGTTTCTGGAGGTTGTGTTATTGGGAAGTTAGTGGAGGTGATGAGGATGTGTTTCTGGAGGTTGTGTTATTGGAAAGTTAGTGGAGGTGATGAGGTTGTGTTTCTGGAGGTTGTGTTATTGGGAAGTTAGTGGAGGTAATGTGAATGGGTTTGTGTGTGTTGTGTTTTTGGGAAGTTCGTGGAGGTGATGTGGATGTGGTTCTGGTGGTTGTGTTATTGGGAAGTTAGTGGAGGTGATGTAGATGGGTTTCTGGAGGTTGTGTTATTGGGAGGTTATTGGAGGTGATGAGGACGTGTTTCTGGAGGTTGTGTTATTGTGAAGTTAGTGGTGGTGATGAGGATGTGGATCTGGTGGATGTGTTATTGGGAAGTTACTGGAGGTGATGAGGAAGTGTTTCTGGAGGTTGTGTGATTGGGAGGTTAATGGAGGTGATGAGGATGTGTTTCTGGAGGTTGTGTTATTGAGAAGTTAGTTGGGTTGATGAGGATGTGTTTCTGGGGGTTGTGTTATTGGGAAGTTAGTGGAGGTGATGAGGATGTGTTTCTGGAGGTTGTGTTATTGGGAAGTTAGTGGAGGTGATGAGCATGTGTTTCTGGAGGTTGTGTTATTGGGAAGTTAGTGGAGGTGATGAGGATGTGTTTCTGGATGTTGTGTTATTGGAAAGTTAGTGGAGGTGATGAGGTTGTGTTTCTGGAGGTTGTGTTATTGGGAAGTTAGTGGAGGTAATGTGAATGCGTTTGTGTGTGTTGTGTTATTGGGAAGTTCGTGGAGGTGATGTGGATGTGGTTCTGGTGGTTGTGTTACTGGGAAGTTAGTGGAGGTGATGTGGATGGGTATCTGAAGGTTCTATTATTGGGAAGATAGTGGAGTTGATGTGTTTCTGCAGGCTGTGTTATAGGGAAGTTAGTGAAGGTGATGGCGATCTGTTTCTGGAGGTTGTGTTATTGGGAAGTTAGTGGAGGTGATGAGGATGTGTATCTGGAGGTTGTGTTCTTGAGGAGTTAGTGGAGGTGATGAGGATGTGTTTCTGGTGGTTGTGTTATTGGGAGGTTAATGGAGGTGATGAGGATGTGTATCTGGAGGGTGTGTTCTTGAGGAGTTAGTGGAGGTGATGTGGATGTGTTTCTGGCAGTTGAATTATTGAGGGGTTAGTGGAGGTGATGATGATGTGTTTCTGGATGTTTTGTTATTGGGAAGTTAGTGGAGGTGATGAGGATGTGGTTCTGGAGGTTATGTTATTGGGAAGTTAGTGGAAGTGATGAGGACGTGTTTCTGGAGGTTATGTTATTGGGAAGTTAGTGGACGTGATGTGGATGTGTTTCTGTAGGTTGTGTTATTGGGAAGTTAGTGGAGGTGATGTAGATGGGTTTCTGGAGGTTGTGTTATTGGGAGGTTATTGGAGGTGATGAGGACGTGTTTCTGGAGGTTGTGTTATTGTGAAGTTAGTGGTGGTGATGAGGATGTGGATCTGGTGGATGTGTTATTGGGAAGTTACTGGAGGTGATGAGGAAGTGTTTCTGGAGGTTGTGTGATTGGGAGATTAATGGAGGTGATGAGGATGTGTTTCTGGAGGTTGTGTTATTGGGAAGTTAGTTGGGTTGATGAGGATGTGTTTCTGGGGGTTGTGTTATTGGGAAGTTAGTGGAGGTGATGAGGAAGTGTTTCTGGAGGTTGTGTTATTAGGCGGTTAGTGGAGGTGATGTGAATATGTTTCTGGAGGTTGTGTTATTGGGAAGTTACTGGAGGTGATGAGGATGTGTTTCTGGAGTTTGTGTTATTGGGACGTTAGTGGAGGTGATGAGCATGTGTTTCTGGAGGTTGTGTTATTGGGAAGTTAGTGGAGGTGATGAGGATGTGTTTCTGGAGGTTGTGTTATTGGAAAGTTAGTGGAGGTGATGAGGTTGTGTTTCTGGAGGTTGTGTTATTGGGAAGTTAGTGGAGGTAATGTGAATGGGTTTGTGTAGGTTGTGTTATTGGGAAGTTAGTGGAGGTGATGTGGATGTGGTTCTGGTGGTTGTGTTATTGGGAAGTTAGTGGAGGTGATGTGGATGGGTATGTGAAGGTTCTATTATTGGGAAGATAGTGGGGCTGATGTGTTTCTGCAGGCTGTGTTATAGGGAAGTTAGTGAAGGTGATGTCGATGTGTTTCTGGAGGTTGTGTTATTGGGAAGTTAGTGGAGGTGATGAGGATGTGTATCTGGAGGTTGTGTTCTTGAGGAGTTATTGGACGTGATGAGGATGTGTTTCTGGTGGTTGTGTTATTGGGAGGTTAATGGAGGTCATGAGGATGTGTATCTGGAGGGTGTGTTCTTGAGGAGTTAGTGGAGGTGATGTGGATGTGTTTTTGGCAGTTGAATTATTGAGGGGTTAGTGGAGGTGATGATGATGTGTTTCTGGATGTTTTGTTATTGGGAAGTTAGTGGAGGTGATGAGGATGTGGTTCTGGAGGTTATGTTATTGGGAAGTTAGTGGAAGTGATGAGGACGTGTTTCTGGAGGTTATGTTATTGGGACGTTAGTGGACGTGATGTGGATGTGTTTCTGTAGGTTGTGTTATTGGGAAGTTAGTGGAGGTGATGTAGATGGGTTTCTGGAGGTTGTGTTATTGGGAGGTTATTGGAGGTGATGAGGACGTGTTTCTGGAGGTTGTGTTATTGGGAAGTTATTGGAGGTGATGAGGACGTGTTTCTGGAGGTTGTGTTATTGGGAAGTTAGTGGAGGTGATGAGGACGTGTTTCTGGAGGTTGAATTATTGGGAAGCTAGTGGAGGTGAAGTGGTTCGATTTCTGGTGGTTCTGTAATTGAGGAGTTAGTGGAGTTGATGAGGATGTGTTTCTGGAGTTGGTGTTATTGGGAAGTTAGTGGAGTTGATGAGGATGTGTTTCTGGAGTTGGTGTTATTGGGAAGTTAGTGGAGGTGATCAGGATGTGTTTCAGGAGGTTGTGTTATTGTGAAGTTAGTGGTGGTGATGAGGATGTGGTTCTGGTGGTTGTGTGATTGGGAGGTTAATGGAGGTTATGAGGATGTGTTTCTGGAGATTGTGTTATTGGGAGGTTAGTGGAGGCGATGAGGATGTGTTTCTGGAGGTTGTGTTATTGGGAAGTTAGTGGAGGTGATGAGGATGTGTTTCTGGAGGTTGTGTTATTGGGGTCAGTTGGGTTGATGAGGATGTGTTTCTGGTGGTTGTGTTATTAGGAAGTTATTGGAGGTGATGAGGATGTGTTTCTGGATGTTGTGTTATTGGGAAGTTAGTGGAGGTGATGTGAACATGTTTCTGGAGGTTCTGTTATTGTGAATTTAGTGTAGATGATGAGGATGTCTTTCTGGAGGTTGTGTGATTGGGAAGTTAGTGGAGGTGATGACGATGTGTTTCTGGAGGTTGTGTTATTGGGAAGTTAGTGGAGGTGATGAGGATGTGGTTCTGGTGGTTGTGTTATTGGGAACTTAGTGGAGTTGATGAGGATGTGTTTCTGGAGGTTGTGTTATTGGGAAGTTAGTGGAGGTGATGAGTACGTGTTTCTGGAGGTTGTGTTATTGGGAAGTTAGTGGAGGTGATGAGGACGTGTTTCTGGAGGTTGTTTTATTGGGAAGTTATTGGAGGTGATGAGGACGTGTTTCTGGAGGTTGTGTTATTGGGAAGTTAGTGGAGGTGATGAGGATGTGTTTCTGGGGTTTGGGTCATTAGGAAGATGGTGGATGTGATGAGAATGGATATCTCGAGGTTTTGTTATTGGGGAGTTAATGGAGGTGATGTGGATGTGTTTCTGGAGGTTGTGTTATTGTGAAGTTAGTGGTGGTGATGAGGATGTGGTTCTGGTGCTTGTGTTATTGGGAAGTTATTGGAGGTGATGAGGATGTGTTTCTGGAGGTTGTGTTATTGGGACGTTAGTGGAGGCGATGAGGATGTGTTACTGGAGGTTGTGTTATTCGGAAGTTAGTGGACGCGATGAGGATGTGTTTCTGGAGGTTATGTTATTGGGGTTAGTTGGGGTGATGAGGATGTCTTTCTGGAGGTTGTGTTATTGGGAAGTTAGTGGAGGTGATGAGGATGTGTTTCTGGAGGTTGTGTTATTGGGATGTTAGTGGAGGTGATGAGGATGTGTTTCTGGAGGTTGTGTTATTGGAAACTTCGTGGAGGTGATGAGGTTGTGTTTCTGGAGGTTGTGTTATTGGGAAGTTAGTGGAGGTAATGTGGACGGGTTTGTGTAGGTTGTGTTATAGCGGCGTTAGTGGAGGTGATGAGGATGTGTATCTGGAGGTTGTGTTCTTGAGGAGTTAGTGGAGGTGATGTGGATGTTTCTGGTGGTTGTGTTATTGGGAAGTTAATTGCGGTGATGAGGATGTGTTTCTGGAGGTTGTGTTATTGGAAAGTTAGTGGAGGTGATGCGGATGTGTTTCTGGCAGTTGCATTATTGAGGGGTTAGTGGAGGTGATGAGGATGTGTTTCTGGATGTTTTGTTATTGAGAAGTTAGTGGAGGTGATGAGGATGTGTTTCTGGAGGTTATGTTATTGGGAAGTTAGTGCAAGTGATGAGGACGTGTTTCAGGAGGTTAAGTTATTGGAAGGTTAGTGGACGTGATGTGGATGTGTTTCTGTAGGTTGTGTTATTGGGAAGTTAGTGGAGGTGATGAGGATGTGTTTCTGGAGATTGAATGATTGGGAAGATAGTGGAGGTGATGAGGACGTGTTTCTGGAGGTTGAATTATTGGGAAGCTAGTGGAGGTGATGAGGACGTGTTTCTGGAGGTTGAATTATTGGGAAGCGAGTGGAGGTGAAGTGGTTCGATTTCTGGTGGTTCTGTAATTGAGGAGTTAGTGGAGTTGATGAGGATGTGTTTCTGGAGGTTGTTATATTGGGAAGTTAGTGGAGGTGATGAGGATGTGTTTCTGGAGGTTGTGTTATTGGGAAGTTAGTGGAGGTGATGAGGATGTGTTTCTGGAGGTTGTTATATTGGGAAGTTAGTGGAGGTGATGAGGTTGTGTTTCTGGAAGTTGTGTTATTGGGACGTTAGTGGAGGTGATGAGGGTGTGTTTCTGCAGGTTGTGTTATTGGGAAGTAAGTGGAGTTAATGAGGACGTGTTCCTGCATATTGTGTTATTGGGAAGTTAGTGGAGGTGATGAGGATGTGTTTCTGGAGTTGCTGTTATTCGGAGTTAGTGGAGTTGATGAGGATGTGTTCCTGCAGGTTGTGTTATTGGGAAGTTCGTGGAGGAAATGTGGATGTGTTTCTGGAGTTGGTGTTATTGGGAAGTTAGTGAAGGGGAAAAGGATGGGTTTCTGGGGTTTGGGTCATTAGGAAGATGGTGGATGTGATGAGAATGGATTTCTCGAGATTTTGTTATTGGGGAGTTAATGGAGGTGATGTGGATGTGTTTCTGGAGGTTGTGTTATTGGTAAGCTAGTGGAGGTGATGAGGACGTGTTTCTGGAGGTTGAATTATTGGGAAGCTAGTGGAGGTGAAGTGGTTCGATTTCTGGTGGTTCTGTAATTGAGGAGTTAGCGGAGTTGATGAGGATGTGTTTCTGGAGTTGGTGTTATTGGGGAGTTAGTGGAGGGGATCAGGATGGGTTTCTGGGGTTAGGGTCATTAGGAAGATGGTGGATGTGATGAGAATGGAGTTCTCGAGATTTTGTTATTGAGGAGTTAATGGAGGTGATGTGGATGTGTTTCTGGAGTTTGTGTTATTGTGAAGTTAGTGGTGGTGATGACGATGTGCTTCTGGTGGTTGTGTTATTGTGAAGTTAGTGGAGGTGATGTGAATGTGTTAATGGAGGTTGTGTGAATGGGAGGTTAATGGAGGTTATGAGGATGTGTTTCTGGAGATTGTGTTATTGGGAGGTTAGTGGAGGCGATTAGGATGTCTTTCTGGAGGTTGTGTGATTGGGAAGTTAGTGGAGGTGATGAGGATGTGTTTCTGGAGGTTGTGTTATTGGGAAGTTAGTGGAGGTGTTGCGGATGTGTTTCTGGAGTTTGTGTTATTGGGAAGTTAGTGGTGGTGATGTGGATGTGTTTCTGGAGGTTGTGTTATTGGGAAGTTAGTGGAGGTGATGAGGATGTGTTTCTGGAGGTTGTGTTATTGGGAAGTTAGTGGCGGTGATGAGCATGTGTTTCTGGAGGTTGTGTTATTGGGAAGTTAGTGGAGGTGATGAGGATGTGTTTCTGGAGGCTGTGTTATTGGAAGGTTAGTGGAGGTGATGAGGTTGTGTTTCTGGAGGTTGTGTTATTGGAAAGTTAGTGGAGGTAATGTGAATGGCTTTGTGTAGGTTGTGTTATTGGGAAGTTAGTGGAGGTGATGTGGATGTGGTTCTGGTGGTTGTGTTATTGGGAAGTTAGTGGAGGTGATGAGGACGTGTTTCTGGATGTTGTTTTATTGGGAAGTTATTGGAGGTGATGAGGACGTGTTTCTGGAGGTTGTGTTATTGGGAAGTTAGTGGAGGTGATGAGGACGTGTTTCTGGAGGTTGTGTTATTGGGAAGTTAGTGGAGGTGATGTAGATGGGTTTCTGGAGGTTGTGTTATTGGGAGGTTATTGGAGGTGATGAGGACGTGTTTCTGGAGGTTGTGTTATTGGGAAGTTAGTGGAGTTGATGAGGATGTGTTTCTGGAGTTGGTGGTATTGGGAAGTTAGTGGAGTTGATGAGGATGTGTTTCTGGAGTTGGTGTTATTGGGAAGTTAGTGGAGGTGATGAGGACGTGTTTCTGGAGGTTGTGTTATTGGGAAGTTAGTGGAGGTGATGAGGATGTGGTTCTGGTGGTTGTGTTATTGGGAACTTAGTGGAGTTGATGAGGATGTGTTTCTGGAGGTTGTGTTATTGGGAAGTTAGTGGAGGTGATGAGTACGTGTTTCTGGAGGTTGTGTTATTGGGAAGTTAGTGGAGGTGATGAGGACGTGTTTCTGGAGGTTGTTTTATTGGGAAGTTATTGGAGGTGATGAGGACGTGTTTCTGGAGGTTGTGTTATTGGGAAGTTAGTGGAGGTGATGAGGACGTGTTTCTGGAGGTTGTGTTAATGGGAAGTTAGTGGAGGTGATGAGGACGTGTTTCTGGAGGTTGAATTATTGGGAAGCTAGTGGAGGTGAAGTGGTTCGATTTCTGGTGGTTCAGTAATTGAGGAGTTGGTGGAGTTGATGAGGATGTGTTTCTGGAGTTGGTGTTATTGGGAAGTTAGTGGAGGGGATCAGGATGGGTTTCTGGGGTTTGGGTCATTAGGAAGATGGTGGATGTGATGAGAATGGATATCTCGAGGTTTTGTTATTGGGGAGTTAATGGAGGTGATGTGGATGTGTTTCTGGAGGTTGTGTTATTGTGAAGTTAGTGGTGGTGATGAGGATGTGGTTCTGGTGCTTGTGTTATTGGGAAGTTATTGGAGGTGATGAGGATGTGTTTCTGGAGGTTGTGTTATTGGGACGTTAGTGGAGGCGATGAGGATGTGTTTCTGGAGGTTGTGTTATTCGGAAGTTAGTGGACGCGATGAGGATGTGTTTCTGGAGGTTATGTTATTGGGGTTAGTTGGGGTGATGAGGATGTCTTTCTGGAGGTTGTGTTATTGGGAAGTTAGTGGAGGTGATGAGGATGTGTTTCTGGAGGTTGTGTTATTGGGATGTTAGTGGAGGTGATGAGGATGTGTTTCTGGAGGTTGTGTTATTGGAAACTTCGTGGAGGTGATGAGGTTGTGTTTCTGGAGGTTGTGTTATTGGGAAGTTAGTGGAGGTAATGTGGACGGGTTTGTGTAGGTTGTGTTATAGCGGCGTTAGTGGAGGTGATGAGGATGTGTATCTGGAGGTTGTGTTCTTGAGGAGTTAGTGGAGGTGATGTGGATGTTTCTGGTGGTTGTGTTATTGGGAAGTTAATTGCGGTGATGAGGATGTGTTTCTGGAGGTTGTGTTATTGGAAAGTTAGTGGAGGTGATGCGGATGTGTTTCTGGCAGTTGCATTATTGAGGGGTTAGTGGAGGTGATGAGGATGTGTTTCTGGAGGTTATGTTATTGGGAAGTTAGTGCAAGTGATGAGGACGTGTTTCTGGAGGTTAAGTTATTGGAAGGTTAGTGGACGTGATGTGGATGTGTTTCTGTAGGTTGTGTTATTGGGAAGTTAGTGGAGGTGATGAGGATGTGTTTCTGGAGATTGAATGATTGGGAAGCTAGTGGAGGTGATGAGGACGTGTTTCTGGAGGTTGAATTATTGGGAAGCTAGTGGAGGTGATGAGGACGTGTTTCTGGAGGTTGAATTATTGGGAAGCGAGTGGAGGTGAAGTGGTTCGATTTCTGGTGGTTCTGTAATTGAGGAGTTAGTGGAGTTGATGAGGATGTGTTTCTGGAGGTTGTTATATTGGGAAGTTAGTGGAGGTGATGAGGATGTGTTTCTGGAGGTTGTGTTATTGGGAAGTTAGTGGAGGTGATGAGGATGTGTTTCTGGAGGTTGTTATATTGGGAAGTTAGTGGAGGTGATGAGGTTGTGTTTCTGGAGGTTGTGTTATTGGGACGTTAGTGGAGGTGATGAGGGTGTGTTTCTGCAGGTTGTGTTATTGGGAAGTAAGTGGAGTTAATGAGGATGTGTTCCTGCATATTGTGTTATTGGGAAGTTAGTGGAGGTGATGAGGATGTGTTTCTGGAGTTGCTGTTATTCGGAGTTAGTGGAGATGATGAGGATGTGTTCCTGCAGGTTGTGTTATTGGGAAGTTCGTGGAGGAAATGTGGATGTGTTTCTGGAGTTGGTGTTATTGGGAAGTTAGTGAAGGGGAAAAGGATGGGTTTCTGGGGTTTGGGTCATTAGGAAGATGGTGGATGTGATGAGAATGGATTTTTCGAGATTTTGTTATTGGGGAGTTAATGGAGGTGATGTGGATGTGTTTCTGGAGGTTGTGTTATTGGTAAGCTAGTGGAGGTGATGAGGACGTGTTTCTGGAGGTTGAATTATTGGGAAGCTAGTGGAGGTGAAGTGGTTCGATTTCTGGTGGTTCTGTAATTGAGGAGTTAGTGGAGTTGATGAGGATGTGTTTCTGGAGGTTGTGTGAATGGGAGGTTAATGGAGGTTATGAGGATGTGTTTCTGGAGATTGTGTTATTGGGAGGTTAGTGGAGGCGATTAGGATGTCTTTCTGGAGGTTGTGTGATTGGGAAGTTAGTGGAGGTGATGAGGATGTGTTTCTGGAGGTTGTGTTATTGGGAAGTTAGTGGAGGTGTTGCGGATGTGTTTCTGGAGTTTGTGTTATTGGGAAGTTAGTGGTGGTGATGTGGATGTGTTTCTGGAGGTTGTGTTATTGGGAAGTTAGTGGAGGTGATGAGGATGTGTTTCTGGAGGTTGTGTTATTGGGAAGTTAGTGGCGGTGATGAGCATGTGTTTCTGGAGGTTGTGTTATTGGGAAGTTAGTGGAGGTGATGAGGATGTGTTTCTGGAGGTTGTGTTATTGGAAAGTTAGTGGAGGTGATGAGGTTGTGTTTCTGGAGGTTGTGTTATTGGAAAGTTAGTGGAGGTAATGTGAATGGCTTTGTGTAGGTTGTGTTATTGGGAAGTTAGTGGAGGTGATGTGGATGTGGTTCTGGTGGTTGTGTTATTGGGAAGTTAGTGGAGGTGATGAGGACGTGTTTCTGGATGTTGTTTTATTGGGAAGTTATTGGAGGTGATGAGGACGTGTTTCTGGAGGTTGTGTTATTGGGAAGTTAGTGGAGGTGATGAGGACGTGTTTCTGGAGGTTGTGTTATTGGGAAGTTAGTGGAGGTGATGTAGATGGGTTTCTGGAGGTTGTGTTATTGGGAGGTTATTGGAGGTGATGAGGACGTGTTTCTGGAGGTTGTGTTATTGGGAAGTTAGTGGAGTTGATGAGGATGTGTTTCTGGAGTTGGTGGTATTGGGAAGTTAGTGGAGTTGATGAGGATGTGTTTCTGGAGTTGGTGTTATTGGGAAGTTAGTGGAGGTGATCAGGATATGTTTCTGGAGTTGGTGTTATTGGGAAGTTAGTGGAGGAAATGTGGATGTGTTTCTGGAGTTGGTGTTATTGGGAAGTTAGTGGAGTTGATGAGGACGTGTTCCTGCAGGTTGTGTTATTGGGAAGTTAGTGGAGTTGATGAGGATGTGTTTCTGTAGGTTGTGTTATTGGGAAGTTAGTGGAGTTGATGAGGATGTGTTCCTGCAGGTTTGTGTTATTGGAAAGTTAGTGGAGGAAATGTGGATGTGTTTCTGGAGTTGGTGTTATTGGGAAGTTAGTGGAGGGGATCAGGATTGGTTTCTGGGGTTTGGGTCATTAGGAAGATGGTGGATGTGATGAGAATGGATTTCTCGAGATTTTATTATTGGGGAGTTAATGGAGGTGATGTGGATGTGTTTCTGGAGGTTGTGTTATTGTGAAGGTAGTGGTGGTGATGACGATGTGGTTCTGGTGGTTCTGTTATTGGGAAGTTAGTGGAGGTGATGTGAATGTGTTAATGGAGGTTGTGTGATTGGGAGGTTAATGGAGGTTATGAGGAAGTGCTTCTGGAGATTGTGTTATTGGGAAGTTAGTGGAGGTGATGAGGATGTGTTTCTGGAGGTTGTGTTATTGGGGTTAGTTGGGTTGATGAGGATGTGTTTCTGGAGGTTGTGTTATTGGGAAGTTAGTGGAGGTGATGTCAACATGTTTCTGGAGGTTGTGTTATTGGGAAGTTAGTGGAGGTGATGTGGATGGGTTTCTGAAGGTTGTGTTATTGGGAAGTTAGTGGAGTTGATGAGGATGTGTTTCTGGAGGTTGTGTTATTGGGAAGTTAGTGGAGGTGATGAGGATGTGTTTCTGGAGGTTATGTTATTGGGAAGTTAGTGGAGGTGATGTGTTTCTGCAGGCTTGTTATAGGGAAGTTAGTCGGAGGTGATGAGGATGTGTTTCTGGAGGTTGTGTTATTGGGAAGTTAGTGGAGGTGATGAGGATGTGTATCTGGAGGTTGTGTTCTTGACGAGTTCGTGGAGGTGATGTGGATGTTTCTGGTGGTTGTGTTATTGGGAGGTTAATGGAGGTGATGAGGATGTGTATCCGGAGGGTGTGTTCTTGAGGAGTTAGTGGAGGTGATGAGGATGTATTTCTGGTGTTTGTGTTATTGGGAGGTTAGTGGGGTGATGAGGATGTGTTTCTGGAGGTTGTGTTATTGGAAAGTTAGTGGAGGTGTTGAGGACGTGTTTCTGGAGGTTATGTTATTGGTAAGTTAGTGGAGGTGATGCGGATGTGTTTCTGGCAGTTGCATTATTGAGTTGTTAGTGGAGGTGATGAGGATGTGTTTCTGGATGTTTTGTTATTGGGAAGTTAGTGGAGGTGATGACGATGTGTTTCTGGAGGTTATGTTATTGGGAATTTAGTGCAAGTGATGAGGACGTGTTTCTGGAGGTTAAGTTATTGGGAAGTTAGTGGAGGTGATGAGGATGTATTTCTGGATATTGAATTATTGGGAAGTTAGTGGAGGTGATGTGGATGTGTTTCTGAAGGTTGTGTTATTGGGAAGTTAGTGGAGGTGATGAGGACGTGTTTCTGGAGGTTGAATTATTGGGAAGCTAGTGGAGGTGATGAGGATGTGTTTCTGCAGGTTGTGTTATTGGGGAGTTAGTGGAGGTGATGAGGATGTGTTTCTGGAGGTTGTGTTATTGGGAAGTTACTGGAGGTGATGAGGATGTGTTTCTGGAGGTTGAGTTATTGGGAAGTTCGTGGAGGTGATGAGGATGTGTTTCTGCAGGTTGTGTTATTGGGAAGTAAGTGGAGTTGATGAGGATGTGTTCCTGCAGGTTGTGTTATTAGGAAGTTAGTGGAGGTGATGAGGATGTGTTTCTGGAGTTGCTGTTATTGGGAGTTAGTGGAGTTGATGAGGATGTGTTCCTGCAGGTTGTGTTATTGGGAAGTTCGTGGAGGAAATGTGGATGTGTTTCTGGAGTTGGTGTTATTGGGGAGTTAGTGGAGGGGATCAGGATGGGTTTCTGGGGTTTGGGTCATTAGGAAGATGGTGGATGTGATGAGAATGGATTTCTCGAGATTTTGCTATTGGGGAGTTAATGGAGGTGATGTGGATGTGTTTCTGGAGGTTGTGTTATTGGGAAGTTAATGGAGGTGATGTGGATGTGTTTCTGGAGGTTGTGTTATTGGGAAGTTAGTGGAGGTGATGAGGACGTGTTTCTGGAGGTTGAATTATTGGGAAGCTAGTGGAGGTGAAGAGGTTCGATTTCTGGTGGTTCTGTAATTGAGGAGTTAGCGGAGTTGATGAGGATGTGCTTCTGGAGTTGGTGTTATTGGGGAGTTAGTGGAGGGGATCAGGATGGGTTTCTGGGGTTAGGGTCATTAGGAAGATGGTGGATGTGATGAGAATGGATTTCTCGAGATTTTGTGATTGGGGAGTTAATGGAGGTGATGTGGATGTGTTTCTGGAGGTTGTGTTATTGTGAAGTTAGTGGTGGTGATGACGATGTGGTTCTGGTGGTTGTGTTATTGGGAAGTTAGTGGAGGTGATGTGGATGTGCTTCTGGAGGTTGTGTCATTGGGAAGTTAGTGGTGGTGATGACGATGTGGTTCTGGTGGTTGTGTTATTGGGAAGTTAGTGGAGGTGATGTGAATGTGTTAATGGAGGTTGTGTGAATGGGAGGTTAATGGAGGTTATGAGGATATGTTTCTGGAGATTGTGTTATTGGGAGGTTAGTGGAGGCGATTAGGATGTCTTTCTGGAGGTTGTGTGATTGGGAAGTTAGTAGAGGTGATGAGTATGTGTTTCTGGAGGTTGTGTTATTGGGAAGTTAGTGGAGTTGTTGCGGATGTGTTTCTGGAGTTTGTGTTATTGGGAAGTTAGTGGTGGTGATGTGGATGTGTTTCTGGAGGTTGTGTTATTGGGAAGTTAGTGGAGGTGATGAGGATGTGTTTCTGGAGTTGCTGTTATTGGGAGTTAGTGGAGTTGATGAGGATGTGTTCCTGCAGGTTGTGTTATTGGGAAGTTCGTGGAGGAAATGTGGATGTGTTTCTGGAGTTGGTGTTATTGGGAAGTTAGTGAATGGGATCAGGATGGGTTTCTCGGGTTTGGGTCATTAGGAAGATGGTGGATGTGATGAGAATGGATTTCTCGAGATTTTGTTATTGGGGAGTTAATGCAGGTGATGTGGATGTGTTTCTGGAGGTTGTGTTATTGGTAAGCTAGTGGAGGTGATGAGGACGTGTTTCTGGAGGTTGAATTATTGGGAAGCTAGTGGAGGTGAAGTGGTTCGATTTCTGGTGGTTCTGTAATTGAGGAGTTAGCGGAGTTGATGAGGATGTGTTTCTGGAGTTGGTGTTATTGTGGAGTTAGTGGAGGGGATCAGGATGGGTTTCTGGAGTTTGAGTTATTGGGAAGTTAATGGAGGTGATGTGGATGTATTTCTGGAGGTTGTGTTATTGTGAAGTTCGTGGAGGTGATGAGGATATGGTTCTGGTGGTTGTGTTATTGGCAACTTAGTGGAGTTGATGAGGATGTGTTTCTGGAGGTTGTGTTATTGGGAAGTTAGTGGAGGTGATGAGGACGTGTTTCTGGAGGTTGTGTTATTGGGAAGTTATTGAGGTGATGAGGACGTGTTTCTGGAGGTTGTGTTATTGGGAAGTTAGTGGAGGTGATGAGGACGTGTTTCTGGAGGTTTAATTATTGGGAAGCTAGTGGAGGTGAAGTGGTTCGATTTCTGGTGGTTCTGTAATTGAGGAGTTAGTGGAGTTGATGAGGATGTGTTTCTGGAGTTTCGTGTTATTGGGAAGTTAGTGGAGTTGATGAGCATGTGTTCCTGCAGGTTTGTGTTATTGGGAGGTTAGTGGAGGAAATGTGGATGTGTTTCTGGAGTTGGTGTTATTGGGAAGTTAGTGGAGGGGATCAGGATGGGTTTCTGGGGTTTGGGTCATTAGGAAGATGGTGGATGTGATGAGAATGGATTTCTCGAGATTTTGTTATTGGGGAGTAAATGGAGGTGATGTGGATGTGTTTCTGGAGGTTGTGTTATTGTGAAGTTAGTGGTTGTGATGACGATGTGTTTCTGGAGGTTGTGTTATTGGGAAGTTAGTGGAGGTGATGAGGACGTGTTTCTGGAGGGTGTGTAATTGTGAAGTTAGTGGTGGTGATGACGATGTGGTTCTGGTGGTTGTGTTATTGGGAAGTTAGTGGAGGTGATGTGAATGTGTTAATGGAGGTTGTGTGATTGGAGGTTAATGGAGGTTATGAGGATGTGTTTCTGGAGAGTGTGTTATTGGGAGGTTAGTGGAGGCGAATAGGATGTCTTTCTGGAGGTTGTGTGATTGGGAAGTTAGTAGAGGTGATGAGTATGTGTTTCTGGAGGTTGTGTTATTGGGAAGTTAGTGGAGGTGTTGCGGATGTGTTTCTG
Organism: Scyliorhinus torazame; assembly: GCF_047496885.1. Lineage (NCBI taxonomy): Eukaryota > Metazoa > Chordata > Chondrichthyes > Carcharhiniformes > Scyliorhinidae > Scyliorhinus > Scyliorhinus torazame. Next base: position 22,169,064 of record NC_092711.1, read on the forward strand.
GAGTTTGTGTTATTGGGAAGTTAGTGGAGGTGATGAGGACGTGTTTCTGGAGGTTGTGTTATTGGGAAGTTATTGGAGGTGATGAGGACGTGTTTCTGGAGGTTGTGTTATTGGGAAGTTAGTGGAGGTGATGAGGACGTGTTTCTGGAGGTTTAATTATTGGGAAGCTAGTGGAGGTGAAGTGGTTCGATTTCTGGTGGTTCTGTAATTGAGGAGTTAGTGGAGTTGATGAGGATGTGTTTCTGGAGTTTCGTGTTATTGGGAAGTTAGTGGAGTTGATGAGGATGTGTTCCTGCAGGTTTGTGTTATTGGGAGGTTAGTGGAGGAAATGTGGATGTGTTTCTGGAGTTGGTGTTATTGGGAAGTTAGTGGAGGGGATCAGGAAGGGTTTCTGGGATTTGGGTCATTAGGAAGATGGTGGATGTGATGAGAATGGATTTCTCGAGATTTTGTTATTGGGGAGTAAATGGAGGTGATGTGGATGTGTTTCTGGAGGTTGTGTTATTGTGAAGTTAGTGGTTGTTATGACGATGTGTTTCTGGAGGTTGTGTTATTGGGAAGTTAGTGGAGGTGATGAGGACGTGTTTCTGGAGGTTGTGTTATTGGGAAGTTATTGGAGGTGATGTGGATGTGTTTCTGGAGGGTGTGTTATTGGGATGTTAGTGAAGGTGATGTGGATGTGTTTCTGGAGGGTGTGTAATTGTGAAGTTAGTGGTGGTGATGACGATGTGGTTCTTGTGGTTGTGTTATTGGGAAGTTAGTGGAGGTGATGTGAATGTGTTAATGGAGGTTGTGTGATTGGGAGGTTAATGGAAGTTATGAGGATGTGTTTCTGGAGATTGTGTTATTGGGAGGTTAGTGGAGGCGATGAGTACGTGTTTCTGGAGGTTGTGTTATTGGGAAGTTAGTGGAGGTGATGAGGATGTGTTTCTGGAGGTTGTGTTATTGGGATGTTAGTGGAGGTGATGTGAACATGTTTCTGGAGGTTGTGTTATTGGGGTTAGTTGGGTTGATGAGGATGTGTTTCTGGAGGTTGTGTTATTGGGAAGTTTGTGGAGGTGATGAGGATGTGTTTCTGGAGGTTGTGTTATTGGGAAGTTAGTGGAGGTGATGTGGATGGGTTTGTGTAGGTTGTGTTATTGGGAAGTTAGTGGAGGTGATGAGGATGGGTTTCTGGAGGTTGTGTGATTGTGAAGTTAGTGGTGGTGATGAGGATGTGGTTCTGGGGTTTGGGTCATTAGGAAGATGGTGGATGTGATGAGAATGGATTTCTCGAGATTTTGTTATTGGGGAGTTAATGGAGGTGATGTGGATGTGGTTCTGGTGGTTGTGTTATTGGGAAGTTAGTGGAGGTGATGTGAATGTGTTAATGGAGGTTGTGTGATTGGGAGGTTAATGGAGGTTATGAGGATGTGTTTCTGGAGATGGTGTTATTGGGAGGTTAGTGGAGGCGATGAGGATGTGTTTCTGGAGGTTGTGTTATTGGGAAGTTAGTGGAGGTGATGAGGATGTGTTTCTGGAGGTTGTGTTATTGTGAAGTTAGTGGTGGTGATGACGATGTGGTTCTGGTGGTTGTGTTATTGGGAAGGTAGTGGAGGTGATGTGGATTGGTTTCTGGAGGTTGTGTTATTGGTAAGTTAGTGGAGGTGATGAGGATGTGGTTCTGGTGGTTGTGTTATTGGGAAGTTAGTGGTGGTGATGCGGATGTGTTTCTGGGGGTTGTGTTATTGGGAAGTTTGTGGTGGTGATGTGGATGTGTTTCTGGAGGTTGTGTTATTGGGGTTAGTTGGGTTGATGAGGACGTGTTTCTGGAGGTTGTGTTATTGGAAAGTTAGTGGAGGTGATGAGGATGTGTTTCTGGAGGTTGTGTTATTTGGGTTAGTTGGGTTGATGAGGATGTGTTTCTGGAGGTTGTGTTATTGGGAAGTTAGTGGAGGTGATGAGGATGTGGTTCTGGAGGTTGTGTTATTGGGAAGTTAGTGGAGGTGATGAGGATGTGGTTCTGGTGGTTGTGTTATTGGGAAGTTAGTGGAGGTGATGAGGATGTGTTTCTGGAGGTTGTGTTATTGGGAAGTTAGTGGAAGTGATGTGGATGGGTTTGTGTAGGTTGTGTTATTGGGAAGTTAGTGGAGGTGATGAGGATGTGTTTCTGGAGGTTGTGTTATTGGGAAGTTAGTGGAGGTGATGAGGATGTGTTTCTGGAGGTTGTGTTATTGGGAAGTTAGTGGAGGTGATGAGGATGTGGTTCTGGTGGTTGTGTTATTGGGAAGTTAGTGGAGGTGATGAGGATGTGTTTCTGGAGGTTGTGTTATTGGGAAGTTAGTGGAAGTGATGTGGATGGGTTTGTGTAGGTTGTGTTATTGGGAAGTTAGTGGAGGTGATGTGGATGGGTTTCTGGAGGTGGTGTTATTGGGATGTTAGTGGAGGTGATGTGAACATGTTTCTGGAGGTTGTGTTATTGGGTTTAGTTGGGTTGATGAGGATGTGTTTCTGGAGGTTGTGTTATTGGGAAGTTAGTGGAGGTGATGAGGATGTGTTTCTGGAGGTTGTGTTATTGGGAAGTTAGTGGAGGTGATGAGGATGTGTTTCTGGAGGTTGTGTTATTGGGAAGTTAGTGGAGGTGATGTGGATGGGTTTGTGTAGGTTGTGTTATTGCGAAGTTAGTAGAGGTGATGTGGATGGGTTTCTGGAGGTTGTGTGATTGTGAAGTTAGTGGTGGTGATGACGATGTGTTATTGGGAAGTTATTGGAAGTGATGAGGATGTGTTTCTGGAGGTTGTGTTATTGGGAAGTTAGTGGAGGTGATGAGGATGTGGTTCTGGCGTTTGGGTCATTAGGAAGATGGTGGATGTGATGAGAATGGATTTCTCGAGATTTTGTTATTGGGGAGTTAATGGAGGTGATGTGGATGTGTTTCTGGAGGGTGTGTTATTGTGAAGTTAGTGGTGGTGATGAAGATGTGGTTCTGGTGGTTTTGTTATTGGGAAGTTAGTGGAGGTGATGTGAATGTGTTTCTGGAGATTGTGTTATTGGGAGGTTAGTGGAGGTGATGTGGATGTGATTCTGGAGGTTGGGTTTATTAGAAAGTTAGTGGAGGTGATGTGGATGGGTTTCTGGAAGTTGTGTTATTGGGGTTAGTTGGGTTGATGAGGATGTGTTTCTGGAGGTTGTGTTATTTGGAAGTTAGTGAAGGTGATGAGGATGTGTTTCTGGAGGTTGTGTTATTGGGAAGTTAGTGGAGGTGATGATGATGGGTTTTTGGAGGTTGTGTTATTGGGGTTAGTTGGGTTGATGAGGATGTGTTTCTGGAGGTTGTATTATTGGGAAGTTAGTGGAGGTGATAAGGATGTGGTTCTGGTGGTTGTGTTACTGGGAAGTTAGTGGAGGTGATGAGGATGTGTTTCTGGAGGTTGTGTTATTGGGGTTAGTTGGGTTGTTGAGGATGTGTTTCTGGAGGTTGTGTTATTGGAAAGTTAGTGGAGGTGATGAGGATGTGTTTCTGGAGGTTGTGTTATTTGGGTTAGTTGGGTTGATGAGGATGTGTTTCTGGAGGTTGTGTTATTGGGAGGTTAATGGAGGTGATGAGGATGTGTTTCTGGAGGTTGTGTTATTGGGAAGTTAGTGGAGGTGATGAGGATGTGTTTCTGGAGGTTGTGTTATTGGGAAGATGGTGGAGGTGATGTGGATGTGATTCTGGAGGTTGTGTTATTTGGAAGATGGTGGAGGTGATGAGTATGTGGTTCTGGTGCTTGTGTTATTGGGAAGTTAGTGGAGGTGATGTGAATGTGTTAATGGAGGTTGTGTGATTTGGAGGTTAATGAAGGTTATGTGAACATGTTTCTGGAGGTTGTGTTATTGGGAAGTTAGTGTAGGTGATGAGGATGTGTTTCTGTTGTGTTATTGGGAAGCTAGTGTAGGTGATGAGGATGTGTTTCTGGAGGTTGTGTTATTGGGACGTTAGTGGAGGTCATGAGGATGTGTTTCTGAAGGTTGTGTTATTGGGGAGTTAATGGAGGTGATGTGGATGTGTTTCTGAAGGTTGTGTTATTGGGCGGTTAATGGAGGTGATGTGGATGTGCTTCTGGAGGTTGTGTCATTGGGAAGTTAGTGGTGGTGATGACGATGTGGTTCTGGTGGTTGTGTTATTGGGAAGTTAGTGGAGGTGATGTGAATGTGTTAATGGAGGTTGTGTGATTGGGAGGTTAATGGAGGTTATGAGGATGTGTTTCTGCAGGTTGTGTTATTGGGACATTAGTGGAGGTGATGAGGACGTGTTTCTGGAGGTTGTGTTATTGGGAAGTTAGTGGAGGTGATCAGGATGTGTTTCTGGAGGTTGTGTTATTGGGAAGTTAGTGGAGGTGTTGAGGATGTGTTTCGGGAGGTTGTGTTATTAGGAAGTTAGTAGAGGTGATGAGGATGTGTTTCTGGAGGTTGTGTTATTGGGACGTTAGTGGAGGTGATGAGGACGAATTTCTGGAGTTTGAGTTATTGGGAAGTTAATGGAGGTGATGTTGATGTATTTCTGGAGGTCGTGTTATTGTGAAGTTAGTGGAGGTGATGAGGATGTGGTTCTGGTGGTTGTGCTATTGGGAACTTAGTGGAGTTGATGAGGATGTGTTTCTGGAGCTTGTGTTATTGGGAAGTTAGTGGAGGTGATGAGGACGTGTTTCTGGAGGTTGTGTTATTGGGAAGCTATTGGAGGTGATGAGGACGTGTTTCTGGAGGTTGTGTTATGGGGAAGTTAGTGGAGGTGATGAGGACGTGTTTCTGGAGGTTGAATTATTGGGAAGCTAGTGGAGGTGAAGTGGTTCGATTTCTGGTGGTTCTGTAATTGAGGAGTTAGTGGAGTTGATGAGGATGTGTTTCTGGAGTTGGTGTTATTGGTAAGTTACTGGAGTTGATGAGGATGTGTTCCTGCTGGTTGTGTTATTGGGAAGTTAGTTGAGTTGATGACGATGTGTTCCTGCAAGTTGTGTTATTGGGAAGTTAGTGGAGGAAATGTGGATGTGTTTCTGGAGTTGGTGTTATTGGGGAGTTAGTGGAGGGGATCAGGGTGGGTTTCTGGGGTTTGGGTCATTAGGAAGATGGTGGATGTGATGAGAATGGATTTCTCGAGATTTTGTTATTGGGGAGTTAATGGAGGTGATGTGGATGTGTTTCTGGAGGTTCTGTTATTGTGAAGTTAGTGGAGGTAATGTGAATGTGTTAATGGAGGTTGTGTGATTGGGAGGATAATGGAGGTTATGAGGATGTGTTTCTGGAGATTGTGTTATTGGGAAGTTAGTGGAGGTGATGAGGATATGTTTCTGGAGGTTGTGTTATTGGGGTTAGTTGGGTTGATGAGGATGTATTTCTGGAGGTTGTGTTATTGGGAAGTTAGTGAGTGGAGGTGATGAGGATGTGTTTCTGGAGGTTGTGTTATTGGGAAGTTAGTGGAGGTGATGAGAATGTGTTTCTGGAGGTTGTGTTATTGGGGTTAGTTGGGTTGATGAGGATGTGTTTCTGGAGGTTGTGTTATTGGGAAGTTAGTGGAGGTGATGAGGATGTGTTTCTGGAGGTTGTGTTATTTGGAAGTTAGTGGAGGTGATGTGAACATGTTTCTGGAGGTTGTGTTATTGGGAAGTTAGTGGAGGTGATGAGGATGTGCTTCTCGAGGTTGTGTTATTGTGAAGTTAGTGGTGGTGATGACGATGTGGTTCTGGTGGTTGTGTTATTGGGATATAGTGGAGGTGATGTGGATGGGTTTCTGGAGGTGGTGTTATTGGGAAGATAGTGGAGTTGATGAGGATGGGTTTCTGGAGGTTATGTTATTGGGAAGTTAGTGGACGTGATGTGGATGGGTTTCTGGTGGTTGTGTTATTGGGAGGTTATTGCAGGTGATGAGGACATGTTTCTGGAGGTTATTTTATTGGTAAGTTAATGGAGGTGATGAGGACGTGTTTCTGGAGATTGTGTTATTGGGAAGTTAGTGGAGGTGATGAGGACGTGTTTCTGGTGGTTGTGTTATTGGGAAGTTAGTGGAGGTGATGTGGATGTGTTTCTGGAGGTTGTGTTATTGTGAAGTTAGTGGTGGTGATGACGATGTGGTTCTGGTGGTTGTGTTATTGGGAAGTTAGTGGACGTGATGTGGATGGGTTTCTGGTGGTTGTGTTATTGGGAGGTTATTGCAGGTGATGAGGACATGTTTCTGGAGGTTGTTTTATTGGTAAGTTAATGGACGTGATGAGGACGTGTTTCTGGTGGTTGTGTTATTGGGAAGATAGTGGAGTTGATGAGGATGTGGTTCTGGTGGTTGTGTTATTGGGAATTTAGTGGAGTTGATGAGGATGTGTTTCTGGAGTTTTGTGTTATTGGGAAGTTAGTGGAGGTGATGAGGATGTGTTTCTGGAGTTGGTGTTATTGGGAAGTTAGCGGAGTTGATGAGGACGTGTTCCTGCAGGTTGTGTTATTGGGAAGTTAGTGGAGTTGATGAGGATGTGTTCCTGCAGGTTTGTGTTATTGTAAAGTTAGTGGAGGAAATGTGGATGTGTTTCTGGAGTTGGTGTTATTGGGAAGTTAGTGGAGGGGATCAGGATTGGTTTCTGGGGTTTGGGTCATTAGGAAGATGGTGGATGTGATGAGAATGGATTTCTCGAGATTTTTTTATTGGGGAGTTAATGGAGGTGATGTGGATGTGTTTCTGGAGGTTGTGTTATTGTGAAGGTAGTGGTGGTGATGACGATGTGGTTCTGGTGGTTGTGTTATTGGGAAGTTAGTGGAGGTGATGTGAATGTGTTTCTGGAGGTTGTGTTATTGGGGTTAGTTGGGTTGATGAGGATGTGTTTCTGGAGGTTGTGTTATTGGGAAGTTAGTGAGTGGAGGTGATGAGGATGTGTTTCTGGAGGTTGTGTTATTGGGAAGTTAGTGGAGGTGATGTGAACATGTTTCTGGAGGTTGTAGAACATAGAACATAGAACAATACAGCGCAGTACAGGCCCTTCGGCCCACGATGTTGCACCGAAACAAAAGCCATCTAACCTACACTATACCATTATCATCCATATGTTTATCCAATAAACTTTTAAATGCCCTTAATGTTGGCGAGTTCACTACTGTAGCAGGTAGGGCATTCCACGGCCTCACTACTCTTTGCGTAAAGAACCTACCCCTGACCTCTGTCCTATATCTATTACCCCTCAGTTTAAGGCTATGTCCCCTCGTGCTAGCCATTTCCATCCGCGGGAGAAGGCTCTCACTGTCCACCCTATCTAACCCTCTGATCATTTTGTATGCCTCTATTAAGTCTCCTCTTAACCTTCTTCTCTCTAACGAAAACAACCTCAAGTCCATCAGCCTTTCCTCATAAGATTTTCCCTCCATACCAGGCAACATCCTGGTAAATCTCCTCTGCACCCGTTCCAAAGCCTCCACGTCCTTCCTATAATGCGGTGACCAGAACTGTACGCAATACTCCAAATGCGGCCGTACCAGAGTTCTGTACAGCTGCAACATGACCTCCTGACTCCGGAACTCAATCCCTCTACCAATAAAGGCCAACACTCCATAGGCCTTCTTCACCACCCTATCAACCTGGGTGGCAACTTTCAGGGATCTATGTACATGGACACCTAGATCCCTCTGCTCATCCACACTTTCAAGAACTTTTCCATTAGCCACATATTCCACATTCCTGTTTTTCCTTCCAAAGTGAATCACCTCACACTTCTCTACATTAAACTCCATTTGCCACCTCTCAGCCCAGCACTGCAGCTTATCTATATCCCTCTGTAACCTGCTACTTCCTTCCACACTATCGACAACACCACCGACTTTAGTATCGTCTGCAAATTTACTCACCCACCCTTCTGCGCCTTCCTCTAGGTCATTGATAAAAATGACAAACAGCAACGGCCCCAGAACAGATCCTTGTGGTACTCCACTTGTGACAGAACTCCATCCTGAATATTTCCCATCAACCACCACCCTCTGTCTTCTTTCAGCTAGCCAATTTCTGATCCACATCTCTAAATCACCCTCAATCCCCAGCCTCCGTATTTTCTGCAATAGCCTACCGTGGGGAACCTTATCAAACGCTTTGCTGAAATCCATATACACCACATCAACTGCTCTACCCTCGTCTACCTGTTCAGTCACCTTCTCAAAGAACTCGATAAGGTTTGTGAGGCATGACCTACCCTTCACAAAGCCATGCTGACTATCCCTGATCATATTATTCCTATCTAGATGATTATAAATCTTGTCCCTTATAATCCCCTCCAAGACTTTACCCACTACAGACGTGAGGCTCACCGGTCTATAGTTGCCGGGGTTGTCTCTGCTCCCCTTTTTGAACAAAGGGACCACATTTGCTATCCTCCAGTCCTCTGGCACTATTCCTGTATCCAATGATGACATAAAAATCAAAGCCAATGGTCCAGCAATCTCTTCCCTGGCCTCCCAGAGAATCGTAGGATAAATCCCATCAGGTCCCGGGGACTTATCTATTTTCAGCCTGTCCAGAATTGCCAACACCTCTTCCCTACGTACCTCAATGCCATCTAATCTATTTACCTGGAGCTCAGCATTCTCCTCCACAACCTTATCTTTTTCCTGAGTGAATACTGACGAAAAATATTCATTTAGTATCTCGCCTATCTCTTCAGACTCTACACACAACTTCCCATCCCTGTCCTTGACTGGTCCTACTCTGTCCCTAGTCATTCGCTTATTCCTGACATACCTATAGAAAGCTTTTGGGTTTTCCTTGATCCTTCCTGCCAAATACTTCTCATGTCCCCTCCTTGCTCGTCTTAGCTCTCTCTTTAGATCCTTCCTCGCTACCTTGTAACTATCCATCGCCCCAACTGAAACTTCACACCTCATCTTCACATAGGCCTCCTTCTTCCTCTTAACAAGAGATTCCACTTCTTTGGTAAACCACGGTTCCCTCGCTCGGCACCTTCCTCCTTGCCTGACCGGTACATACTTATCAAGAACACGCAGTAGCTGATCCTTGAACAAGCTCCACTTGTCCAGTGTGTCCAAAACTTGCAGCCTACTTCTCCACCTTATCCCCCCCAAGTCACGTCTAATGGCATCATAATTGCCCTTCCCCCAGCTATAACTCTTGCCCTGCGGTGTATACTTATCCCTTTCCATCATTAACGTAAACGTCACCGAATTGTGGTCACTGTCCCCAAAGTGCTCACCTACCTCCAAATCCAACACCTGGCCTGGTTCATTACCCAAAACCAAATCCAATGTGGCCTCGCCTCTTGTTGGCCTGTCAACAAACTGTGTCAGGAAACCCTCCTGAGGGTAACCCAACCTGGAGGTTGTGTTATTGGTAAGTTTGTGGAGGTGATGTGGATGGGTTTCTGGAGGTTGTGTGATTGGGAAGTTAGTGGAGGTGATGAGGATGTGTTTCTGGAGGTTGTGTTATTGTGAAGTTAGTGGTGGTGATGACGATGTGGTTCTGGTGGTTGTGTAATTGGGAGGTTAGTGTAGTTGATGTGAATGTGTTTCTGGAGGTTGTGTTATTGGGAAGTTAGTGGAGGTGATGAGGATGTGTTTCTGAAGGTTGTGTTATTGGAAAGTTAGTGGAGGAGATGAGGTTGTGTTTCTGGAGGTTGTGTTCATGAGATGTTAGTGGAGGTGATGAGGATGTGTTTCTGGTGGTTGTGTTATTGGGAGGTTAATGGAGGTGATGAGGATGTGTATCTGGAGGGTGTGTTCTTGAGGAGTTAGTGGAGGTGATGAGAATGTGTTTCTGGTGGTTGTGTTATTGGGAGGTTAATGGAGGTGATGAGGATGTGTATCTGGAGGGTGTGTTCTTGAGGAGTTAGTGGAGGTGATGAGGATGTGTTTCTGGAGGTTGTGTTATTGGGATGTTAGTGGAGGTGATGAGGATGTGTATCTGGAGGTTGTGTTCATGAGGAGTTAGTGGAGGTGATGAGGATGTGTTTCTGGTGGTTGTGTTATTGGGAGGTTAATGGAGGTGATGAGGATGTGTATCTGGAGGGTGTGTTCTTGAGGAGTTAGTGGAGGTGATGAGGATGTGTTTCTGGTGGTTCTGTTATTGGGAGGTTAGTGGAGGTGATGAGGATGTGTTTCTGGAGGTTTTGTTATTGGGAAGTTAGTGGAGGTGTTGAGGATGTGTTTCTGGAGGTTATGTTATTGGGAAGTTAGTGGAGGTGATGAGGATGTGATTCTGGAGGTCATGTTATTGGGAAGTTAGTGGAGGTGATGTGGATGTGTTTCTGGCAGTTGGATTATTGAGGGGTTAGCGGAGGTGTTGAGGATGTGTTTCTGGATGTTTTTTTATTGGGAAGTTAGTGGAGGTGATGAGGACGTGTTTCTGGAGGTTCTGTTATTGGGAAGTTAGTGGAGGTGATGAGGACGTGTTTCTGGAGGTTGAATTATTGGGAAGCTAGTGGAGGTGAAGTGGTTCGAATTCTAGTGGTTCTGTAATGGAGGAGTTAGTGGAGTTGATGAGGCTGTGTTTCTGGAGTTGGTGTTATTGGGAAGTTAGTGGAGTTGATGAGGATGTGTTTCTGGAGGTTGTGTTATTGGGAAGTTAGTGGAGGAAATGTGGATGTGTTTCTTGAGTTGGTGTTATTGGGAAGTTAGTGGAGGGGATCAGGATGGGTTTCTGGGGTTTGGGTCATTAGGAACATGGTGGATGTGATGAGAATGGATTTCTCGAGATTTTGTTATTGGGGAGTTAATGGAGGTGATGTGGATATGTTTCTGGAGGATGTGTCATTGGTAAGTTAGTGGTGGTGATGACGATGTGGTTCTGGTGGTTGTGTTATTGGGAAGTTAGTGGAGGTGATGAGGATGTGTTTCTGGAGGTTGTGTCATTGGGAAGTTAGTGGAGGTGATGAGGATGTGTTTCTGGAGGTTGTGTTATTGGGAAGTTAGTTGGGTTGATGAGGATGTGTTTCTGGGGGTTGTGTTATTGGGAAGTTAGTGGAGGTGATGAGCATGTGTTTCTGGAGGTTGTGTTATTGGGAGGTTAGTGGAGGTGATGTGAATGTGTTTCTGGAGGTTGTGTTATTGGGAGGTTAGTGGAGGTGATGTGAATGTATTTCTGGAGGTTATGTTATTGGGAAGTCAGTGGAGGTGATGAGGATGTGTTTCTGAAGGTTGTGTTATTGGGGAGTTAATGGAGCGGATGTGGATGTGTTTCTGGAGGTTGTGTTATTGGGCGGTTAATGGAGGTGATGAGGATGTGTTTCTGGAGGTTGTGTTATTGGGAAGTTAGTGGAGGTGATGAGGATGTGTTTCTGAAGGTTGTGTTATTGGGGAGTTAATGGAGGTGATGTGGATGTGTTTCTGGAGGTTGTGTTATTGGGAGGTTAATGGAGGTGATGTGGATGTGCTTCTGGAGGTTGTGTCATTGGGAAGTTAGTGGTGGTGATGACGATGTGGTTATGGTGGTTGTGTTATTGGGAAGTTAGTGGAGGTGATGAGGATGTGTTTCTGGAGGTTGTGTCATTGGGAATTTAGTGGAGGTGATAAGGATGTGTTTCTGGAGGTTGTGTTATTGGGAAGTTAGTTGGGTTGATGAGGATGTGTTTCTGGGGGTTGTGTTATTGGTAAGTTAGTGGAGGTGATGAGGATGTGTTTCTGGAGGTTGTGTTATTGGGAGGTTAGTGGAGGTGATGTGAATGTGTTTCTGGAGGTTGTGTTATTTGGAGGTTAGTGGAGGTGATGTGAATGTATTTCTGGAGGTTGTGTTATTGGGAAGTTAGTGGAGGTGATGAGGATGTGTTTCTGAAGGTTGTGTTATTGGGGAGTTAATGGAGGTGATGTGGATGTGTTTCTGGAGGTTGTGTTATTGGGAGGTTAATGGAGGTGATGTGGATGTGCTTCTGGAGGTTGTGTCATTGGGAAGTTAGTGGTGGTGATGACGATGTGGTTATGGTGGTTGTGTTATTGGGAAGTTAGTGGAGGTGATGAGGATGTGTTTCTGGAGGTTGTGTCATTGGGAATTTAGTGGAGGTGATAAGGATGTGTTTCTGGAGGTTGTGTTATTGGGAAGTTAGTTGGGTTGATGAGGATGTGTTTCTGGGGGTTGTGTTATTGGGAAGTTAGTGGAGGTGATGAGGATGTGTTTCTGGAGGTTGTGTTATTGGGAGGTTAGTGGAGGTGATGTGAATGTGTTTCTGGAGGTTGTGTTATTTGGAGGTTAGTGGAGGTGATGTGAATGTATTTCTGGAGGTTGTGTTATTGGGAAGTTAGTGGAGGTGATGAGGATGTGTTTCTGAAGGTTGTGTTATTGGGGAGTTAATGGAGGTGATGTGGATGTGTTTCTGGAGGTTGTGTTATTGGGAGGTTAATGGAGGTGATGTGGATGTGCTTCTGGAGGTTGTGTCATTGGGAAGTTAGTGGTGGTGATGAAGATGTGGTTATGGTGGTTGTGTTATTGGGAAGTTAGTGGAGGTGATGTGAATGTGTTAATGGAGGTTGTGTGATTGGGAGGTTCATGGAGGTTATGAGGATGTGTTTCTGCAGGTTGTGTTATTGGGACATTAGTGGAGGTGATGAGGACGTGTTTCTGGAGGTTGTGTTATTGGGAAGTTAGTGGAGGTGATCAGGATGAGTTTCTGGAGGTTGTGTTATTGGGAAGTTAGTGGAGGTGTTGAGGATGTGTTTCTGGAGGTTGTGTTATTAGGAAGTTAGTGGAGGTGTTGAGGATGTGTTTCTGGAGGTTGTGTTATTGGGAAGTTAGTGGTGGTGATGTGGATGTGTTTCTGGAGGTTGTGTTATTGGCAAGTTAGTGGAGGTGATGAGGATGTGTTTCTGGAGGTTGTGTTATTGGGACGTTAGTGGAGGTGATGAGGACGAGTATCTGGAGTTAGAGTTATTGGGAAGTTAATGGAGGTGATGTTGATGTATTTCTTGAGGTCGTGTTATTGTGAAGTTAGTGGAGGTGATGAGTACGTGTTTCTGGAGGTTGTGTTATTGGGAAGTTAGTGGAGGTGATGAGGATGTGTTTCTGGAGGTTGTGTTGTTGGGATGTTAGTGGAGGTGATGTGAACATGTTTCTGGAGGTTGTGTTATTGGGGTTAGTTGGGTTGATGAGGATGTGCTTCTGGAGGTTGTGTTATTGGGAAGTTAGTGGAGGTGATGAGGTTGTGTTTCTGGAGGTTGTGTTATTGGGAAGTTTGTGGAGGTGATGAGGATGTGTTTCTGGAGGTTGTGTTATTGGGAAGTTAGTGGAGGTGATGAGGATGGGTTTGTGTAGGTTGTGTTATTGGGAAGTTAGTGGAGGTGATGAGGATGGGTTTCTGGAGGTTGTGTGATTGTGAAGTTAGTGGTGGTGATGAGGATGTGGTTCTGGGGTTTGGGTCATTAGGAAGATGGTGGATGTGATGAGAATGGATTTCTCGAGATTTTGTTATTGGGGAGTTAATGGAGGTGATGTGGATGTGTTTCTGGAGGTTGTGTCATTGGGAAGTTAGTGGTGGTGATAACGATGTGGTTCTGGTGGTTGTGTTATTGGGAAGTTAGTGGAGGTGATGTGAATGTGTTAATGGAGGTTGTGTGATTGGGAGGTTAATGGAGGTTATGAGGATGTGTTTCTGGAGATGGTGTTATTGGGAGGTTAGTGGAGGCGATGAGGATGTGTTTCTGGAGGTTGTGTTATTGGGAAGTTAGTGGAGGTGATGAGGATGTGTTTCTGGAGGTTGTGTTATTGTGAAGTTAGTGGTGGTGATGACGATGTGGTTCTGGTGGTTGTGTTATTGGGAACGTAGTGGAGGTGATGTGGATTGGTTTCTGGAGGTTGTGTTATTGGTAAGTTAATGGAGGTGATGAGGATGGGTTTCTGGAGGTTGTGTTATTGGTAAGTTAGTGGAGGTGACGAGGATGTGGTTCTGGTGGTTGTGTTATTGGGAAGTTAGTGGTGGTGATGCGGATGTGTTTCTGGGGGTTGTGTTATTGGGAAGTTAGTGGAGGTGATGTGAATGTGTTAATGGAGGTTGTGTGATTGGGAGGTTAATGGAGGATATGAGGATGTGTTTCTGGAGATTGTGTTATTGGGAGGTTAGTGGAGGTGATGTGGATGTGATTCTGGAGGTTGGGGTTATTGGGAAGTTAGTGGAGGTGATGAGGATGTGTTTCTGGAAGTTGTGTTATTGGGAAGTTAGTGGAGGTGATGATGATGGGTTTCTGGAGGTTGTGTTATTGGGGTTAGTTGGGTTGATGAGGATGTGTTTCTGGAGGATGTGTTATTGGGAAGTTAGTGGAGGTGATGAGGATGTGTTTCTGGAGGTTGTGTTATTGGGAAGTTAGTGGAGGTGATGAGGGTGTGTTTCTGGAGGTTGTGTTATTGGGAAGTTAGTGGAGGTGATGTCGATGGGTTTGTGTAGGTTGTGTTATTGGGAAGTTAGTGGAGGTGATGAGGATGGGTTTCTGGAGGTTGTGTGATTGTGAAGTTAGTGGTGGTGATGACGATGTGTTATTGGGAAGTTATTGGAAGTGATGAGGATGTGTTTCTGGAGGTTGTGTTATTGGGAAGTTAGTGGAGGTGATGAGGATGTGGTTCTGGCGTTTGGGTCATTAGGAAGATGGTGGATGTGATGAGAATGGATTTCTCGAGATTTTGTTATTGGGGAGTTAATGGAGGTGATGTGGATGTGTTTCTTGAGGGTGTGTTATTGTGAAGTTCGTGGTGGTGATGAAGATGTGGTTCTGGTGGTTTTGTTATTGGGAAGTTAGTGGAGGTGATGTGAATGTGTTAATGGAGGTTGTGTGATTGGGAGGTTAATGGAGGATATGAGGATGTGTTTCTGGAGATTGTGTTATTGGGAGGTTAGTGGAGGTGATGTGGATGTGATTCTGGAGGTTGGGGTTATTGGGAAGTTAGTGGAGGTGATGTGGATGGGTTTCTGGAAGTTGTGTTATTGGGAAGTTAGTTGAGGTGATGAGGATGTGTTTCTGGAGGTTGTGTTATTGGGGTTATTTGGGTTGATGAGGATGTGTTTCTGGAGGTTGTATTATTGGGAAGTTAGTGGAGGTGATGAGGATGTGGTTCTGGTGGTTGTGTTATTGGGAAGTTAGTGGAGGTGATGAGGATGTGTTTCTGGAGGTTGTGTTATTGGGGTTAGTTGGGTTGTTGAGGATGTGTTTCTGGAGGTTGTGTTATTGGAAAGTTAGTGGAGGTGATGAGGATGTGTTTCTGGAGGTTGTGTTATTTGGGTTAGTTGGGTTGATGAGGATGTGTTTCTGGAGGTTGTGTTATTGGGAAGTTAGTGGAGGTGATGAGGATGTGGTTCTGGTGGTTGTGTTATTGGGAACTTAGTGGAGTTGATGAGGATGTGTTTCTGGAGGTTGTGTTATTGGGAGGTTAATGGAGGTGATGAGGACGTGTTTCTGGAGGTTGTGTTATTGGGAAGTTAGTGGAGGTGATGAGGACGTGTTTCTGGAGGTTGTGTTATTGGGAAGTTATTGGAGGTGATGAGGACGTGTTTCTGGAGGTTGTGTTAATGGGAAGTTAGAGGAGGTGATGAGGACGTGTTTCTGGAGGTTGTGTTATTGGGAAGTTAGTGGAGGTGATGAGGACGTGTTTCTGGAGGTTTAATTATTGGGAAGCTAGTGGAGGTGAAGTGGTTCGATTTCTGGTGGTTCTGTAATTGAGGAGTTAGTGGAGTTGATGAGGATGTGTTTCTGGACTTTCGTGTTGTTGGGAAGTTAGTGGAGTTGATGAGTATGTGTTCCTGCAGGTTTGTGTTATTGGGAGGTTAGTGGAGGAAATATGGATGTGTTTCTGGAGGTTGTGTTATTGGGAAGTTAGTGGAGGTGATGAGGATGTGGTTCTGCTGGTTGTGTTATTGGGAAGATGGTGGAGGTGATGTGGATGTGATTCTGGAGGTTGTGTTATTGGGAAGATGGTGGAGGTGATGAGTATGTGGTTCTGGTGCTTGTGTTATTGGGAAGTTAGTGGAGGTGATGTGAATGTGTTAATGGAGGTTGTGTGATTTGGAGGTTAATGAAGGTTATGTGAACATGTTTCTGGAGGTTGTGTTATTGGGAAGTTAGTGTAGGTGATGAGGATGTGTTTGTGGAGGTTGTGTTATTGGGAAGCTAGTGTAGGTGATGAGGATGTGTTTCTGGAGGTTGTGTTATTGGGAAGTTAGTGGAGGTGATGAGGATGTGTTTCTGAAGGTTGTGTTATTGGGGAGTTAATGGAGGTGATGTGGATGTGTTTCTGGAGGTTGTGTTATTGGGCGGTTAATGGAGGTGATGTGGATGTGCTTCTGGAGGTTGTGTCATTGGGAAGTTAGTGGTGGTGATGACGATGTGGTTCTGGTGGTTGTGTTATTGGGAAGTTAGTGGAGGTGATGTGAATGTGTTAATGGAGGTTGTGTGATTGGGAGGTTAATGGAGGTTATGAGGATGTGTTTCTGCAGGTTGTGTTATTGGGACATGAGTGGAGGTGATGAGGACGTGTTTCTGGAGGTTGTGTTATTGGGAAGTTAGTGGAGGTGATCAGGATGTGTTTCTGGAGGTTGTGTTATTGGGAAGTTAGTGGAGGTGTTGAGGATGTGTTTCTGGAGGTTGTGTTATTGGGACGTTAGTGGAGGTGATGAGGACGAGTTTCTGGAGTTTGAGTTATTGGGAAGTTAATGGAGGTGATGTTGATGTATTTCTGGAGGTCGTGTTATTGTGAAGTTAGTGGAGGTGATGTTAATGTGGTTCTGGTGGTTGTGTTATTGGGAACTTAGTGGAGTTGATGAGGATGTGTTTCTGGAGCTTGTGTTATTGGGAAGTTAGTGGAGGTGATGAGGACGTGTTTCTGGAGGTTGTGTTATTGGGAATCTATTGGAGGTGATGAGGACGTGTTTCTGGAGGTTGTGTTATGGGGAAGTTAGTGGAGGTGATGAGGACGTGTTTCTGGAGGTTGAATTATTGGGAAGCTAGTGGAGGTGAAGTGGTTCGATTTCTGGTGGTTCTGTAATTGAGGAGTTAGTGGAGTTGATGAGGATGTGTTTCTGGAGTTGGTGTTATTGGTAAGTTACTGGAGTTGATGAGGATGTGTTCCTGCTGGTTGTGTTATTGGGAAGTTAGTTGAGTTGATGAGGATGTGTTCCTGCAAGTTGTGTTATTGGGAAGTTAGTGGAGGAAATGTGGATGTGTTTCTGGAGTTGGTGTTATTGGGGAGTTAGTGGAGGTGATGTGAACATGTTTCTGGAGGTTGTGTTATTGGGAAGTTAGTGGAGGTGATGTGGATGGGTTTCTGGAGGTTGTGTGATTGGGAAGTTTGTGGAGGTGATGAGGATGTGTTTCTGGAGGTTGTGTTATTGGGAAGTTAGTGGAGGTGATGAGAATGTGTTTCTGGAGGTTGTGTTATTGGGGTTAGTTGGGTTGATGAGGATGTATTTCTGGAGGTTGTGTTATTGGGAAGTTAGTGGAGGTGATGAGGATGTGTTTCTGGAGGTTGTGTTATTTGGAAGTTAGTGGAGGTGATGAGGATGTGCTTCTCGAGGTTGTGTTATTGTGAAGTTAGTGGTGGTGATGACGATGTGGTTCTGGTGGTTGTGTTATTGGGATATAGTGGAGGTGATGTGGATGGGTTTCTGGAGGTGGTGTTATTGGGAAGTTAGTGGAGGTGATGAGGATGTGCTTCTCGAGGTTGTGTTATTGTGAAGTTAGTGGTGGTGATGACGATGTGGTTCTGGTGGTTGTGTTATTGGGATATAGTGGAGGTGATGTGGATGGGTTTCTGGAGGTGGTGTTATTGGGAAGATAGTGGAGTTGATGAGGATGGGTTTCTGGATGTTTTGTTATTGGGAAGTTAGTGGAGGTGATGAGGATGTGTTTCATGAGATTATGTTATTGGGACGTAGTGGACGTGATGTGTATGTGTTTCTGTAGGTTGTGTTATTGGGAAGTTAGTGGAAGTGATGAGGACGTGTTTCTGGAGGTTATGTTATTGGGAAGTTAGTGGACGTGATGTGGATGGGTTTCTGGAGGTTGTATTATTGGGAGATTATTGGAGGTGATGAGGACATGTTTCTGGAGGTAGTTTTATTGGGAAGTTAGTGGAGGTGATGAGGTCGTGTTTCTGGAGGTTGTGTTATTGGAAAGTTAGTGGAGGTGATGAGGACGTGTTTCTGGAGGTTGAATTATTGGGAAGCTAGTGGAGGTGAAGTGGTTCGAATTCTAGTGGTTCTGTAATTGAGGAGTTAGTGGAGTTGATGAAGCTGTGTTTCTGGAGTTGGTGTTATTGGGAAGTTAGTGGAGTTGATGAGGATTTGTTTCTGGAGGTTGTGTTATTGGGAAGTTAGTGGAGGAAATGTGGATGCGTTTCTTGAGTTGGTGTTATTGGGAAGTTAGTGGAGGGGATCAGGATGGGTTTCTGGGGTTTGGGTCATTAGGAACATGGTGGATGTGATGAGAATGGATTTCTCGAGATTTTGTTATTGGGGAGTTAATGGAGGTGATGTGGATATGTTTCTGGAGGTTGTGTCATTGGGAAGTAAGTGGTGGTGATGACGTTGTGGTTCTGGTGGTTGTGTTATTGGGAAGTTAGTGGAGGTGATGAGGATGTGTTTCTGGAGGTTGTGTCATTGGGAAGTTAGTGGAGGTGATGAGGATGTGTTTCTGGAGGTTGTGTTATTGGGAGGTTAGTTGGGTTGATGAGGATGTGTTTCTGGGGGTTATGTTATTGGGAAGCTAGTGGAGGTGATGTGGATGTGTTTCTGGCAGTTGCATTATTGAGGGGTTAGCGGAGGTGTTGAGGATGTGTTTCTGGAGGTTATGTTATTGGGAAGTTAGTGGACGTGATGTGGATGGGTTTCTGGAGGTTGTGTTATTGGGAGGTTATTGGAGGTGATGAGGACATGTTTCTGGAGGTTGTTTTATTGGGAAGTTAGTGGAGGTGATGAGGACGTGTTTCTGGAGGTTGTGTTATTGGGAAGTTAGTGGAGGTGATGAGGACGTGTTTCTGGAGGTTGAATTATTGGGAAGCTAGTGGAGGGGAAGTGGTTCGAATTCTAGTGGTTCTGTAATTGAGGAGTTAGTGGAGTTGATGAGGCTGTGTTTCTGGAGTTGGTGTTATTGGGAAGTTAGTGGAGTTGATGAGGATGTGTTTCTGGAGGTTGTGTTATTGGGAAGTTAGTGGAGGAAAAGTGGATGTGTTTCTTGAGTTGGTGTTATTGGGAAGTTAGTGGAGGGGATCAGGATGGGTTTCTGGGGTTTGGGTCATTAGGAACATGGTGGATGTGATGAGAATGGATTTCTCGAGATTTTGTTATTGGGGAGTTAATGGAGGTGATGTGGATATGTTTTTGGAGGTTGTGTCATTGGGAAGTTAGTGGTGGGGATGACGATGTGGTTCTGGTGGTTGTGTTATTGGGAAGTTAGTGGAGGTGATGAGGATGTGTTTCTGGAGGTTGTGTTATTGGGAAGTTAGTTGGGTTGATGAGGATGTGTTTCTGGGGGTTGTGTTATTGGTAAGTTAGTGGAGGTGATGAGGATGTGTTTCTGGAGGTTGTGTTATTGGGAGGTTAGTGGAGGTGATGTGAATGTGTTTCTGGAGGTTGTGTTATTTGGAGGTTAGTGGAGGTGATGTGAATGTATTTCTGGAGGTTGTGTTATTGGGAAGTTAGTGGAGGTGATGAGGATGTGTTTCTGAAGGTTGTGTTATTGGGGAGTTAATGGAGGTGATGTGGATGTGTTTCTGGAGGTTGTGTTATTGGGAGGTTAATGGAGGTGATGTGGATGTGCTTCTGGAGGTTGTGTCATTGGGAAGTTAGTGGTGGTGATGACGATGTGGTTATGGTGGTTGTGTTATTGGGAAGTTAGTGGAGGTGATGAGGATGTGTTTCTGGAGGTTGTGTCATTGGGAATTTAGTGGAGGTGATAAGGATGTGTTTCTGGAGGTTGTGTTATTGGGAAGTTAGTTGGGTTGATGAGGATGTGTTTCTGGGGGTTGTGTTATTGGGAAGTTAGTGGAGGTGATGAGGATGTGTTTCTGGAGGTTGTGTTATTGGGAGGTTAGTGGAGGTGATGTGAATGTGTTTCTGGAGGTTGTGTTATTTGGAGGTTAGTGGAGGTGATGTGAATGTATTTCTGGAGGTTGTGTTATTGGGAAGTTAGTGGAGGTGATGAGGATGTGTTTCTGAAGGTTGTGTTATTGGGGAGTTAATGGAGGTGATGTGGATGTGTTTCTGGAGGTTGTGTTATTGGGAGGTTAATGGAGGTGATGTGGATGTGCTTCTGGAGGTTGTGTCATTGGGAAGTTAGTGGTGGTGATGAAGATGTGGTTATGGTGGTTGTGTTATTGGGAAGTTAGTGGAGGTGATGTGAATGTGTTAATGGAGGTTGTGTGATTGGGAGGTTCATGGAGGTTATGAGGATGTGTTTCTGCAGGTTGTGTTATTGGGACATTAGTGGAGGTGATGAGGACGTGTTTCTGGAGGTTGTGTTATTGGGAAGTTAGTGGAGGTGATCAGGATGTGTTTCTGGAGGTTGTGTTATTGGGAAGTTAGTGGAGGTGTTGAGGATGTGTTTCTGGAGGTTGTGTTATTAGGAAGTTAGTGGAGGTGTTGAGGATGTGTTTCTGGAGGTTGTGTTATTGGGAAGTTAGTGGTGGTGATGTGGATGTGTTTCTGGAGGTTGTGTTATTGGCAAGTTAGTGGAGGTGATGAGGATGTGTTTCTGGAGGTTGTGTTATTGGGACGTTAGTGGAGGTGATGAGGACGAGTATCTGGAGTTAGAGTTATTGGGAAGTTAATGGAGGTGATGTTGATGTATTTCTTGAGGTCGTGTTATTGTGAAGTTAGTGGAGGTGATGAGTACGTGTTTCTGGAGGTTGTGTTATTGGGAAGTTAGTGGAGGTGATGAGGATGTGTTTCTGGAGGTTGTGTTGTTGGGATGTTAGTGGAGGTGATGTGAACATGTTTCTGGAGGTTGTGTTATTGGGGTTAGTTGGGTTGATGAGGATGTGCTTCTGGAGGTTGTGTTATTGGGAAGTTAGTGGAGGTGATGAGGTTGTGTTTCTGGAGGTTGTGTTATTGGGAAGTTTGTGGAGGTGATGAGGATGTGTTTCTGGAGGTTGTGTTATTGGGAAGTTAGTGGAGGTGATGAGGATGGGTTTGTGTAGGTTGTGTTATTGGGAAGTTAGTGGAGGTGATGAGGATGGGTTTCTGGAGGTTGTGTGATTGTGAAGTTAGTGGTGGTGATGAGGATGTGGTTCTGGGGTTTGGGTCATTAGGAAGATGGTGGATGTGATGAGAATGGATTTCTCGAGATTTTGTTATTGGGGAGTTAATGGAGGTGATGTGGATGTGTTTCTGGAGGTTGTGTCATTGGGAAGTTAGTGGTGGTGATAACGATGTGGTTCTGGTGGTTGTGTTATTGGGAAGTTAGTGGAGGTGATGTGAATGTGTTAATGGAGGTTGTGTGATTGGGAGGTTAATGGAGGTTATGAGGATGTGTTTCTGGAGATGGTGTTATTGGGAGGTTAGTGGAGGCGATGAGGATGTGTTTCTGGAGGTTGTGTTATTGGGAAGTTAGTGGAGGTGATGAGGATGTGTTTCTGGAGGTTGTGTTATTGTGAAGTTAGTGGTGGTGATGACGATGTGGTTCTGGTGGTTGTGTTATTGGGAACGTAGTGGAGGTGATGTGGATTGGTTTCTGGAGGTTGTGTTATTGGTAAGTTAATGGAGGTGATGAGGATGGGTTTCTGGAGGTTGTGTTATTGGTAAGTTAGTGGAGGTGACGAGGATGTGGTTCTGGTGGTTGTGTTATTGGGAAGTTAGTGGTGGTGATGCGGATGTGTTTCTGGGGGTTGTGTTATTGGGAAGTTAGTGGAGGTGATGTGAATGTGTTAATGGAGGTTGTGTGATTGGGAGGTTAATGGAGGATATGAGGATGTGTTTCTGGAGATTGTGTTATTGGGAGGTTAGTGGAGGTGATGTGGATGTGATTCTGGAGGTTGGGGTTATTGGGAAGTTAGTGGAGGTGATGAGGATGTGTTTCTGGAAGTTGTGTTATTGGGAAGTTAGTGGAGGTGATGATGATGGGTTTCTGGAGGTTGTGTTATTGGGGTTAGTTGGGTTGATGAGGATGTGTTTCTGGAGGATGTGTTATTGGGAAGTTAGTGGAGGTGATGAGGATGTGTTTCTGGAGGTTGTGTTATTGGGAAGTTAGTGGAGGTGATGAGGGTGTGTTTCTGGAGGTTGTGTTATTGGGAAGTTAGTGGAGGTGATGTCGATGGGTTTGTGTAGGTTGTGTTATTGGGAAGTTAGTGGAGGTGATGAGGATGGGTTTCTGGAGGTTGTGTGATTGTGAAGTTAGTGGTGGTGATGACGATGTGTTATTGGGAAGTTATTGGAAGTGATGAGGATGTGTTTCTGGAGGTTGTGTTATTGGGAAGTTAGTGGAGGTGATGAGGATGTGGTTCTGGCGTTTGGGTCATTAGGAAGATGGTGGATGTGATGAGAATGGATTTCTCGAGATTTTGTTATTGGGGAGTTAATGGAGGTGATGTGGATGTGTTTCTGGAGGGTGTGTTATTGTGAAGTTCGTGGTGGTGATGAAGATGTGGTTCTGGTGGTTTTGTTATTGGGAAGTTAGTGGAGGTGATGTGAATGTGTTAATGGAGGTTGTGTGATTGGGAGGTTAATGGAGGATATGAGGATGTGTTTCTGGAGATTGTGTTATTGGGAGGTTAGTGGAGGTGATGTGGATGTGATTCTGGAGGTTGGGGTTATTGGGAAGTTAGTGGAGGTGATGTGGATGGGTTTCTGGAAGTTGTGTTATTGGGAAGTTAGTTGAGGTGATGAGGATGTGTTTCTGGAGGTTGTGTTATTGGGGTTATTTGGGTTGATGAGGATGTGTTTCTGGAGGTTGTATTATTGGGAAGTTAGTGG
Source organism: Scyliorhinus torazame (assembly GCF_047496885.1). Lineage (NCBI taxonomy): Eukaryota > Metazoa > Chordata > Chondrichthyes > Carcharhiniformes > Scyliorhinidae > Scyliorhinus > Scyliorhinus torazame. Next base: position 22,191,929 of record NC_092711.1, read on the forward strand.
AGGTGATGAGGATGTGGTTCTGGTGGTTGTGTTATTGGGAAGTTAGTGGAGGTGATGAGGATGTGTTTCTGGAGGTTGTGTTATTGGGGTTAGTTGGGTTGTTGAGGATGTGTTTCTGGAGGTTGTGTTATTGGAAAGTTAGTGGAGGTGATGAGGATGTGTTTCTGGAGGTTGTGTTATTTGGGTTAGTTGGGTTGATGAGGATGTGTTTCTGGAGGTTGTGTTATTGGGAAGTTAGTGGAGGTGATGAGGATGTGGTTCTGGTGGTTGTGTTATTGGGAACTTAGTGGAGTTGATGAGGATGTGTTTCTGGAGGTTGTGTTATTGGGAGGTTAATGGAGGTGATGAGGACGTGTTTCTGGAGGTTGTGTTATTGGGAAGTTAGTGGAGGTGATGAGGACGTGTTTCTGGAGGTTGTGTTATTGGGAAGTTATTGGAGGTGATGAGGACGTGTTTCTGGAGGTTGTGTTAATGGGAAGTTAGAGGAGGTGATGAGGACGTGTTTCTGGAGGTTGTGTTATTGGGAAGTTAGTGGAGGTGATGAGGACGTGTTTCTGGAGGTTTAATTATTGGGAAGCTAGTGGAGGTGAAGTGGTTCGATTTCTGGTGGTTCTGTAATTGAGGAGTTAGTGGAGTTGATGAGGATGTGTTTCTGGACTTTCGTGTTGTTGGGAAGTTAGTGGAGTTGATGAGTATGTGTTCCTGCAGGTTTGTGTTATTGGGAGGTTAGTGGAGGAAATATGGATGTGTTTCTGGAGGTTGTGTTATTGGGAAGTTAGTGGAGGTGATGAGGATGTGGTTCTGCTGGTTGTGTTATTGGGAAGATGGTGGAGGTGATGTGGATGTGATTCTGGAGGTTGTGTTATTGGGAAGATGGTGGAGGTGATGAGTATGTGGTTCTGGTGCTTGTGTTATTGGGAAGTTAGTGGAGGTGATGTGAATGTGTTAATGGAGGTTGTGTGATTTGGAGGTTAATGAAGGTTATGTGAACATGTTTCTGGAGGTTGTGTTATTGGGAAGTTAGTGTAGGTGATGAGGATGTGTTTGTGGAGGTTGTGTTATTGGGAAGCTAGTGTAGGTGATGAGGATGTGTTTCTGGAGGTTGTGTTATTGGGAAGTTAGTGGAGGTGATGAGGATGTGTTTCTGAAGGTTGTGTTATTGGGGAGTTAATGGAGGTGATGTGGATGTGTTTCTGGAGGTTGTGTTATTGGGCGGTTAATGGAGGTGATGTGGATGTGCTTCTGGAGGTTGTGTCATTGGGAAGTTAGTGGTGGTGATGACGATGTGGTTCTGGTGGTTGTGTTATTGGGAAGTTAGTGGAGGTGATGTGAATGTGTTAATGGAGGTTGTGTGATTGGGAGGTTAATGGAGGTTATGAGGATGTGTTTCTGCAGGTTGTGTTATTGGGACATGAGTGGAGGTGATGAGGACGTGTTTCTGGAGGTTGTGTTATTGGGAAGTTAGTGGAGGTGATCAGGATGTGTTTCTGGAGGTTGTGTTATTGGGAAGTTAGTGGAGGTGTTGAGGATGTGTTTCTGGAGGTTGTGTTATTGGGACGTTAGTGGAGGTGATGAGGACGAGTTTCTGGAGTTTGAGTTATTGGGAAGTTAATGGAGGTGATGTTGATGTATTTCTGGAGGTCGTGTTATTGTGAAGTTAGTGGAGGTGATGTTAATGTGGTTCTGGTGGTTGTGTTATTGGGAACTTAGTGGAGTTGATGAGGATGTGTTTCTGGAGCTTGTGTTATTGGGAAGTTAGTGGAGGTGATGAGGACGTGTTTCTGGAGGTTGTGTTATTGGGAATCTATTGGAGGTGATGAGGACGTGTTTCTGGAGGTTGTGTTATGGGGAAGTTAGTGGAGGTGATGAGGACGTGTTTCTGGAGGTTGAATTATTGGGAAGCTAGTGGAGGTGAAGTGGTTCGATTTCTGGTGGTTCTGTAATTGAGGAGTTAGTGGAGTTGATGAGGATGTGTTTCTGGAGTTGGTGTTATTGGTAAGTTACTGGAGTTGATGAGGATGTGTTCCTGCTGGTTGTGTTATTGGGAAGTTAGTTGAGTTGATGAGGATGTGTTCCTGCAAGTTGTGTTATTGGGAAGTTAGTGGAGGAAATGTGGATGTGTTTCTGGAGTTGGTGTTATTGGGGAGTTAGTGGAGGTGATGTGAACATGTTTCTGGAGGTTGTGTTATTGGGAAGTTAGTGGAGGTGATGTGGATGGGTTTCTGGAGGTTGTGTGATTGGGAAGTTTGTGGAGGTGATGAGGATGTGTTTCTGGAGGTTGTGTTATTGGGAAGTTAGTGGAGGTGATGAGAATGTGTTTCTGGAGGTTGTGTTATTGGGGTTAGTTGGGTTGATGAGGATGTATTTCTGGAGGTTGTGTTATTGGGAAGTTAGTGGAGGTGATGAGGATGTGTTTCTGGAGGTTGTGTTATTTGGAAGTTAGTGGAGGTGATGAGGATGTGCTTCTCGAGGTTGTGTTATTGTGAAGTTAGTGGTGGTGATGACGATGTGGTTCTGGTGGTTGTGTTATTGGGATATAGTGGAGGTGATGTGGATGGGTTTCTGGAGGTGGTGTTATTGGGAAGTTAGTGGAGGTGATGAGGATGTGCTTCTCGAGGTTGTGTTATTGTGAAGTTAGTGGTGGTGATGACGATGTGGTTCTGGTGGTTGTGTTATTGGGATATAGTGGAGGTGATGTGGATGGGTTTCTGGAGGTGGTGTTATTGGGAAGATAGTGGAGTTGATGAGGATGGGTTTCTGGATGTTTTGTTATTGGGAAGTTAGTGGAGGTGATGAGGATGTGTTTCATGAGATTATGTTATTGGGACGTAGTGGACGTGATGTGTATGTGTTTCTGTAGGTTGTGTTATTGGGAAGTTAGTGGAAGTGATGAGGACGTGTTTCTGGAGGTTATGTTATTGGGAAGTTAGTGGACGTGATGTGGATGGGTTTCTGGAGGTTGTATTATTGGGAGATTATTGGAGGTGATGAGGACATGTTTCTGGAGGTAGTTTTATTGGGAAGTTAGTGGAGGTGATGAGGTCGTGTTTCTGGAGGTTGTGTTATTGGAAAGTTAGTGGAGGTGATGAGGACGTGTTTCTGGAGGTTGAATTATTGGGAAGCTAGTGGAGGTGAAGTGGTTCGAATTCTAGTGGTTCTGTAATTGAGGAGTTAGTGGAGTTGATGAAGCTGTGTTTCTGGAGTTGGTGTTATTGGGAAGTTAGTGGAGTTGATGAGGATTTGTTTCTGGAGGTTGTGTTATTGGGAAGTTAGTGGAGGAAATGTGGATGCGTTTCTTGAGTTGGTGTTATTGGGAAGTTAGTGGAGGGGATCAGGATGGGTTTCTGGGGTTTGGGTCATTAGGAACATGGTGGATGTGATGAGAATGGATTTCTCGAGATTTTGTTATTGGGGAGTTAATGGAGGTGATGTGGATATGTTTCTGGAGGTTGTGTCATTGGGAAGTAAGTGGTGGTGATGACGTTGTGGTTCTGGTGGTTGTGTTATTGGGAAGTTAGTGGAGGTGATGAGGATGTGTTTCTGGAGGTTGTGTCATTGGGAAGTTAGTGGAGGTGATGAGGATGTGTTTCTGGAGGTTGTGTTATTGGGAGGTTAGTTGGGTTGATGAGGATGTGTTTCTGGGGGTTATGTTATTGGGAAGCTAGTGGAGGTGATGTGGATGTGTTTCTGGCAGTTGCATTATTGAGGGGTTAGCGGAGGTGTTGAGGATGTGTTTCTGGAGGTTATGTTATTGGGAAGTTAGTGGACGTGATGTGGATGGGTTTCTGGAGGTTGTGTTATTGGGAGGTTATTGGAGGTGATGAGGACATGTTTCTGGAGGTTGTTTTATTGGGAAGTTAGTGGAGGTGATGAGGACGTGTTTCTGGAGGTTGTGTTATTGGGAAGTTAGTGGAGGTGATGAGGACGTGTTTCTGGAGGTTGAATTATTGGGAAGCTAGTGGAGGGGAAGTGGTTCGAATTCTAGTGGTTCTGTAATTGAGGAGTTAGTGGAGTTGATGAGGCTGTGTTTCTGGAGTTGGTGTTATTGGGAAGTTAGTGGAGTTGATGAGGATGTGTTTCTGGAGGTTGTGTTATTGGGAAGTTAGTGGAGGAAAAGTGGATGTGTTTCTTGAGTTGGTGTTATTGGGAAGTTAGTGGAGGGGATCAGGATGGGTTTCTGGGGTTTGGGTCATTAGGAACATGGTGGATGTGATGAGAATGGATTTCTCGAGATTTTGTTATTGGGGAGTTAATGGAGGTGATGTGGATATGTTTTTGGAGGTTGTGTCATTGGGAAGTTAGTGGTGGGGATGACGATGTGGTTCTGGTGGTTGTGTTATTGGGAAGTTAGTGGAGGTGATGAGGATGTGTTTCTGGAGGTTGTGTCATTGGGAAGTTAGTAGAGGTGATGAGGATGTGTTTCTGGAGGTTGTGTTATTGGGACGTTAGTGGAGGTGATGAGGACGAGTTTCTGGAGTTTGAGTTATTGGGAAGTTAATGGAGGTGATGTTGATGTATTTCTGGAGGTCGTGTTATTGTGAAGTTAGTGGAGGTGATGTTAATGTGGTTCTGGTGGTTGTGTTATTGGGAACTTAGTGGAGTTGATGAGGATGTGTTTCTGGAGCTTGTGTTATTGGGAAGTTAGTGGAGGTGATGAGGACGTGTTTCTGGAGGTTGTGTTATTGGGAATCTATTGGAGGTGATGAGGACGTGTTTCTGGAGGTTGTGTTATGGGGAAGTTAGTGGAGGTGATGAGGACGTGTTTCTGGAGGTTGAATTATTGGGAAGCTAGTGGAGGTGAAGTGGTTCGATTTCTGGTGGTTCTGTAATTGAGGAGTTAGTGGAGTTGATGAGGATGTGTTTCTGGAGTTGGTGTTATTGGTAAGTTACTGGAGTTGATGAGGATGTGTTCCTGCTGGTTGTGTTATTGGGAAGTTAGTTGAGTTGATGAGGATGTGTTCCTGCAAGTTGTGTTATTGGGAAGTTAGTGGAGGAAATGTGGATGTGTTTCTGGAGTTGGTGTTATTGGGGAGTTAGTGGAGGTGATGTGAACATGTTTCTGGAGGTTGTGTTATTGGGAAGTTAGTGGAGGTGATGTGGATGGGTTTCTGGAGGTTGTGTGATTGGGAAGTTTGTGGAGGTGATGAGGATGTGTTTCTGGAGGTTGTGTTATTGGGAAGTTAGTGGAGGTGATGAGAATGTGTTTCTGGAGGTTGTGTTATTGGGGTTAGTTGGGTTGATGAGGATGTATTTCTGGAGGTTGTGTCATTGGGAAGTTAGTGGAGGTGATGAGGATGTGTTTCTGGAGGTTGTGTTATTTGGAAGTTAGTGGAGGTGATGAGGATGTGCTTCTCGAGGTTGTGTTATTGTGAAGTTAGTGGTGGTGATTACGATGTGGTTCTGGTGGTTGTGTTATTGGGATATAGTGGAGGTGATGTGGATGGGTTTCTGGAGGTGGTGTTATTGGGAAGTAAGTGGAGGTGATGAGGATGTGCTTCTCGAGGTTGTGTTATTGTGAAGTTAGTGGTGGTGATGACGATGTGGTTCTGGTGGTTGTGTTATTGGGATATAGTGGAGGTGATGTGGATGGGTTTCTGGAGGTGGTGTTATTGGGAAGATAGTGGAGTTGATGAGGATGGGTTTCTGGATGTTTTGTTATTGGGAAGTTAGTGGAGGTGATGAGGATGTGTTTCATGAGATTATGTTATTGGGACGTAGTGGACGTGATGTGTATGTGTTTCTGTAGGTTGTGTTATTGGGAAGTTAGTGGAAGTGATGAGCACGTGTTTCTGGAGGTTATGTTATTGGGAAGTTAGTGGACGTGATGTGGATGGGTTTCTGGAGGTTGTATTATTGGGAGATTATTGGAGGTGATGAGGACATGTTTCTGGAGGTTGTTTTATTGGGAAGTTAGTGGAGGTGATGAGGACGTGTTTCTGGAGGTTGTGTTATTGGGAAGTTAGTGGAGGTGATGAGGACGTGTTTCTGGAGGTTGAATTATTGGGAAGCTAGTGGAGGTGAAGTGGTTCGAATTCCTGCGGTTCTGTAATTGAGGAGTTAGTGGAGTTGATGAAGCTGTGTTTCTGGAGTTGGTGTTAGTGGGAAGTTAGTGGAGTTGATGAGGATTTGTTTCTGGAGGATGTGTTATTGGGAAGTTAGTGGAGGAAATGTGGATGCGTTTCTTGAGTTGGTGTTATTGGGAAGTTAGTGGAGGGGATCAGGATGGGTTTCTGGGGTTTGGGTCATTAGGAACACGGTGGATGTGATGAGAATGGATTTCTCGAGATTTTGTTATTGGGGAGTTAATGGAGGTGATGTGGATATGTTTCTGGAGGTTGTGTCATTGGGAAGTAAGTGGTGGTGATGACGTTGTGGTTCTGGTGGTTGTGTTATTGGGAAGTTAGTGGAGGTGATGAGGATGTGTTTCTGGAGGTTGTGTCATTGGGAAGTTAGTGGAGGTGATGAGGATGTGTTTCTGGAGGTTGTGTTATTGGGAAGTTAGTTGGGTTGATGAGGATGTGTTTCTGGGGGTTATGTTATTGGGAAGCTAGTGGAGGTGATGTGGATGTGTTTCTGGCAGTTGCATTATTGAGGGGTTAGCGGAGGTGTTGAGGATGTGTTTCTGGAGGTTATGTTATTGGGAAGTTAGTGGACGTGATGTGGATGGGTTTCTGGAGGTTGTGTTATTGGGAGGTTATTGGAGGTGATGAGGACATGTTTCTGGAGGTTGTTTTATTGGGAAGTTAGTGGAGGTGATGAGGACGTGTTTCTGGAGGTTGTGTTATTGGGAAGTTAGTGGAGGTGATGAGGACGTGTTTCTGGAGGTTGAATTATTGGGAAGCTAGTGGAGGGGAAGTGGTTCGAATTCTAGTGGTTCTGTAATTGAGGAGTTAGTGGAGTTGATGAGGCTGTGTTTCTGGAGTTGGTGTTATTGGGAAGTTAGTGGAGTTGATGAGGATGTGTTTCTGGAGGTTGTGTTATTGGGAAGTTAGTGGAGGAAAAGTAGATGTGTTTCTTGAGTTGGTGTTATTGGGAAGTTAGTGGAGGGGATCAGGATGGGTTTCTGGGGTTTGGGTCATTAGGAACATGGTGGATGTGATGAGAATGGATTTCTCGAGATTTTGTTATTGGGGAGTTAATGGAGGTGATGTGGATATGTTTTTGGAGGTTGTGTTATTGGGAAGTTAGTGGAGGTGATGAGGATGTGTTTCTGGAGGTTGTGTCATTGGGAAGTTAGTGGAGGTGATGAGGATGTGTTTCTGGAGGTTGTGTTATTGGGAAGATGGTGGAGGTGATGTGGATGTGATTCTGGAGGTTGTGTTATTGGGAAGATGGTGGAGGTGATGAGTATGTGGTTCTGGTGCTTGTGTTATTGGGAAGTTAGTGGAGGTGATGTGAATGTGTTAATGGAGGTTGTGTGATTTGGAGGTTAATGAAGGTTATGTGAACATGTTTCTGGAGGTTGTGTTATTGGGAAGTTAGTGTAGGTGATGAGGATGTGTTTCTGGAGGTTGTGTTATTGGGAAGCTAGTGTAGGTGATGAGGATGTGTTTCTGGAGGTTGTGTTATTGGGAAGTTAGTGGAGGTGATGAGGATGTGTTTCTGAAGGTTGTGTTATTGGGGAGTTAATGGAGGTGATGTGGATGTGTTTCTGGAGGTTGTGTTATTGGGCGGTTAATGGAGGTGATGTGGATGTGCTTCTGGAGGTTGTGTCATTGGGAAGTTAGTGGTGGTGATGACGATGTGGTTCTGGTGGTTGTGTTATTGGGAAGTTAGTGGAGGTGATGTGAATGTGTTAATGGAGGTTGTGTGATTGGGAGGTTAATGGAGGTTATGAGGATGTGTTTCTGCAGGTTGTGTTATTGGGACATGAGTGGAGGTGATGAGGACGTGTTTCTGGAGGTTGTGTTATTGGGAAGTTAGTGGAGGTGATCAGGATGTGTTTCTGGAGGTTGTGTTATTGGGAAGTTAGTGGAGGTGTTGATGATGTGTTTCTGGAGGTTGTGTTATTAGGAAGTTAGTAGAGGTGATGAGGATGTGTTTCTGGAGGTTGTGTTATTGGGACGTTAGTGGAGGTGATGAGGACGAGTTTCTGGAGTTTGAGTTATTGGGAAGTTAATGGAGGTGATGTTGATGTATTTCTGGAGGTCGTGTTATTGTTACGTTAGTGGAGGTGATGAGGATGTGGTTCTGGTGGTTGTGTTATTGGGAACTTAGTGGAGTTGATGAGGATGTGTTTCTGGAGCTTGTGTTATTGGGAGGTTAGTGTCGGTGATGAGAATGTGTTTCTGGAGGTTATGTTATTGGGAGGTTAGTGGACGTGATGCGTATGTGTTTCTGTAGGTTGTGTTATTGGGAAGTTAGTGGAAGTGATGAGGACGTGTTTCTGGAGGTTATGTTATTGGGAAGTTAGTGGACGTGATGTGGATGGGTTTCTGGAGGTTGTGTTATTGGGAGGTTAGTGGAGGTGATGAGGATGTGTTTCTGGAGGTTGTTTTATTGGGAAGTTAATGGAGGTGATGAGGATGTGTTTCTGGAGTTGGTGTTATTGGGAAGTCAGTGGAGTTGATGAGGATGTGTTTCTGGAGGTTGTGTTATTGGCAAGTTAGTGGAGGAAATGTGGATGTGTTTCTGGAGTTGGTGTTATTGGGAAGTTAGTGGAGGGGATCAGGATGGGTTTCTGGGGTTTGGGTCATTAGGAACATGGTGGATGTGATGAGAATGGATTTCTCGAGATTTTGTTATTGGGGAGTTAATGGAGGTGATGTGGATGTGTTTCTGGAGGTTGTGTCATTGGGAAGTTAGTGGTGGTGATAACGATGTAGTTCTGGTGGTTGTGTTATTGGGAAGTTAGTGGAGGTGATGTGAATGTGTTAATGGAGGTTGTGTGATTGGGAAGTTAGTGGAGGTGATGAGGAAGTGTTTCTGGAGGTTGTGTTATTGGGAAGTGAGTGGAGGTGTTGCGGATGTGTTTCTGGATCTTGTGTTATTGGGAAGTTAGTGGTGGTGATGTGGATGTGTTTCTGGAGGTTGTGTTATTGGGAAGTTAGTGGAGGTGATGAGGATGTGTTTCTGGAGGTTGTGTTATTGGGAAGTTAGTGGAGTAGATGAGGACGGGTTTCTGGAGTTTGAGTTATTGGGAAGTTAATGGAGGTGATGTGGATGTATTTCTGTAGGATGTATTATTGTGAAGTTAGTGGAGGTGATGAGGATGTGGTTCTGGTGGTTGTGTTATTGGGAACTTAGTGGAGTTGATGAGGATGTGTTTCTGGAGTTTGTGTTATTGGGAAGTTAGTGGAGGTGATGAGGATGTGTTTCTGGAGGTTGTGTTATTGGGAAGTTATTGGAGGTGATGAGGACGTGTTTCTGGAGTTGGTGTTATTGGGAAGTTAGTGGAGTTTATGAGGATGTGTTTCTGCAGGTTTGTGTTATTGTGAAGTTAGTGGTGGTGATGACGATGTGGTTCTGGTGGTTGTGTTATTGGGAAGTTAGTGGAGGTGATGTGGATGTGTTTCTTGAGGTTGTGTTATTGTGAAGTTAGTGGTGGTGATGACGATGTGGTTCTAGTGGTTGTGTTATTGGGAAGGTAGTGGAGGTGATGTGAATGGGTTTCTGGAGGTTGTGTTATTGGGAAGTTAGTGGTGATGATCAGGATGTGGTTCTGGTGGTTGTGTTATTGGGAAGATAGTGGAGTTGATGAGGATGGGTTTCTGGAGGTTGTGTTATTGGGAAGTTAGTGGAGGTGATGTGGATGTGTTTCTGGAGGTTGTGTTATTGGGAAGTTAGTGGAGGTGATGAGGATGTGGTTCTGGTGGTTGTGTTATTGGGAAGTTAGTGGAGGTGATGTGAATGTGTTAATGGAGGTTGTGTGATTTGGAGGTTAATGAAGGTTATGTGAACATGTTTCTGGAGGTTGTGTGATTGGGAAGTTAGTGTAGGTGATGGGGATGTGTTTCTGGAGGTTGTGTTATTGGGAAGCTAGTGTAGGTGATGAGGATGTGTTTCTGGAGGTTGTGTTATTGGGAAGTTAGTAGAGGGGATGTGGATGAATTTCTGCAGGTTGTGTTATTGGGAAGTTAGTGGAGGTGATGAGGATGTGTTTCTGGAGGTTGTGTTATTGGGAAATTAGTGGAGGTGATGAGGATGGGTTTCTGGAGGTTGTGTTATTGGGAAGTTAGTGGAGGTGATGAGGATGTGTTTCTGGAGGTTGTGTTATTGGGAAGTTATTGGAGGTGATCAGGATGTGTTTCTGGAGGTTGTGTTATTGGGAAGTTGGTGGTGGTGATGAGGATGTGGTTCTGGTGGTTGTGTTATTGGGAGGTTAGTGGGGGTGATGAGGATTTGTTACTGGAGGTTGTGTTATTGGGAGGTTAGTGGAGGTGATGAGGATGTGATTCTGGAGGTTGTGTTATAGGGAAGTTAGTGGAGGTGCTCAGGATGTGTTTCTGGAGGTTGTGTTATTGGGAAGTTAGTGGAGGTGATGAGGACGTGTTTCTGGAGGTTGTGTGATTGGGAAGTTAGTGGAGGTGATGAGGACGTGTTTCTGGAGGTTGTGTAATTGGGAAGTTGGTGGAGGTGATGAGGATGTGTTTCTGGAGGTTGTGTGATTGGGAAGTTAGTGGAGGTGATGAGGACGTGTTTCTGGAGGTTGTGTTATTGGGAAGTTGGTGGAGGTGATCAGGATGTATTTCTGGTGGTTGTGTTATTGGGAAGTTAGTGGAGGTGATGAGGTGGTGTTTCTGGAGGTTGTGTTATTGGGAAGTTATTGGTGGTGATGTGGATGTGTTTCTTGAGGTTGTGTTATTGGGAAGTTAGTGGAGGTGATGAGGATGTGGATCTGGTGGTTGTGTTATTGGGAACTTAGTGGAGTTGATGAGGATGTGTTTCTGGAGTTTGTGTTATTGGGAAGTTAGTGGAGGTGATGAGGATGTGTTTCTGGAGGTTGTGTTATTGGGAAGTTATTGGAGGTGATGAGGACGTGTTTCTGGAGTTGGTGTTATTGGGAAGTTAGTGGAGTTTATGAGGATGTGTTTCTGCAGGTTTGTGTTATTGGGAAGTTAGTGGAGGAAATGTGGATGTGTTTCGGGAGTTGGTGTTATTGGGAAGTTAGTGGAGGGGATCAGGATGGGTTTCTGGGGTTTGGGTCATTAGGAAGATGGTGGATGTGACGAGAATGGATTTCTCGAGATTTTGTTATTGGGGAGTTAATGGAGGTGATGAGGACGTGTTTCTCGAGGTTGTGTTATCGTGAAGTTAGTGGTGGTGATGACGATGTGGTTCTGGTGGTTGTGTTATTGGGAAGTTAGTGGAGGTGATGTGGATGTGTTTCTTGAGGTTGTGTTATTGTGAAGTTAGTGGTGGTGATGACGATGTGGTTCTGGTGGTTGTGTTATTGGGAAGGTAGTGGAGGTGATGTGGATGGGTTTCTGGAGGTTGTGTTATTGGGAAGTTAGTGGTGATGATCAGGATGTGGTTCTGGTGGTTGTGTTATTGGGAAGATAGTGGAGTTGATGAGGATGGGTTTCTGGAGGTTGTGTTATTGGGAAGTTAGTGGAGGTCATGTGGATGTGTTTCTGGAGGTTGTGTTATTGGGAAGTTAGTGGAGGTGATGAGGATGTGGTTCTGGTGGTTGTGTTATTGGGAAGTTAGTGGAGGTGATGTGAATGTGTTAATGGAGGTTGTGTGATTTGGAGGTTAATGAAGGTTATGTGAACATGTTTCTGGAGGTTGTGTGATTGGGAAGTTAGTGTAGGTGATGGGGATGTGTTTCTGGAGGTTGTGTTATTGGGAAGCTAGTGTAGGTGATGAGGATGTGTTTCTGGAGGTTGTGTTATTGGGAAGTTAGTAGAGGTGATGTGGATGTATTTCTGGAGGTTGTGTTATTGGGAAGTTAGTGGAGGTGTAGAGGATGTGTTTCTGGAGGTTGTGTTATTGGGAAGTTAGTGGAGGTGATGAGGATGGGTTTCTGGAGGTTGTGTTATTGGGAAGTTAGTGGAGGTGATGAGGATGTGTTTCTGGAGGTTGTGTTATTGGGAAGTTATTGGAGGTGATGATGATGGGTTTCTGGAGGTTGTGTTATTGGGAAATTAGTGGAGGTGATGAGGATGTGTTTCTGGAGGTTGTATTATTGGGACGTTAGTGGAGGTGATAAGGATGTGTTTCTGGAGGTTGTGTTATTGGGAAGTTGGTGGTGGTGATGAGGATGTGGTTCTGGTGGTTGTGTTATTGGGAGGTTAGTGGGGGTGATGAGGATTTGTTTCTGGAGGTTGTGTTATTGGGAGGTTAGTGGAGGTGATGAGGATGTGATTCTGGAGGTTGTGTTATAGGGAAGTTAGTGGAGGTGCTCAGGATGTGTTTCTGGAGGTTGTGTTATTGGGAAGTTTGTGGAGGTGATCAGGATGTATTTCTGGTGGATGTGTTATTGGGAAGTTAGTGGAGGTGATGAGGATGTGTTTCTGGAGGTTGTGTTATTGGGAAGTTATTGGTGGTGATGTGGATGTGTTTCTTGAGGTTGTGTTATTGGGAAGTTAGTGGAGGTGATGAGGATGTGGTTCTGGTGGTTGTGTTATTGGGAACTTGGTGGAGTTGATGAGGATGTGTTTCTGGAGTTTGTGTTATTGGGAAGTTAGTGGAGGTGATGAGGATGTGTTTCTGGAGGTTGTGTTATTGGGAAGTTATTGGAGGTGATGAGGACGTGTTTCTGGAGTTGGTGTTATTGGGAAGTTAGTGGAGTTTATGAGGATGTGTTTCTGCAGGTTTGTGTTATTGGGAAATTAGTGGAGGAAATGTGGATGTGTTTCTGGAGTTGGTGTTATTGGGAAGTTAGTGGAGGGGATCAGGATGGGTTTCTGGGGTTTGGGTCATTAGGAAGATGGTGGATGTGACGAGAATGGATTTCTCGAGATTTTGTTATTGGGGTGTTAATGGAGGTGATGAGGACGTGTTTCTCGAGGTTGTGTTATTGTGAAGTTAGTGGTGGTGATGACGATGTGGTTCTGGTGGTTGTGTTATTGGGAAGGTAGTGGAGGTGATGTGGATGGGTTTCTGGAGGTTGTGTTATTGGGAAGTTAGTGGTGATGATCAGGATGTGGTTCTGGTGGTTGTGTTATTGGGAAGATAGTGGAGTTGATGAGGATGGGTTTCTGGCGGTTGTGTTATTGGGAAGTTAGTGGAGGTGATGTGGATGTGTTTCTGGAGGTTGTGTTATTGGGAAGTTAGTGGAGGTGATGAGGATGGGTTTCTGGAGGTTGCGTTATTGGGAAGTTAGTGGAGGTGATGAGGATGTGGTTCTGGTGGTTGTGTTATTCGGAAGTTAGTGGAGGTGATGTGAATGTGTTAATGGAGGTTGTGTGATTTGGAGGTTAATGAAGGTTATGTGAACATGTTTCTGGAGGTTGTGTGATTGGGAAGTTAGTGTAGGTGATGGGGATGTGTTTCTGGAGGTTGTGTTATTGGGAAGCTAGTGTAGGTGATGAGGATGTGTTTCTGGAGGTTGTGTTATTGGGAAGTTAGTAGAGGTGATGTGGATGTATTTCTGGAGGTTGTGTTATTGGGAAGTTAGTGGAGGTGTAGAGGATGTGTTTCTGGAGGTTGTGTTATTGGGAAGTTAGTGGAGGTGATGAGGATGGGTTTCTGGAGGTTGCGTTATTGGGAAGTTAGTGGAGGTGATGAGGATGTGTTTCTGGAGGTTGTGTAATTGGGAAGTTAGTGGGGATGATGAGGATGTGTTTCTGGAGGTTGTGTTATTGGGAAGTTGGTGGTGGTGATGAGGATGTGTTTCTGGAGGTTGTGTTATTGGGAAGTTAGTGGAGGTGATGAGGATGTGTTTCTGGAGGTTGTATTATTGGGAAGTTAGTGGAGGTGATCAGGATGTGTTTCTGGAGGTTGTGTTATTGGGAAGTTGGTGGTGGTGATGAGGATGTGGTTCTGGTGGTTGTGTTATTGGGAGGTTAGTGGGGGTGATGAGGATTTGTTTCTGGAGGTTGTGTTATTGGGAGGTTAGTGGAGGTGATGAGGATGTGATTCTGGAGGTTGTGTTATAGGGAAGTTAGTGGAGGTGCTCAGGATGTGTTTCTGGAGGTTGTGTTATTGGGAAGTTGGTGGAGGTGATCAGGATGTATTTCTGGTGGTTGTGTTATTTGGAAGTTAGTGGAGGTGATGAGGATGTGTTTCTGGAGGTTGTGTTATTGGGAAGTTATTGGTGGTGATGTGGATGTGTTTCTTGAGGTTGTGTTATTGGGAAGTTAGTGATGGTGATCAGGATGTGTTTCTGGAGCTTGTGTTTTTGGGAAGTTAGTGGTGGTGATGAGGATGTGGTTCTGGTGGTTGTGTTATTGGGAGGTTAGTGGAGGTGATCAGGATGTGTTTCTGGAGGTTGTGTTATTGGGGAGTTAGTGGAGGTGATGTGGATGTGTTTCTGGAGGTTGTGTTATTGGGAAGTTAGTGGAGGTGATGAGGATGTGTTTCTGGAGGTTGCGTTATTGGGAAGTTAGTGGAGGTGATGTGAATGTGTTTCTTGAACTTGTGTTATTGGGAAGTTAGTGGAGGTGATGGGGGTGGCTGTTTCTGGAGGTTGTGTTATTGGGAAGTTAGTGGAAGTGATGTGGATGTGTTTCTGGATGTTGTATTATTGGGAGGGTCTCTGAAACAGCTTTTTAATTGGTAGCTCCCGGGGCCACACTGCCTGAACCCTCCTCCCAGGGATTAGTGAGCAGTAAATGGTGAACTATATGCAGCACAGAGGTCTCTGAAACAGCTTTTTAATTGTGGTCTCCCGATGCCACACTGCCTGAACCCTGCTCCCAGGGATTATTGAGCAGTAAATGGTTAACCTTGTACAGGCACAGAGATCTCTGAAACAGCTTTGTAATTAAGGTGTCCCGAGGCCACACTGCCTGTACCCTGCTCCCAGGGATTATTGAGCAGTAAATGGTTAACCTTGTACAGGCACAGAGGTCTCTGAAACAGCTTTTTAATTGGGAGCTCCCGAGGCCACACTGCCTGTCCCCTGCTCCCCGGGATTATTGAGCAGTCATTGGTTAACCTTGTACAGGCACAGAGGTCTCTGAAACAGCTTTTTAATTGGGAGCTCCCGAGGCCATACTGCCTGTTCCCAGCTCCCAGAGATAATTGAGCAATAAATGGTTAACTACATACAGGCGCAGAGGTCTCTGAATCAACTTTTTAATTGAGGGCTCCCGGACCACACTGTCTGTCCCTTGCTCCCAGGGATTATTGAGCAGTAAATGGTTAACTATATACAGCACAGAGGTCTCAGAAACAGCTTTTTAACTGGGGGCTCCCGTGGGCACACTGCCTGCCCTCTGCTCCCAGGGATTATTGAGCAGTTAATGGTTAACGATATTCAGCACAGAGGTCACTGAAACAGCTTTATAATTGGGGGCTCCCGGAGCCACACTGCCTGTCCCCAGCTGCCAGGGATTATTGAGCGGTAAATGCTTAACTATATACAGCACAGAGGTCTCTGAAACAGCTTTTTAATTGTTGGCTCCCGAGGCCACACTGCCTGTCCCCTGCTCCCAGTGATTATTGAGAAGTTAATGGTTAACTATATACAGCACAGATCACTGAATCACCTTTTTAATTGGGGGCTTTCGAGGACACACTGCCTGTTTCCTGCTCCCAGGCATTATTGAGCATTAAATGGTTAACTATCTCCAGCACAGGGGTCTCTGAAACCGCTTATTAATTGGGGGCTCTCGAGGCCACACTGCCTGTCCCCTGCGTCCAGAGAGTATTGAGCATTAAATGGTTAACTATCTCCAGCACAGGGGTCTCTGAAACCGCTTATAAATTGGGAGCTCCCGAGGCTACACTGCCTGTCCCCTGCGTCCAGAGAGTATTGAGCAGTTAATGGTTAACTACATACAGGCACAGAGGTCTCTGAAACAGCTTTTTAATTGGGGGCTCCCGAGGCCACACTGCCTGTCCCCTGCTCCCAGGGATTATTAGCAGTAAATGGTTAACTATATACAGCACAGAGGTCTCTGAAACAGCTTTTTAATTGTGGGATCCCGAGGCCACACTGCCTGTCCCCTGCTCCCAGGGATTATTGAGCAGTAAATGGTTAACTATATACAGCACAGAGGTCTCTGAAACAGCTTTTTAATTGGGGGTCCCGTGGCCACACTGCCTGTCCCCTGCTCCCAGGGATTATTGAGAAGTAAATGGTTGACTATGTACAGCACAGAGGTCTCTGAAACAGCTTTTTAATTGGGGGCTCCCGGACCACACTGTCTGTCCCCTGCTCCCAGGGATTATTGAGCAGTAAATGGTTAACTATATACAGTACAGAGTTCTCTGAAATATCTTTTTAATTGGGGGCTCCCGAGGCCACAATGCCTGTCCCCTGCTCCCAGGGATTATTGAGCAGTAAATGGTTAACTATATACAGGCACAGAGGTCTCTGAAACAGCTTTTTAAGTGTGGACTCCCAAGGCCACACTGCCTGTACCCTGCACACAGGGATTATTGAGCAGTAAATGGTTAACTATATACAGTACAGAGTTCTCTGAAATAACTTTTTAATTGGGGGCTCCCGAGGCCACAATGCCTGTCCCCTGCTCCCAGGGATTATTGAGCAGTAAATGGTTAACTATATACATGCACAGAGGTCTCTGAAACAGCTTTTTAAGTGTGGACTCCCGAGGTCACATTGCATGTACCCTGCACCCAGGGATTATTGAGCAGTAAATGGTTAACTATAAACAGCACAGAGGTCTCTGAAACAGGTTTTTAATTGGGGGCTCGCAGACCACACTGCCTGTCCCCTGCTCCCTGTTATTATTGAGCAGTAAATGGTTAAATCTCTACAGCACAGAGGTCTCTGAAACAGCTTTTTAATTGTTGGCTCCCGAGGCCACACTGCCTGTCCCCTGCTCCCAGTGATTATTGAGAAGTTAATGGTTAACTATATACAGCACAGATCACTGAATCACCTTTTTAATTGGGGGCTTTCGAGGACACACTGCCTGTTTCCTGCTCCCAGGCATTATTGAGCATTAAATGGTTAACTATCTCCAGCACAGGGGTCTCTGAAACCGCTTATTAATTGGGGGCTCTCGAGGCCACACTGCCTGTCCCCTGCGTCCAGAGAGTATTGAGCATTAAATGGTTAACTACATACAGGCACAGAGGTCTCTGACACAGCTTTTTAATTGGTCCTGGTCAACATTCCCATCTCTGTGTGGCCAGGCTGTGCTCTGTATAACCCCTGCAGCTCCTGGTCAACATTCCCATCTCTGTGTGGGCAGGCTTTGCTCTGTATAACCCCTGCAGCTCCTGGTCAACATTCCCATCTCTGTGTGGCAAGGATGTGCACTGTATAACCCTAGCAGCTCCTGGTCAACATTCCCATATCTGTGTTGCCAGGGTGTGATCTGTTTAACCCCTGCAGCTCCTGGTCAACATTCCCATCTCTGTGTGGCCAGGGTGTGCTCTGTATAATCCCTGCAGCTCCTGGTCAACATTCCCATCTCTGTGTGTCCATGGTTTGCTCTGTATAACCCCTGCAGCTCCTGGTCAACATTCCCATCTCTGTGTGGCCAGGGTGTGCTCTGTAAATCCCCTGCAGCTCCTGGTCAACATTCCCATCTCTGTGTGGCCAGGATGTGCACTGTATAACCCCAGCAGCTCCTGGTCAACATTCCCATCTCTATGTGTGGTCATGGTGTGCTCTGTATAACTCCTGCAGCTCCTGGTCAACATTCCCATCTCTGCTTGGCCAGGATGTGCTCTGTCTACCCCTGCAGCTCCTGGTGAACATTCCCATCTCTGTGTGGCCAGGCTGTGCTCTGTATAACCCCTGCAGCTCCTGGTCAACATTCCCATCTCTGTGTGGCAAGGATGTGCACTGTATAACCCTAGCAGCTCCTGGTCAACATTCCCGTATCTGTGTGGCCAGGGTGTGCTCTGTATAACCCCAGCAACTCCTGGTCAACATTCCCATCTCTGTGTATCCAGGGTGTGCTCTGTATAACCCCAGCAGCTCCTGGTCAACATTCCCATCTCTGTGTGGCCAGGGTGTGCTCTGTTTAACCCCTGCAGCTCCTGGTCAACATTCCCATCTCTGTGTGTCCAGGGTGTGCTCTGTATAACCCCTGCAGCTCCTGGTCAACATTCCCATCTCTGTGTGTCCATGGTTTGCTCTGTATAACCCCTGCAGCTCCTGGTCAACATTCCCATCTCTGTGTGGCCAGGGTGTGCTCTGTAAATCCCCTGCAGCTCCTGGTCAACATTCCCATCTCTGTGTGGCCAGGATGTGCACTGTATAACCCCAGCAGCTCCTGGTCAACATTCCCATCTCTGTGTGTGGTCATGGTGTGCTCTGTATAACTCCTGCAGCTCCTGGTCAACATTCCCATCTCTGCTTGGCCAGGATGTGCTCTGTCTACCCCTGCAGCTCCTGGTCAACATTCCCATCTCTGTGTGGCCAGGCTGTGCTCTGTATAACCCCTGCAGCTCCTGGTCAACATTCCCATCTCTGTGTGGCAAGGATGTGCACTGTATAACCCTAGCAGCTCCTGGTCAACATTCCCGTATCTGTGTGGCCAGGGTGTGCTCTGTATAACCCCAGCAACTCCTGGTCAACATTCCCATCTCTGTGTATCCAGGGTGTGCTCTGTATAACCCCAGCAGCTCCTGGTCAACATTCCCATCTCTGTGTGGCCAGGGTGTGCTCTGTTTAACCCCTGCAGCTCCTGGTCAACATTCCCATCTCTGTGTGTCCAGGGTGTGCTCTGTATAACCCCTGCAGCTCCTGGTCAACATTCCCATCTCAGTGTGGCCAGGGTGTGCTCTGTATAATCCCTGCAGCTCCTGGTCAACATTCCCATCTCTGTGTGTCCATGGTTTGCTCTGTACAACTCCTGCAGGTCCTGGTCAACATTCCCATATCTGAATGTGGCCAGGATGCGCTCTGCATAACTCCTGCAGCTCCTGGTCAACATTCTCATCTCTGTGTGGCCAGGGTGTGCTCAGTATAACTCCTGCAGCTCCTGGTCGACATTCCCATCTCTGTGTGTCGAGGGTGTGCTCTGTATAACCCTAGCAGCTCCTGGTCAACATTCCCATATCTGTGTGGCCAGGGTGTGCTCTGTATAACCGCAGCAGCTCCTGGTCAACATTCCCATCTCTGTTTGGCCAGGATGTGCTCTGTATACCCCTGCAGCTCCTGGTCAACATTCCCATCTCTGTATGGCCAGGGTGTGCTCTGTATAACCCCTGCAGCTCCTGGTCAACATTCCCATCTCTGTGTGTGTCCAGGGTGTGCTCTGTATAACCCCAGTAGCTCCTGGTCAACATTCCCATCTCTGTGTGTGGTCAGGGTGTGCTCTGTATAACTCCTGCAGCTCCTGGTCAACATTCCCATCTCAGTGTGGCCAGGGTGTGCTCTGCATAACCCCTGCAGCTCCTGGTCAACATTCCCATTTCTGTGTGGCCAGGGTGCTCTGTATAATCCCTGCAGCTCCTGGTCAACATTCCCATCTCTGTGTGTCCATGGTTTGCTCTGTATAACCCTTGCAGGTCCTGGTCAACATTCCCATCTCTGTGTGACCAGGGTGTGCTCTGTATAACCCCTGCAGCTCCTGGTTAACATTCCCATCTCTGTGTGTGGCCAGGATGTGCTCTGTATAACTCCTGAAGCTCCTGGTCAACATGTCCTTCTCTGTGTGTCCAGGGTGTGCTCTGTGTAACCCCAGTAGCTCCTGGTCAACATTCCCATCTCTGTGTGGCCAATGTGTTCACTGTATAACACCAGCAGCTCCTATTCAATATTCTCATCTCTGTGTGGCCAGGGTGTGCTCTGTATAACCCCTGCAGCTCCTGGTCGACATTCCCATCTCTGTGTGTCGAGGGTGTGCTCTGTATAACCCTAGCAGCTCCTGGTCAACATTCCCATATCTGTGTGGCCAGGGTGTGCTCTGTATAACCCCAGCAGCTCCTGGTCAACATTCCCATCTCTGTGTGGCCAGGGTGTGCTCTGTTTAACCCCTGCAGCTCCTGGTCAACATTCCCATCTCTGTGTGTCCAGGGTGTGCTCTGTATAACCCCTGCAGCTCCTGGTCAACATTCCCATCTCTGTGTGGCCAGGGTGTGCTCTGTAAAACCCCTGCAGCTCCTGGTCAACATTCCCATCTCTGTGTGGCCAGGATGTGCACTGTATAACCCCAGCAGCTCCTGGTCAACATTCCCATCTCTGTGTGTGGTCAGGGTGTGCTCTGTATAACTCCTGCAGCTCCTGGTCAACATTCCCATCTCTGTGTGGCCAGGATGTGCACTGTATAACCCTAGCAGCTCCTGGTCAACATTCCCGTATCTGTGTGGCCAGGGTGTGCTCTGTATAACCCCAGCAACTCCTGGTCAACATTCCCATCTCTGTGTATCCAGGGTGTGCACTGTATAACCCCAGCAGCTCCTGGTCAACATTCCCATCTCTGTGTGGCCAGGGTGTGCTCTGTTTACCCCTGCAGCTCCAGGTCAACATTCCCATCTCTGTGTGTCCAGGGTGTGCTCTGTATAACCCCTGCAGCTCCTGGTCAACATTCCCATCTCAGTGTGGCCAGGGTGTGCTCTGTATAATCCCTGCAGCTCCTGGTCAACATTCCCATCTCTGTGTGTCCATGGTTTGCTCTGTATAACCCCTGCAGGTCCTGGTCAACATTCCCATATCTGAGTGTGGCCAGGATGCGCTCTGCATAACTCCTGCAGCTCCTGGTCAACATTCCCATATCTGAGTGGCCAGGGTGTGCTCTGTATAACCCCTGCAGCTCCTGTTCAACACTCCCATCTCTGTGTGGCCAGGGTGTGCTCAGCATAACTCCTGCAGCTCCTGGTCAACATTCCCATTTCCGTGTGTGGGCAGGGTGTGCTCTGTATAACCCCTGCAGCTCCTGGTCAACATTCCCATCTCTGTGTGACCAGGGTGTGCTCAGCATAACTCCTGCAGCTCCTGGTCGACATTCCCATCTCTGTGTGTCGAGGGTGTGCTCTGTATAACCCTAGCAGCTCCTGGTCAACATTCCCATATCTGTGTGGCCAGGGTGTGCTCTGTATAACCCCAGCAGCTCCTGGTCAACATTCCCATCTCTGTTTGGCCAGGATGTGCTCTGTATACCCCTGCAGCTCCTGGTCAACATTCCCATCTCTGTGTGTGGTCAGGGTGTGCTCTGTATAACTCCTGCAGCTCCTGGTCAACATTCCCATCTCAGTGTGGCCAGGGTGTGCTCTGCATAACCCCTGCAGCTCCTGGTCAACATTACCATCTCTGTGTGGCCAGGGTGTGCTCTGTATAACCCCAGCAGCTCCTGGTCAACATTCCCATCTCTGTGTGGCCAGGGTGTGCTCTGATTAACTCCTGCAGCTCCTGGTCAACATTCCCATCTCTGTGTGGCCAGGGTGTGCACTGTATAACCCCTGTAGCTCATGGTCAACATTCCCATCTCTGTGTGGCCAAGGTGTGCTCTGTTTAACCCCTGCAGCTCCTGGTCAACATTCCCATCTCTGTGTGCCTAGGGTGTGCTCTGTATAACTCCTGCAGCTCCTGGTCAACATTCCCATCTCAGTGTGGCCAGGGTGTGCTCTGCATAACCCCTGCAGCTCCTGGTCAACATTCCCATCTCTGTGTGGCCAGGGTGTGCTCTGTATAACTCCTGCAGCTCCTGGTGAACATTCCCATCTCTGTGAGGCCAGGGTGTGCTCTGCATAACCCCTGCAGCTCCTGGTCAACATTACCATCCCTGTGTGGCCAGGGTGTGCTCTGTATAACCCCAGCAGCTCCTGGTCAACATTCCCATCTCTGTGTGGCCAGGGTGTGCTCTGTATAACCGCTGCAGCTCCTGGTTAACATTCCCATCTATATGTGTGGCCAGGATGTGCTCTGTATAACCCCAGCAGCTCCTGGTCAACATTCCCATCTCTGTGTGGCCAGGGTGTGCTCTGATTAACTCCTGCAGCTCCTGGTCAACATTCCCATCTCTGTGTGGCCAGGGTGTGCTCTGTATAACCCCTGCAGCTCCTGGTCAACATTCCCATCTCAGTGTGGCCAGGGTGTGCTCTGTATAATCCCTGCAGCTCCTGGTCAACATTCCCATCTCTGTGTGTCCATGGTTTGCTCTGTACAACTCCTGCAGGTCCTGGTCAACATTCCCATATCTGAATGTGGCCAGGATGCGCTCTGCATAACTCCTGCAGCTCCTGGTCAACATTCTCATCTCTGTGTGGCCAGGGTGTGCTCAGTATAACTCCTGCAGCTCCTGGTCGACATTCCCATCTCTGTGTGTCGAGGGTGTGCTCTGTATAACCCTAGCAGCTCCTGGTCAACATTCCCATATCTGTGTGGCCAGGGTGTGCTCTGTATAACCGCAGCAGCTCCTGGTCAACATTCCCATCTCTGTTTGGCCAGGATGTGCTCTGTATACCCCTGCAGCTCCTGGTCAACATTCCCATCTCTGTATGGCCAGGGTGTGCTCTGTATAACCCCTGCAGCTCCTGGTCAACATTCCCATCTCTGTGTGTGTCCAGGGTGTGCTCTGTATAACCCCAGTAGCTCCTGGTCAACATTCCCATCTCTGTGTGTGGTCAGGGTGTGCTCTGTATAACTCCTGCAGCTCCTGGTCAACATTCCCATCTCAGTGTGGCCAGGGTGTGCTCTGCATAACCCCTGCAGCTCCTGGTCAACATTCCCATTTCTGTGTGGCCAGGGTGCTCTGTATAATCCCTGCAGCTCCTGGTCAACATTCCCATCTCTGTGTGTCCATGGTTTGCTCTGTATAACCCTTGCAGGTCCTGGTCAACATTCCCATCTCTGTGTGACCAGGGTGTGCTCTGTATAACCCCTGCAGCTCCTGGTTAACATTCCCATCTCTGTGTGTGGCCAGGATGTGCTCTGTATAACTCCTGAAGCTCCTGGTCAACATGTCCTTCTCTGTGTGTCCAGGGTGTGCTCTGTGTAACCCCAGTAGCTCCTGGTCAACATTCCCATCTCTGTGTGGCCAATGTGTTCACTGTATAACACCAGCAGCTCCTATTCAATATTCTCATCTCTGTGTGGCCAGGGTGTGCTCTGTATAACCCCTGCAGCTCCTGGTCGACATTCCCATCTCTGTGTGTCGAGGGTGTGCTCTGTATAACCCTAGCAGCTCCTGGTCAACATTCCCATATCTGTGTGGCCAGGGTGTGCTCTGTATAACCCCAGCAGCTCCTGGTCAACATTCCCATCTCTGTGTGGCCAGGGTGTGCTCTGTTTAACCCCTGCAGCTCCTGGTCAACATTCCCATCTCTGTGTGTCCAGGGTGTGCTCTGTATAACCCCTGCAGCTCCTGGTCAACATTCCCATCTCTGTGTGGCCAGGGTGTGCTCTGTAAAACCCCTGCAGCTCCTGGTCAACATTCCCATCTCTGTGTGGCCAGGATGTGCACTGTATAACCCCAGCAGCTCCTGGTCAACATTCCCATCTCTGTGTGTGGTCAGGGTGTGCTCTGTATAACTCCTGCAGCTCCTGGTCAACATTCCCATCTCTGTGTGGCCAGGATGTGCACTGTATAACCCTAGCAGCTCCTGGTCAACATTCCCGTATCTGTGTGGCCAGGGTGTGCTCTGTATAACCCCAGCAACTCCTGGTCAACATTCCCATCTCTGTGTATCCAGGGTGTGCACTGTATAACCCCAGCAGCTCCTGGTCAACATTCCCATCTCTGTGTGGCCAGGGTGTGCTCTGTTTACCCCTGCAGCTCCAGGTCAACATTCCCATCTCTGTGTGTCCAGGGTGTGCTCTGTATAACCCCTGCAGCTCCTGGTCAACATTCCCATCTCAGTGTGGCCAGGATGTGCTCTGTATAATCCCTGCAGCTCCTGGTCAACATTCCCATCTCTGTGTGTCCATGGTTTGCTCTGTATAACCCCTGCAGGTCCTGGTCAACATTCCCATATCTGAGTGTGGCCAGGATGCGCTCTGCATAACTCCTGCAGCTCCTGGTCAACATTCCCATATCTGAGTGGCCAGGGTGTGCTCTGTATAACCCCTGCAGCTCCTGTTCAACACTCCCATCTCTGTGTGGCCAGGGTGTGCTCAGCATAACTCCTGCAGCTCCTGGTCAACATTCCCATTTCCGTGTGTGGGCAGGGTGTGCTCTGTATAACCCCTGCAGCTCCTGGTCAACATTCCCATCTCTGTGTGGCCAGGGTGTGCTCAGCATAACTCCTGCAGCTCCTGGTCGACATTCCCATCTCTGTGTGTCGAGGGTGTGCTCTGTATAACCCTAGCAGCTCCTGGTCAACATTCCCATATCTGTGTGGCCAGGGTGTGCTCTGTATAACCCCAGCAGCTCCTGGTCAACATTCCCATCTCTGTTTGGCCAGGATGTGCTCTGTATACCCCTGCAGCTCCTGGTCAACATTCCCATCTCTGTGTGTGGTCAGGGTGTGCTCTGTATAACTCCTGCAGCTCCTGGTCAACATTCCCATCTCAGTGTGGCCAGGGTGTGCTCTGCATAACCCCTGCAGCTCCTGGTCAACATTACCATCTCTGTGTGGCCAGGGTGTGCTCTGTATAACCCCAGCAGCTCCTGGTCAACATTCCCATCTCTGTGTGGCCAGGGTGTGCTCTGATTAACTCCTGCAGCTCCTGGTCAACATTCCCATCTCTGTGTGGCCAGGGTGTGCACTGTATAACCCCTGTAGCTCATGGTCAACATTCCCATCTCTGTGTGGCCAAGGTGTGCTCTGTTTAACCCCTGCAGCTCCTGGTCAACATTCCCATCTCTGTGTGCCTAGGGTGTGCTCTGTATAACTCCTGCAGCTCCTGGTCAACATTCCCATCTCAGTGTGGCCAGGGTGTGCTCTGCATAACCCCTGCAGCTCCTGGTCAACATTCCCATCTCTGTGTGGCCAGGGTGTGCTCTGTATAACTCCTGCAGCTCCTGGTGAACATTCCCATCTCTGTGAGGCCAGGGTGTGCTCTGCATAACCCCTGCAGCTCCTGGTCAACATTACCATCCCTGTGTGGCCAGGGTGTGCTCTGTATAACCCCAGCAGCTCCTGGTCAACATTCCCATCTCTGTGTGGCCAGGGTGTGCTCTGTATAACCGCTGCAGCTCCTGGTTAACATTCCCATCTATATGTGTGGCCAGGATGTGCTCTGTATAACCCCAGCAGCTCCTGGTCAACATTCCCATCTCTGTGTGGCCAGGGTGTGCTCTGATTAACTCCTGCAGCTCCTGGTCAACATTCCCATCTCTGTGTGGCCAGGGTGTGCTCTGTATAACCCCTGTAGCTCATGGTCAACATTCCCATCTCTGTGTGGCAAGGTGTGCTCTGTATAACCCCTGCAGCTCCTGGTCAACATTCCGATCTCTGTGTGCCTAGGGTGTGCTCTGTATAACTCCTGCAGCTCCTGGTGAACTAGTCCTTCTCTGTGAGGCCAGGTGGCGCTCTGTATAACCCCTGCAGCTCCTGGTCAACATTCCCATCTGTGTGTGCCCAGGGTATGCTCTGTATAACTCCTGCAACTCCTGGTCAACATTCCCATCTCTGTGTGGCCAGGTTGTGCTCTGTATAACTCCTGCAGCTCCTGGTCAACATTCCCATTTCTGTGTGTGGCCAGGGTGTGCTCTGTATAACTCCTGCAGCTCCTGGTCAACATTCCCATCTCTGTTTGGCCAAGTTGTGCTCTGTATAACTCCTGCAGCTCCTGGTCAACATTCCCATTTCTGTGTGTGGGCAGGGTGTGCTCTGTATATCCACTGCAGCTCCTGGTCTACATCCCCATCTCTGTGTGGCTAGGGTGTGCTCTTTATAACCCCTGCAGCTCCTGTTCAACATTCACATCTCTGTGTGGCCAGGGTGTGCTCTGTATAACTCCTGCAGCTCCTGGTCAACATTCCCATCTGTGTGGCCAGGGAGTGCTCTGTATAACCCCTGCAGCTCCTGGTGAACATTCCCATCTCTGTGTGTCCAGGATGTGCTCTGTATACTCCTGCAGCTCCTGGTAAACATTCCCATCTCTGTGTGGCCAGGGTGTGCTCTGTATAACTCCTGCAGCTCCTGGTGAACATTCCCATCTCTGTGAGGCCAAGGTGTGCTCTGTATAACCCCTGCAGCTCCTGGTCAACATTCCCATCTCTGTGTGGCCAGGGTGTGCTCTGTATAACTCCTGCAGCTCCTGGTCAACATGTCCTTCTCTGTGTGGCCAGGGTGTGCTCTGTATAACCCCTGCAGCTCCTGGTCAACATTCCCATCTCTGTGTGGCCAGGGTGTGCTCTGTATAACTCCTGCAGCTCCTGGTCAACATTCTCATCTATGTGTGGCCAGGGTGTGCTCAGTATAACTCCTGCAGCTACTGGTCAACATTCCCATCTCTGTGTGGCCAGGGTGTGCTCAGTATAACTCCTGCAGCTCCTGGTCAACATTCCCATCTCTGTGTGACCAGGGTGTGCTCTGTATAACCCCTGCAGCTCCTGGTCAACATTCCCATCTCTGTGTGTGGGCAGGGTGTGCCCTGTATAACCACTGCAGCTCCTGGTCAACATTCCCATCTCTGTGTGGCTAGGGTGTGCTCTTTATAACCCCTGCAGCTCCTGTTCAACATTCACATCTCTGTGTGGCCACGGTGTGCTCTGTATAACTCCTGCAGCTTCTGGTCAACAATCCCATCTGTGTGGCCAGGGTGTGCTCTGTATAACCCCTGCAGCTCCTGGTGAACATTCCCATCTCTGTGTGTCCAGGATGTGCTCTGTATACTCCTGCAGCTCCTGGTAAACATTCCCATCTCTGTGTGGCCAGGGTGTGCTCTGTATAACTCCTGCAGCTCCTGGTGAACATTCCCATCTCTGTGAGGCCAGGGTGTGCTCTGTATAACCCCTGCAGCTCCTGGTTAACATTCCCATCTCTGTGTGTGGCCAGGATGTGCTCTGTATACCCCTGCAGCTCCTGGTCAACATTCCCATCTCTGTGTGGCCAGGGTGTGCTCTGTGTAACCCCTGCAGCTCCTGGTCAACATTTCCATCTCTGTGTGGCCAGGGTGTGCTCTGTATAACTCCTGCAGCTCCTGGTCAACATGTCCTTCTCTGTGTGGCCAGGGTGTGCTCTGTATAACCCCTGCAGCTCCTGGTCAACATTCCCATCTCTGTGTGGCCAGGGTGTGCTCTGTATAACATCTGCAGCTCCTGGTCAACATTCTCATCTATGTGTGGCCAGGGTGTGCTCAGTATAACTCCTGCAGCTACAGGTCAACATTCCCATCTCTGTGTGGCCAGGGTGTGCTCAGTATAACTCCTGCAGCTCCTGGTCAACATTCCCATCTCTGTGTGACCAGGGTGTGCTCTGTATAACCCCTGCAGCTCCTGGTCAACATTCCCATCTCTGTGTGTGGTCAGGGTGTGCTCTGTATAACTCCTGCAGCTCCTGGTCAACATTCCCATCTCTGTGTGGCCAGGATGTGCTCTGTATACTCCTGCAGCTCCTGGTCAACATTCCCATCTCTGTGTGTGGTCAGGGAGTGCTCTGTATAACTCCTGCAGCTCCTATTCAACATTCTCATTTCTGTGTGGCCAGGGTGTGCTCTGCATAAACCCTGCAGCTCCTGGTCAACATTCCCATCTCTGTGTGGCCAGGGTGTGCTCAGTATAACTCCTGCAGCTCCTGGTCGACATTCCCATCTCTGTTTGTCGAGGGTGTGCTCTGTGTAACCCTAGCAGCTCCTGGTCAACATTCCCATATCTGTGTGGCCAGGGTGTGCTCTGTATAACCCCAGCAGCTCCTGGTCAACATTCCCATCTCTGTGTGGCCAGGGTGTGCTCTGTTTAACCCCTGCAGCTCCTGGTCAACATTCCCATCTCTGTGTGTCCAGGGTGTGCTCTGTATAACCCCTGCAGCTCCTGGTCAACATTCCCATCTCTGTGTGGTCAGGGTGTGCTCTGTATAACCCCTGCAGCTTCTGGTCAACATTCCCATCTCTGTGTGTCCAGGGTGTGCTCTGTAAAACCCCTGCAGCTCCTGGTCAACATTCCCATCTCTGTGTGGCCAGGATGTGCACTGTATAACCCCAGCAGCTCCTGGTCAACATTCCAATCTCTGTGTGTGGTCAGGGTGTGCTCTGTATAACTCCTGCAGCTCCTGGTCAACATTCCCATCTCTGCTTGGCCAGGATGTGCTCTGTATACCCCTGCAGCTCCTGGTCAACATTCCCATCTCTGTGTGGCCAGGCTGTGCTCTGTATAACCCCTGCAGCTCCTGGTCAACATTCCCATCTCTGTGTGGCAAGGATGTGCACTGTATAACCCTAGCAGCTCCTGGTCAACATTCCCGTATCTGTGTGGCCAGGGTGTGCTCTGCATAATCCCAGCAACTCTTGGTCAACATTCCCATCTCTGTGTATCCAGGGTGTGCTCTGTAGAACCCCAGCAGCTCCTGGTCAACATTCCCATCTCTGTGTGGCCAGGGTGTGCTCTGTTTAACCCCTGCAGCTCCTGGTCAACATTCCCATCTCTGTGTGTCCAGGGTGTGCTCTGTATAACCCCTGCAGCTCCTGGTCAACATTCCCATCTCAGTGTGGCCAGGGTGTGCTCTGTATAATCCCTGCATCTCCTGGTCAACATTCCCATCTCTGTGTGTGGGCAGGGTGTGCTCTGTATAACCACTGCAGCTCCTGGTCAACATTCCCATCTCTGTGTGGCTAGGGTGTGCTCTTTATAACCCCTGCAGCTCCTGTTCAACATTCACATCTCTGTGTGGCCAGGGTGTGCTCTGTATAACTCCTGCAGCTCCTGGTCAACAATCCCATCTGTGTGGCCAGGGTGTGCTCTGTATAACCCCTGCAGCTCCTGGTGAACATTCCCATCTCTGTGTGTCCAGGATGTGCTCTGTATACTCCTGCAGCTCCTGGTAAACATTCCCATCTCTGTGTGGCCAGGGTGTGCTCTGTATAACTCCTGCAGCTCCTGGTGAACATTCCCATTTCTGTGAGGCCAGGGTGTGCTCTGTATAACCCCTGCAGCTCCTGGTCAACATTCCCATCTCTGTGTGTGGCCAGGATGTGCTCTGTATACCCCTGCAGCTCCTGGTCAACATTCCCATCTCTGTGTGGCCAGGGTGTGCTCTGTATAACCTCTGCAGCTCCTGGTTAGCATTCCCATATCTGTGTGTGGCCAGGGTGTGCACTGTGTAACCCCTGCAGCTCCTGGTCAACATTTCCATCTCTGTGTGGCCAGGGTGTGCTCTGTATAACTCCTGCTGCTCCTGGTCAACATGTCCTTCTCTGTGTGGCCAGGGTGTGCTCTGTATAACCCCTGCAGCTCCTGGTCAACATTCCCATCTCAGTGTGGCCAGGGTGTGCTCTGTATAACATCTGCAGCTCCTGGTCAACATTCTCATCTCTGTGTGGCCAGGGTGTGCTCTGTATAACATCTGCAGCTCCTGGTCAACATTCTCATCTCTGTGTGGCCAGGGTGTGCTCTGTATAACCCCTGCAGCTCCTGGTCAACATTCCCATCTCTGTGTGGCCAGGGTGTGCTCTGTATAACATCTGCAGCTCCTGGTCAACATTCTCATCTATGTGTGGCCAGGGTGTGCTCAGTATAACTCCTGCAGCTACAGGTCAACATTCCCATCTCTGTGTGTGGGCAGGGTGTGCTCTGTATAACCACTGCAGCTCCTGGTCAACATTCCCATCTCTGTGTGGCTAGGGTGTGCTCTTTATAACCCCTGCAGCTCCTGTTCAACATTCACATCTCTGTGTGGCCAGGGTGTGCTCTGTATAACTCCTGCAGCTCCTGGTCAACAATCCCATCTGTGTGGCCAGGGTGTGCTCTGTATAACCCCTGCAGCTCCTGGTGAACATTCCCATCTCTGTGTGTCCAGGATGTGCTCTGTATACTCCTGCAGCTCCTGGTAAACATTCCCATCTCTGTGTGGCCAGGGTGTGCTCTGTATAACTCCTGCAGCTCCTGGTGAACATTCCCATTTCTGTGAGGCCAGGGTGTGCTCTGTATAACCCCTGCAGCTCCTGGTCAACATTCCCATCTCTGTGTGTGGCCAGGATGTGCTCTGTATACCCCTGCAGCTCCTGGTCAACATTCCCATCTCTGTGTGGCCAGGGTGTGCTCTGTATAACCTCTGCAGCTCCTGGTTAGCATTCCCATATCTGTGTGTGGCCAGGGTGTGCACTGTGTAACCCCTGCAGCTCCTGGTCAACATTTCCATCTCTGTGTGGCCAGGGTGTGCTCTGTATAACTCCTGCTGCTCCTGGTCAACATGTCCTTCTCTGTGTGGCCAGGGTGTGCTCTGTATAACCCCTGCAGCTCCTGGTCAACATTCCCATCTGAGTGTGGCCAGGGTGTGCTCTGTATAACATCTGCAGCTCCTGGTCAACATTCTCATCTCTGTGTGGCCAGGGTGTGCTCTGTATAACATCTGCAGCTCCTGGTCAACATTCTCATCTCTGTGTGGCCAGGGTGTGCTCTGTATAACCCCTGCAGCTCCTGGTCAACATTCCCATCTCTGTGTGGCCAGGGTGTGCTCTGTATAACATCTGCAGCTCCTGGTCAACATTCTCATCTATGTGTGGCCAGGGTGTGCTCAGTATAACTCCTGCAGCTACAGGTCAACATTCCCATCTCTGTGTGGCCAGGGTGTGCTCAGTATAACTCCTGCAGCTCCTGGTCAACATTCCCATCTCTGTGTGACCAGGGTGTGCTCTGTATAACCCCTGCAGCTCCTGGTCAACATTCCCATCTCTGTGTGTGGTCAGGGTGTGCTCTGTATAACTCCTGCAGCTCCTAGTCAACATTCCCATCTCTGTGTGGCCAGGATGTGCTCTGTATACTCCTGCAGCTCCTGGTCAACATTCCCATCTCTGTGTGTGGTCAGGGAGTGCTCTGTATAACTCCTGCAGCTCCTATTCAACATTCTCATTTCTGTGTGGCCAGGGTGTGCTCTGCATAAACCCTGCAGCTCCTGGTCAACATTCCCATCTCTGTGTGGCCAGGGTGTGCTCAGTATAACTCCTGCAGCTCCTGGTCGACATTCCCATCTCTGTGTGTCGAGGGTGTGCTCTGTGTAACCCTAGCAGCTCCTGGTCAACATTCCCATATCTGTGTGGCCAGGGTGTGCTCTGTATAACCCCAGCAGCTCCTGGTCAACATTCCCATCTCTGTGTGGCCAGGGTGTGCTCTGTTTAACCCCTGCAGCTCCTGGTCAACATTCCCATCTCTGTGTGTCCAGGGTGTGCTCTGTATAACCCCTGAAGCTCCTGGTCAACATTCCCATCTCTGTGTGGTCAGGGTGTGCTCTGTATAACCCCTGCAGCTTCTGGTCAACATTCCCATCTCTGTGTGTCCAGGGTGTGCTCTGTAAAACCCCTGCAGCTCCTGGTCAACATTCCCATCTCTGTGTGGCCAGGATGTGCACTGTATAACCCCAGCAGCTCCTGGTCAACATTCCAATCTCTGTGTGTGGTCAGGGTGTGCTCTGTATAACTCCTGCAGCTCCTGGTCAACATTCCCATCTCTGCTTGGCCAGGATGTGCTCTGTATACCCCTGCAGCTCCTGGTCAACATTCCCATCTCTGTGTGGCCAGGCTGTGCTCTGTATAACCCCTGCAGCTCCTGGTCAACATTCCCATCTCTGTGTGGCAAGGATGTGCACTGTATAACAGTAGCAGCTCCTGGTCAACATTCCCGTATCTGTGTGGCCAGGGTGTGCTCTGCATAATCCCAGCAACTCTTGGTCAACATTCCCATCTCTGTGTATCCAGGGTGTGCTCTGTAGAACCCCAGCAGCTCCTGGTCAACATTCCCATCTCTGTGTGGCCAGGGTGTGCTCTGTTTAACCCCTGCAGCTCCTGGTCAACATTCCCATCTCTGTGTGTCCAGGGTGTGCTCTGTATAACCCCTGCAGCTCCTGGTCAACATTCCCATCTCAGTGTGGCCAGGGTGTGCTCTGTATAATCCCTGCAGCTCCTGGTCAACATTCCCATCTCTGTGTGTGGGCAGGGTGTGCTCTGTATAACCACTGCAGCTCCTGGTCAACATTCCCATCTCTGTGTGGCTAGGGTGTGCTCTTTATAACCCCTGCAGCTCCTGTTCAACATTCACATCTCTGTGTGGCCAGGGTGTGCTCTGTATAACTCCTGCAGCTCCTGGTCAACAATCCCATCTGTGTGGCCAGGGTGTGCTCTGTATAACCCCTGCAGCTCGTGGTGAACATTCCCATCTCTGTGTGTCCAGGATGTGCTCTGTATACTCCTGCAGCTCCTGGTAAACATTCCCATCTCTGTGTGGCCAGGGTGTGCTCTGTATAACTCCTGCAGCTCCTGGTGAACATTCCCATTTCTGTGAGGCCAGGGTGTGCTCTGTATAACCCCTGCAGCTCCTGGTCAACATTCCCATCTCTGTGTGTGGCCAGGATGTGCTCTGTATACCCCTGCAGCTCCTGGTCAACATTCCCATCTCTGTGTGGCCAGGGTGTGCTCTGTATAACCTCTGCAGCTCCTGGTTAGCATTCCCATATCTGTGTGTGGCCAGGGTGTGCTCTGTATAACTCCTGCTGCTCCTGGTCAACATGTCCTTCTCTGTGTGGCCAGGGTGTGCTCTGTATAACCCCTGCAGCTCCTGGTCAACATTCCCATCTCAGTGTGGCCAGGGTGTGCTCTGTATAACATCTGCAGCTGCTGGTCAACATTCTCATCTATGTGTGGCCAGGGTGTGCTCAGTATAACTCCTGCAGCTACAGGTCAACATTCCCATCTCTGTGGGGCCAGGGTGTGCTCAGTATAACTCCTGCAGCTCCTGGTCAACATTCCCATCTCTGTGTGACCAGGGTGTGCTCTGTATAACCCCTGCAGATCCTGGTCAACATTCCCATCTCTGTGTGTGGTCAGGGTGTGCTCTGTATAACTCCTGCAGCTCCTGGTCAACATTCCCATCTCTGTGTGGCCAGGATGTGCTCTGTATACTCCTGCAGCTCCTGGTCAACATTCCCATCTCTGTGTGTGGTCAGGGTGTGCTCTGTATAACTCCTGCAGCTCCTATTCAACATTCTCATTTCTGTGTGGCCAGGGTGTGCTCTGCATAAACCCTGCAGCTCCTGGTCAACATTCCCATCTCTGTGTGGCCAGGGTGTGCTCAGTATAACTCCTGCAGCTCCTGGTCGACATTCCCATCTCTGTGTGTCGAGGGTGTGCTCTGTGTAACCCTAGCAGCTCCTGGTCAACATTCCCATATCTGTGTGGCCAGGGTGTGCTCTGTATAACCCCAGCAGCTCCTGGTCAACATTCCCATCTCTGTGTGGCCAGGGTGTGCTCTGTTTAACCCCTGCAGCTCCTGGTCAACATTCCCACCTCTGTGTGTCCAGGGTGTGCTCTGTATTACCCCTGCAGCTCCTGGTCAACATTCCCATCTCTGTGTGGTCAGGGTGTGCTCTGTATAACCCCTGCAGCTTCTGGTCAACATTCCCATCTCTGTGTGTCCAGGGTGTGCTCTGTAAAACCCCTGCAGCTCCTGGTCAACATTCCCATCTCTGTGTGGCCAGGATGTGCACTGTATAACCCCAGCAGCTCCTGGTCAACATTCCAATCTCTGTGTGTGGTCAGGGTGTGCTCTGTATAACTCCTGCAGCTCCTGGTCAACATTCCCATCTCTGCTTGGCCAGGATGTGCTCTGTATAACCCCTGCAGCTCCTGGTCAACATTCCCATCTCTGTGTGGCCAGGCTGTGCTCTGTATAACCCCTGCAGCTCCTGGTCAACATTCCCATCTCTGTGTGGCAAGGATGTGCACTGTATACCCTAGCAGCTCCTGGTCAACATTCCCGTATCTGTGTGGCCAGGGTGTGCTCTGCATAACCCCAGCAACTCTTGGTCAACATTCCCATCTCTGTGTATCCAGGGTGTGCTCTGTAGAACCCCAGCAGCTCCTGGTCAACATTCCCATCTCTGTGTGGCCAGGGTGTGCTCTGTTTAACCCCTGCAGCTCCTGGTCAACATTCCCATCTCTGTGTGTCCAGGGTGTGCTCTGTATAACCCCTGCAGCTCCTGGTCAACATTCCCATCTCAGTGTGGCCAGGGTGTGCTCTGTATAATCCCTGCAGCTCCTGGTCAACATTCCCATCTCTGTGTGTCCATGGTTTGCTCTGTATAACCCCTGCAGGTCCTGGTCAACATTCCCATATCTGAGTGTGGCCAGGATGCGCTCTGTATAACTCCTGCAGCTCCTGGTCAACATTCCCATATCTGAGTGGCCAGGGTGTGCTCTGTATAACCCCTGCAGCTCCTATTCAACATTCTCATCTCTGTGTGGCCAGGGTGTGCTCTGTATAACCCCTGCAGCTCCTGGTCAACATTCCCATCTCTGTGTGGCCAGGGTGTGCTCAATATAACTCCTGCAGCTCCTGGTCGACATTCCCATCTCTGTGTGTCGAGGGTGTGCTCTGTATAACCCCAGCAGCTCCTGGTCAACATTCCCATCTCTGTTTGGCCACGATGTGCTCTGTATACCCCTGCAGCTCCTGGTCAACATTCCCATCTCTGTTTGGCCAGGGTGTGCTCTGTATAACCCCTGCAGCTCCTGGTCAACATTCCCATCTCTGTGTGTGTCCAGGGTGTGCTCTGTATAACACCAGTAGCTCCTGGTCAACATTCCCATCTCTGTGCGTGGTCAGGGTGTGCTCTGTATAACTCCTGCAGCTCCTGGTCAACATTCCCATCTCAGTGTGGCCAGGGTGTGCTCTGTATAACCCCTGCAGCTCCTGGTCAACATTCCCATCTCTGTGTGGCCAGGGTGTGCTCTGTATAACCCCAGTAGCTCCTGGTCAACATTCCCATCTCTGTGTGGCCAGGGTGTGCTCTGTATAACCGCTGCAGCTCCTGGTTAACATTCCCATCTCTATGTGTAGCCAGGATGTGCTCTGTATAACTCCTGCAGCTCTTGGTCAACATTCCCATCTCTGTGTGGCCATGGTGTGCCCTGTATAACCCCAGCAGCTCCTGGTCAACATTCCCATCTCTGTGTGGCCAGGGTGTGCTCTGATTAACTCCTGCAGCTCCTGGTCAACATTCCCATCTCTGTGTGGCCAGGGTGTGCTCTGTATAACCCCTGCAGCTCATGGTCAACATTCCCATCTCTGTGTGGCCAGGGTGTGCTCTGTATAACCCCTGCAGCTCCTGGTCAACATTCCCATCTCTGTGTGGCTAGGGTGTGCACTGTATAACTCCTGCAGCTCCTGGTGAACGAGTCCTTCTCTGTGAGGCGAGGTGGCGCTCTGTATAACCCCTGCAGCTCCTGGTTAACATTCCCATCTGTGTGTGCCCAGGGTATGCTCTGTATAACTCCTGCAGCTCCTGGTCAACATTCCAATCTCTGTGTGGCCAGGTTGTGCTCTGTAAAACTCCTGCAGCTCCTGGTCAACATTCCCATTTCTGTGTGTGGGCAGGGTGTGCTCTGTATAACCACTGCAGCTCCTGGTCAACATTCCCATCTCTGTGTGGCTAGGGTGTGCTCTTTATAACCCCTGCAGCTCCTGTTCAACATTCCCATCTCTGTGTGGCCAGGGTGTGCTCTGTATAACTCCTGCAGCTCCTGGTGAACATTCCCATCTCTGTGAGGCCAGGGTGTGCTCTGTATAACCCCTGCAGCTCCTGGTCAACATTCCCATCTCTGTGTGTGGCCAGGATGTGCTCTGTATACCCCTGCAGCTCCTGGTCAACATTCCCATCTCTGTGTGGCCAGGGTGTGCTCTGTATAACCCCTGCAGCTCCTGGTTAACATTCCCATCTCTGTGTGTGGCCAGGGTGTGCACTGTGTAACCCCTGCAGCTCCTGGTCAACATTCCCATCTCTGTGTGGCCAGGGTGTGCTCTGTATAACTCCTGCAGCTCCTGGTCAACATGTCCTTCTCTGTGTGGCCAGGGTGTGCTGTGTATAACACCGGCAGCTCCTGGTCAACATTCTCATCTCAGTGCGGCCAGGGTGTGCTCAGTATAACTCCTGCAGCTACTGGTCAACATTCCCATCTCTGTGTGGCCAGGGTGTGCTCAGTATAACTCCTGCAGCTCCTGGTCAACATTCCCATCTCTGTGTGACCAGGGTGTGCTCTGTATAACCCCTGCAGCTCCTGGTCAACATTCCCATCTCTGTGTGTGGTCAGGGTGTGCTCTGTATAACTCCTGCAGCTCCTGGTCAACATTCCCTTCTCTGTGTGGCCAGGATGTGCTCTGTATACTCCTGCAGCTCCTGGTCAACATTCCCATCTCTGTGTGTGGTCAGGGTGTGCTCTGCATAACTCCTGCAGCTCCTGGTCAACATTTCCATCTCTGTGTGGCCAGGATGTGCTCTGTATACTCCTGCAGCTCCTGGTCAACATTCCCATCTCTGTGTGAGGTCAGGGTGTGCTCTGTATAACCCCTGCAGCTTCTGGTCAACATTCCCATCTGTGTGTGTCCAGGATGTGCACTGTATAATCCCAGTAGCTCCTGGTGAAAATTCCCATCTCTGTGTGTTTTCAGGGTGTGCTCTGCATAACTCCTGCAGCTCCTGGTCAACATTCCCATCTCTGTGTGGCCAGGGTGTGCTCTGTATAACCCCTGCAGCTCCTTGTTAACATTCCCATCTCTGTGTGTGGCCAGGATGTGCTCTGTATAACTCCTGCAGCTCCTGGTCAACATTCCCATCTCTGTGTGGCCAGGGTGTGCTCTGTCTAACCCCTGCAGCTCCTGGTCAACATTCCCATCTCTGTGTGGCCAGGGTGTGCTCTCTATAACCCCTGCAGCTCCTGGTCAACATTCCCATCTCTGTGTGGCCAGGGTGTGCTCTGTATAACTCCTGAAACTCCTGGTCAACATTCCCATCTCTGTGTGGCCAGGGTGTGCTCTGTATAACCCCTGCAGCTCATGGTCAACATTCCCATCTCTGTGTGGCCAGGGTGTGCTCTGTATAACTCCTGCAGCTCTTGGTCAACATTCCCATCTCTGTGTGGCCATGGTGTGCCCTGTATAACCCCAGCAGCTCCTGGTCAACATTCCCATCTCTGTGTGGCCAGGGTGTGCTCTGATTAACTCCTGCAGCTCCTGGTCAACATTCCCATCTCTGTGTGGCCAGGGTGTGCTCTGTATAACCCCTGCAGCTCATGGTCAACATTCCCATCTCTGTGTGGCCAGGGTGTGCTCTGTATAACCCCTGCAGCTCCTGGTCAACATTCCCATCTCTGTGTGGCTAGGGTGTGCACTGTATAACTCCTGCAGCTCCTGGTGAACGAGTCCTTCTCTGTGAGGCGAGGTGGCGCTCTGTATAACCCCTGCAGCTCCTGGTCAACATTCCCATCTGTGTGTGCCCAGGGTATGCTCTGTATAACTCCTGCAGCTCCTGGTCAACATTCCAATCTCTGTGTGGCCAGGTTGTGCTCTGTATAACTCCTGCAGCTCCTGGTCAACATTCCCATTTCTGTGTGTGGGCAGGGTGTGCTCTGTATAACCACTGCAGCTCCTGGTCAACATTCCCATCTCTGTGTGGCTAGGGTGTGCTCTTTATAACCCCTGCAGCTCCTGTTCAACATTCCCATCTCTGTGTGGCCAGGGTGTGCTCTGTATAACTCCTGCAGCTCCTGGTGAACATTCCCATCTCTGTGAGGCCAGGGTGTGCTCTGTATAACCCCTGCAGCTCCTGGTCAACATTCCCATCTCTGTGTGTGGCCAGGATGTGCTCTGTATACCCCTGCAGCTCCTGGTCAACATTCCCATCTCTGTGTGGCCAGGGTGTGCTCTGTATAACCCCTGCAGCTCCAGGTTAACATTCCCATCTCTGTGTGTGGCCAGGGTGTGCACTGTGTAACCCCTGCAGCTCCTGGTCAACATTCCCATCTCTGTGTGGCCAGGGTGTGCTCTGTATAACTCCTGCAGCTCCTGGTCAACATGTCCTTCTCTGTGTGGCCAGGGTGTGCTGTGTATAACACCGGCAGCTCCTGGTCAACATTCTCATCTATGTGTGGCCAGGGTGTGCTCAGTATAACTCCTGCAGCTACTGGTCAACATTCCCATCTCTGTGTGGCCAGGGTGTGCTCAGTATAACTCCTGCAGCTCCTGGTCAACATTCCCATCTCTGTGTGACCAGGGTGTGCTCTGTATAACCCCTGCAGCTCCTGGTCAACATTCCCATCTCTGTGTGTGGTCAGGGTGTGCTCTGTATAACTCCTGCAGCTCCTGGTCAACATTCCCTTCTCTGTGTGGCCAGGATGTGCTCTGTATACTCCTGCAGCTCCTGGTCAACATTCCCATCTCTGTGTGTGGTCAGGGTGTGCTCTGTATAACTCCTGCAGCTCCTGGTCAACATTTCCATCTCTGTGTAGCCAGGATGTGCTCTGTATACTCCTGCAGCTCCTGGTCAACATTCCCATCTCTGTGTGAGGTCAGGGTGTGCTCTGTATAACCCCTGCAGCTTCTGGTCAACATTCCCATCTGTGTGTGGCCAGGATGTGCACTGTATAATCCCAGTAGCTCCTGGTGAAAATTCCCATCTCTGTGTGTTGTCAGGGTGTGCTCTGCATAACTCCTGCAGCTCCTGGTCAACATTCCCATCTCTATGTGGCCAGGGTGTGCTCTGTATAACCCCTGCAGCTCCTGGTTAACATTCCCATCTCTGTGTTTGGCCAGGATGTGCTCTGTATAACTCCTGCAGCTCCTGGTCAACATTCCCATCTCTGTGTGGCCAGGGTGTGCTCTGTCTAACCCCTGCAGCTCCTGGTCAACATTCCCATCTCTTTGTGGCCAGGGTGTGCTCTGTATAACCCCTGCAGCTCCTGGTCAACATTCCCATCTCTGTGTGGCCAGGGTGTGATCTGTATAACTCCTGAAACTCCTGGTCAACATTCCCATCTGTGTGTGTGGCCAGGGTGTGCTCTGTATAACCCCTGCAACTCCTGGTCAACATTCCCATCTCTGTGTGGCCAGGGTGTGCTCTGTATAACCCCTGCAACTCCTGGTCAACATTCCCATCTCTGTGTGGCCAGGGTGTGCACTGTATAACCCCTGCAGCTCATGGTCAACATTCCCATCTCTGTTTGTGCCCAGGGTGTGCTCTGTATAACCCCAGCAGCTCCTGGTCAACATTCCCGTCTCTGTGTGTGGCCAGGGTGTGCTCTGTCTAACCCCAGCAGCTCCTGGTCAACATTCCCATCTCTGTGTGGCCAGGGTGTGCCCTGTATAACACCTGCAGCTCCTGGTCAACATTCCCATCTCTGTGTGGCCAGGGTATGCTTTCTATCAACCCTGCAGCTCCTGGTCAACATTCCCATCTATGTGTGGCCAGGGCGTGCTCTGTATAAACCCTGCAGCTCCTGGTCAACATTCCCACCTCTGTGTGGCCATGGTGTGCACTGTATAACCCCAGCAGCTCCTGGTCAACATTCGCATCTCTGTGTGTGGCCAGGGTGTGCTCTGTATAACTACTGCAGCTCCTGGTGAACATTCCCATCTCAGTGTGGCCAGGGTGTACTCTGTATAACCCCAGCAGCTCCTGGTCAACATTCCCATCTCTGTGTGTGGCCAGGGTGTGCTCTGTATAACCCCTGCAGCTCCTGGTCAACATTCCCATCTCTGTGTGGCCAGGGTGTGCTCTGTATAACCCCTGCAACTCCTGGTCAACATTCCCATCTCTGTGTGGCCAGGGTGTGCACTGTATAACCCCTGCAGCTCATGGTCAACATTCCCATCTCTGTTTGTGCCCAGGGTGTGCTCTGTATAACCCCAGCAGCTCCTGGTCAACATTCCCGTCTCTGTGTGTGGCCAGGGTGTGCTCTGTGTAACCCCAGCAGCCCCTGGTCAACATTCCCATCTCTGTGTGGCCAGGGTGTGCCCTGTATAACACCTGCAGCTCCTGGTCAACATTCCCATCTCTGTGTGGCCAGGGTATGCTTTCTATAAACCCTGCAGCTCCTGGTCAACATTCCCATCTATGTGTGGCCAGGGTGTGCTCTGTATAAACCCTGCAGCTCCTGGTCAACATTCCCACCTCTGTGTGGCCATGGTGTGCACTGTATAACCCCAGCAGCTCCTGGTCAACATTCGCATCTCTGTGTGTGGCCAGGGTGTGCTCTGTATAACTACTGCAGCTCCTGGTGAACATTCCCATCTCAGTGTGGCCAGGGTGTACTCTGTATAACCCCAGCAGCTCCTGGTCAACATTCTCATCTCTGTGTGTGGCCAGGGTGTGCTCTGTATAACCCCTGCAGCTCCTGGTCAACATTCCCATCTCTGTGTGGCCAGGCTGTGCTCAGTATAACCCCTGCAGCTCCTGGTCGACATTCCCATCTCTGTGTGTCGATGGTGTGCTCTGTATAACCCCAGCAGCTCCTGTTCAAAATTCCCATCTCTGTGTGGCCAGGGTGTGCTCTGTGGAACACCAGAAGCTCCTGGTCAACATTCCCATCTCTGTGTGGCCAGGGTGTGCTCTGTATAACCCGTGCAGCTCCTGGTCAACATTCCCATCTCTGTGTGGCCAGGGTGTGCTCTGTATAACTCCTGCAGCTCCTGGTCAACATTCACATCTCTGTGCGGCCAGGATGTGCACTCTATAACTGCAGCAGCTCCTGGTCAACATTCCCATCTCTGTGTGTGGCCAGGGTGTGCTTTGTATAACTTCTGCAGCTCCTGGTCAACATTCCCATCTCTGTGTGGCCAGTATGTGCTCTGTATACTCCTGCAGCTCCTGGCCAACATTCCCATCTCTGTGTGGCCAGGATGTGCTCTGTATACTCCTGCAGCTCCTGGTCAACATTCCCATCTCTGTGTGGCCAGGATGTGCACTGTATAATCCCAGTAGCTCCATGTCAACATTCCCATCTCTGTGTGTGGCCAGGGTGTGCTCTGTATAACCCCTGCAGCTCCTTGTCAACATTCCCATCTCTGTGTGTGGCCAGGGTGTGCTCTGTATAACTCCTGCAGCTCCTGGTCAACATTCCCATCTCTGTGTGTGGTCAGGGGGTGCTCCGTATAACTCCTGCAGCTCCTGGTCTACCTTCCCATCTCTGTGTTCCCAGGGTGTGCTCTGTATAACCCCTGCAGCTCCTGGTCAACATTCCCATCTCTGTGTGGCCAGGGTGTGCTCTGTATAACCCCTGCAGCTCCTGGTCAACATTCCCATCTCTGTGAGGCCAGGGTGTGCTCTGTATAACACCCGCAGCTCCTGGTCAACATTCCCATCTCTGTATGGCCAGGGTGTGCTCTGTATAACTCCTGCAGCACCTGGTCAACATGTCCTTCTCAGTGAGGCCAGGTGGCGCTCTGTATAACCCCTGCAGCTCCTGGTCAACATTCACAGCTGTGTGTTCCCAGGGTATGCTCTGTATAACTCCTGCAGCTCCTGGTCAACATTCCCATCTCTGTGTGGCCAGGTTGTGCTCTGTATAACTCCTGCAGCTCCTGGTCAACATTGCCATTTCTGTGTGTGGGCAGGGTGTGCTCTGTATAACCCCTGCAGCTCCTGGTCAACATTCCCATCTCTGTGTGGCCAGGGTGTGCTCTGTATAACCCCTGCAGCTCCTGGTAAACATTCCCATCTCTGTGTGGCCAGGGTGTGCTCTAAAGAACAAAGAACAAAGAAATGTACAGCACAGGAACAGGCCCTTCGGCCCTCCAAGCCCGTGCCGACCATACTGCCCGACTAAACTACAATCTTCTACACTTCCTGGGTCCGTATCCTTCTATTGCCATCCTATTCATATATTTGTCAAGATGCCCCTTAAATGTCCCTATCGTCCCTGCTTCCACTACCTCCTCCGGTAGTGAGTTCCAGGCACCCACTACCCTCTGCGTAAAAAACTTGCCTCGTACATCTAATCTAAACTTTGCCCCTCTCACCTTAAACCTATGCCCCCTAGTAATTGACCCTTCTACCCTGGGGAAAAGCCTCTGACTATCCACTCTGTCTCTGCCCCTCATAATTTTGTATACCTCTATCAGGTCGCCCCTCAACCTCCTTCGTTCCAGTGAGAACAAACCGAGTTTATTCAATCGCTCCTCATAGCTTATGCCCTCCATACCAGGCAACATTCTGGTAAATCTCTTCTGCACCCTCTCTAAAGCCTCCACATCCTTCTGGTAGTGTGGCGACCAGAATTGAACACTATACTCCAAGTGTGGCCTAACTAAGGTTCTATACAGCTGCAACATGACTTGCCAATTCTTATACTCAATGCCCCGGCAATTGAAGGCAAGCATGCCGTATGCCTTCTTGACTACCTTCTCCACCTGTGTAGCCCCTTTCAGTGATCTGTGGACCTGTACTCCTAGATCTCTTTGACTTTCAATACTCTTGAGGGTTCTACCATTCACTGTATATTCCCTACCTGCATTAGCCCTTCCAAAATGCATTACCTCACATTTGTCCAGGTTAAACTCCATCTGCCATCTCTCCGCCCAAGTCTCCAGACAATCTAAATCCTGCTGTATCCTCAGACAGTCCTCATCGCTATCCGCAATTCCACCAACCTTTGTGTCGTCTGCAAACTTACTAATCAGACCAGTTACATTTTCCTCCAAATCATTTATATATACTACAAAGAGCAAAGGTCCCAGCACTGATCCCTGTGGAACACCACTGGTCACAGCCCTCCAATTAGAAAAGCATCCCTCCATTGCTACCCTCTGCCTTCTATGGCCTAGCCAGTTCTGTATCCACCTTGCCAGTTCACCCCTGATCCCGTGTGACTTCACCTTTTGTACTAGTCTACCATGAGGGACCTTGTCAAAGGCCTTACTGAAGTCCATATAGACAACATCTACTGCCCTACCTGCATCAATCATCTTAGTGACCTCCTCGAAAAACTCTATCAAGTTAGTGAGACACGACCTCCCCTTCACAAAACCGTGCTGCCTCTCACTAATACGTCCATTTGCTTCCAAATGGGAGTAGATCCTGTCTCGAAGAATTCTCTCCAGTAATTTCCCTACCACTGAAGTAAGGCTCACCGGCCTGTAGTTCCCGGGATTATCCCTGCCACCCTTCTTAAACAGAGGAACAACATTGGCTATTCTCCAGTCCTCCGGTACATCCCCTGAAGACAGCGAGGATCCAAAGATTTCTGTCAAGGCCTCAGCAATTTCCTCTCCAGCCTCCTTCAGTATTCTGGGGTAGATCCCATCCGGCCCTGGGGACTTATCTACCTTAATATTTTTTAAGACACCCAACACCTCGTCTTTTTGGATCACAATGTGACCCAGGCTATCTACACCCCCTTCTCCAGACTCCACATCTACCAATTCCTTCTCTTTGGTGAATACTGATGCAAAGTATTCATTTAGTACCTCGCCCATTTCCTCTGGCTCCACACATAGATTCCATTGCCTATCCTTCAGTGGGCCAACCCTTTCCCTGGCTACCCTCTTGCTTTTTATGTACGTGTAAAAAGCCTTGGGATTTTCCTTAACCCTATTTGCCAATGACTTTTCATGACCCCTTCTAGCCCTCCTGACTCCTTGCTTAAGTTCCTTCCTACTTTCCTTATATGCCACACAGGCTTCGTCTGTTCCCAGCCTTTTAGCCCTGACAAATGCCTCCTTTTTCTTTTTGACGAGGCCTACAATATCACTCGTCATCCAAGGTTCCCGAAAATTGCCGTATTTATCTTTCTTCCTCACAGGAACATGCCTGTCCTGTATTCCTTTCAACTGACACTTGAAAGCCTCCCACATGTCAGATGTTGATTTGCCCTCAAACATCCGCCCCCAATCTATGTTCTTCAGTTCCCGCCTAATATTGTTATAATTAGCCTTCCCCCAATTTAGCACATTCATCCTCGGACCACTCTTATCCTTGTCCACCAGTACTTTAAAACTTACTGAATTGTGGTCACTGTTACCGAAATGCTCCCCTACTGAAACATCTACCACCTGGCCGGGCTCATTCCCCAATACCAGGTCCAGTACCGCCCCTTCCCTAGTTGGACTGTTTACATATTGTTTTAAGAAGCCCTCCTGGATGCTCCTTACAAACTCTGCCCCGTCTAAGCCCCTGGCACTAAGTGAGTCCCAGTCAATATTGGGGAAGTTGAAGTCTCCCATCACCACAACCCTGTTGTTTTTACTCTTTTCCAAAATCTGTCTACCTATCTGCTCCTCTATCTCCCGCTGGCTGTTGGGAGGCCTGTAGTATACCCCCAACATTGTGACTGCACCCTTCTTATTCCTGATCTCTACCCATATAGCCTCACTGCCCTCTGAGGTGTCCTCTCGCTGTATAGCTGTGATACTCTCCCGAACAAGTAGCGCAACTCCGCCTCCCCTTTTACAT
The DNA here is from genome assembly GCF_047496885.1 of Scyliorhinus torazame. Lineage (NCBI taxonomy): Eukaryota > Metazoa > Chordata > Chondrichthyes > Carcharhiniformes > Scyliorhinidae > Scyliorhinus > Scyliorhinus torazame. The sequence continues at coordinate 22,236,215 of NC_092711.1, forward strand.
CCCCCTCTATCCCGCTTGAAACATCTAAATCCTGGAACGTTGAGCTGCCAATCCTGCCCTTCCCTCAACCAGGTCTCTGTAATGGCAACAACATCATAGTTCCAAGTAGTAATCCAAGCTCTAAGTTCATCTGCCTTACCCGTAATGCTCCTTGCATTAAAACATATGCACTTCAGGCCACCAGACCCGCTGTGTTCAGCAACTTCTCCCCGTCTGCTCTGCCTCAGAGCCACACTGTCCCTATTCCCTAGTTCTCCCTCAATGCTCTCACCTTCTGACCTATTGCTCCCGTGCCCACCCCCCTGCCATACTAGTTTAAACCCTCCCGTGTGACACTAGCAAACCTCGCGGCCAGGATATTTATGCCTCTCCGGTTTAGATGCAACCCGTCCATCTTATACAAGTCACACCTGCCCCGGAAGAGCTCCCAGTGGTCCAGATAACAGAAACCCTCCCTCCTTCACCAGCTGTTTAGCCACGTGTTTGTCTGCTCTATCTTCCTATTTCTAGCCTCACTGGCACGTGGCACAGGGAGTAATCCCGAGATTACAACCCTCGAGGTCCTGTCTTTTAACTTTCTGCCTAGCTCCCTGAACTCCTGCTGCAGGACCTCATGCCCCTTCCTGCCTATGTCGTTAGTACCAATATGTACAACGACCTCTGCCTGTTTGCCCTCCCCCTTCAGGATTCCCTCTACCCGTTCGGAGACATCCTGGACCCTGGCACCAGGGAGGCAACATACCATCCTGGAGTCTCTTTCACGTCCACAGAAGCGCCTATCTGTGCCCCTGACTATAGAGTCCCCTATCACTATTACTCTTCTGCGCTTTGACCCTCCCTTCTGAACATCAGAGCCAGCCGTGGTGCCACTGCTCTGGCTGCTGCTGTATTCCCCTGATAGGCTATCCCCCCGACAGTATCCAAAGGGGTATATCTGTTCGAGAGGGGGACAACCACAGGGGATTCCTGCACTGACTGCCTGCCCTTTCTGGTGGTCACCCATTTCTCTGCCTGCACCTTGGGTGTGACCACATTTACATAACTGCAATCTATGACGCTTTCCGCCACCTGCATGCTCCTAAGTGCATCCAATTGCTGCTCGAACCGAACCATGCGGTCTGTGAGGAGCTGCAGTTGGGTGCACTTTCTGCAGATGAAGCCATCCGGGACGCTGGAAGCCTCCCGGACCTGCCACATCTCACAGTCAGAGCACAGCACCACTCTAACTGACATTGCGTCAATTAATTAAAATTAAAATTTGTCTTTTTTTTTTTTAAATACTTTTTTTTAAAATTGCAAAGTTACTATCAACTATCTGTTTCCTAGCACTAGATTTCTAATAGAAATGCGATAGCTAACTATAATATTCTCCGATCTCTGGCTTAGATATCCTCTAAATTATAATTAAGTTATTATGTTTAATTAGTTCCCAAATACTCAAAAAAATTTAGGTTAGAATCCCAACCAGCCACTCAGGTCACAGCTTTTCTGTGATGTCACTTCAGTTTCCCCCCGACACACACAATTTGAAAAAAGGTATAAAAGTAAAAATCACTTGCTTACCTTCTGAGATGTTCTCAGGTTCTCTCGCTGACAGAGACTGCTCCTCCACCTCCAATCCTTGACCTGCACAATACTAATAAAATAATAATCTAATATGGCACTTACCTTACACCAATGGGTCTTATTATTAGGTTAATATGTGTGTGGCCAGGGTGTGCTCTGTATAACTCCTGCAGCTCCTGGCCAACATTCCCATCTCTGTGGGGCCAAGGTGTGGCTGTATAACTCCTGCAGCTCCTGGTCAACATTCCCATCTCTGTGTGGCCAAGGTGTGCTCTGTATAACCCCTGCAGCTCCTTGTCAACATTCCCATCTCTGTGTGGCCAGGGTGTGCTCTGTATAACCCCAGCAGCTCCTGGTCAACATTCCCATCTCTGTGTGGCCAGGGTGTGCTCTGTATAACCCCTGCAGCTCCTGGTCAACATTCCCTTCTCTGTGTGGCCAGGGTGTGCTCTGTATAACCCCTGCTCCTGGTCAACATTCCCTTCTCTGTGTGGCCAGGTTGTGCTCTGTATAACCCCTGTTCCTGGTCAACATTCCCATATTTGTGTGTGGCCAGGGTGTGCTCTGTATAACCCCTGCAGCTCCTGGTCAACATTCCCACCTCTGTGTGGTCAGGGTGTTCTCTGTATAACCCCTGCAACTCGTGGTCAACATTCCCATCTGTGTGGCCAGGGTGTGCTCTGTTAACCCCTGCTCCTGGTCAACATTCCCATCACTGTGTGATCAGGGTGTGCTCTGTCTAACCCCAGCAGCTCCTGGTCAACATTCCCATCTGTGTGTGGCCAGGGTGTGCTCTGTATAACTCCTGCAGCTTCTGGTCAACTTTCCCATCTCTGTGTGGCCAGTGTGGGATCAGTATAACCCCTGCAACTCCTGGTCAACATTCTCATCTGTGTGGTCAGGATGTGCTCTGTATAACCCCTGCAACTCCTGGTCAACATTCCCATCTGTGTGGCCAGGGTCGCTCTGTATACCCCTGCTCCTGGTCAACATTCCAATCACTGTGTGGCCAGGGTGTGCTCTGTCTAACCCAAGCAGTTCCTGGTCAACATTCCCATCTGTGTGTGGCCAGGGTGTGCTCTGTATACCCCTGCTCCTGGTCAACATTCCCATCACTGTGTGGTCAGGATGTGCTCTGTATAAGCCCTGCAACTCCTGGTCTACATTCCCATCACTGTGTGGTCAGGATGTTCTCTGTATAACCCCTGCATCTCCTGGTCAAGATTCCCATATCTGTGTGGCCACGATGTGCTCTGTCTAACCCCTGCAGCTCCTGGTCAACATTCCCATCTCCGTATGGCCAGGATGTGCTCTGCATAATCCCTGCTCCTGGTCAGCATTCCCACCTCTGTGTGGTCAGGGTGTTCTCTGTATAACCCCTGCAACTCCTGGTCAACATTCCCATCTGTGTGGCCAGGGTGTGCTCTGTTAACCCCTGCTCCTAGTCAACATTCCAATCACTGTGTGTCCAGGGTGTGCTCTGTCTAACCCCAGCAGCTAATGGTCAACATTTCCATCTCTGTGTGTGGTCAGTGGGTGCTCTGTATAACTCCTGCAGCTCCTGGTCAAACTTCCCATCTCTGTGTGGCCAGGGTGTGCTCTGTATAACCCCTGCAGCTCCTGGTTAACATTCCCATCTCTGTGTGTGGCCACAATGTGCTCTGTATAACTCCTGCAGCTCCTGGTTAACATTCCCATCTCTGTGTGGCCAGGGTGTGCTCTGTATAACCCCTGCAGCTCCTGGTCAACATTCCCATCTCTGTGAGGCCAGGGTGTGCTCTGTATAACACCTGCAGCTGCTGGTCACCATTCCCATCTCTGTGTGGCCAGGGTGTGCTCTGTTTAACTCCTGCAGCTCTTGGTCAACATGTCCTTCTCAGTGAGGCCAGGGTGTGCTCTGTATAACCCCAGCTCCTGGTCAACATTCCCATCTCTGTGAGGCCAGGGTGTGCTCTGTATAACCCCTGCAGCTCCTGGTCAACATTCCCATCACTGTGTGGCCAGGGTGTGCTCTGTATAAACCCTGCAGCTCCTGGTCAACATTCCCATCTCTGTGAGGCCAGGGTATGCTCTGTATAACTCCTGCAGCTCCTGGTCAACATTCCCATCTCTGTGTGGCCTGGTTGTGCTCTGTATAACTCCTGCAGCTCCTGGTCAACATTCCCATTTCTGTGTGTGGGCAGGGTGTGCTCTGTATAACCCCTGCAGCTCCTGGTCAACATTCCCATCTCTGTGTGTCCAGGGTGTGCTCTGTATAACCGCTGCAGCTCCTGGTAAACATTCCCATCTCTGTGTGGCCACGGTGTGCTTTGTTTAACCCCTGCAGCTCCTGGTCAACATTCCCATCTCTGTGTGGCCAGGGTGTGCTCTGTATAACCCCTGCAGCTCCTGGTAAACATTCCCATCTCTGTGTGGCCAGGGTGTGCTCTGTATAACCGCTGCTCTTGGTCAACATTCCCTTCTCTGTGTGGGCAGGGTGTGCTCTGTATAACCCCTGCAGCTCCTGGCCAACATTCACATCTCTGTGTGGCCAGTGTGGGATCTGTATAACCCCTGCAACTCCTGGTCAACATTCCCATCTGTGTGGTCAGGATGTGCTCTTTATAACCCCTGCAGCTCCTGGTCAACATTCCCATCTCTGTGTGGCCAGGGTGTGCTCTGTATAACCCCCTGCAGCTCCTGGTTAACATTCCCATCTCTGTGTGTGGCCGGGATCTGCTCTGTATAACTCCTGCAGCTCATGGTCAACATTCCCATCACTGTGTGGCCAGGGTGTGCTCTGTATAACTCCTGCAGCTCCTGCTCAACATTCCCATCTCTGTGTGGCCAGGGTGTGCTCTGTATAACCCCAGCAGCTCCTGGCCAACATTCCCATCTCTGTGTGGCCAAGGTGTGCTCTGTATCACCCCTGCAGCTCCTGGTTAACATTCCCATCTCTGTGTGTGGGCAGGATCTGCTCTGTATGCTCCTGCAGCTCCTGGTCAACATGCCCATCTCTGTGTGGCCAGGGTGTCCTCTGTACAACCCCTGCAGTTCCTGGTCAACATTCACATCTCTGTGTTGCCAGGGTGTGCACTGTATAACACCTGCAGCTCCTGGTCAACATTCCCATCTCTGTGTGTCCAGGGTGTGTTCTGCATAACCCCTGCAGCTCCTGGTCAACATTTGCATCTCTGTGTGGCCAGGGTGTGCTCGGTATAACCCCTGCAGCTCCTGGTCAACATTCCCATCTCTGTGTGTCCAGGGTGTGATCTGTATAACCCCTGCAGCTCCTGGTAAACATTCCCTTCTCTGTGTGGCCAGGGTGTGCTCTGTATAATCTCTGCTCCTGGTCAACATTCCCTTCTCTGTGTGGCCAGGGTGTGTTCTGTATAACCCCTGTTCCTGGTCAACATTCCCACCTCTGTGTGTGGCCAGGGTGTGCTCTGTATAACCCCTGCAGCTCCTGGTCAACATTCCCACCTCTGTGTGGTCTGGGTGTTCTCTGTATAACCCCTGCAACTCCTGGTCAACATTCCCATCTGTGTGGCCAGGGTGTGCTCTGTTAACCCCTGCTCCTGGTCAACATTCCCATCACTGTGTGATCGGGGTGTGCTCTGTCTAACCCCAGCAGCTCCTGGTCAACATTCCCATCTGTGTGTGGCCAGGGTGTGCTCTGTATAACCCCTGCAGCTCCTGGTCAACATTCCCATCTCTGTGTGGCCAGTGTGGGATCTGTATAACCCCTGCAACTCCTGGACAACATTCCCATCTGTGTGGTCATGATGTGCTCTGGAGAACCCCTGCAACTCCTGGTCAACATTCCCATCTGTGTGGCCAGGGTCGCTCTGTATACCCCTGCTCCTGGTCAACATTCCCACCTCTGTGTGGTCAGGGTGTTCTCTGTATAACCCCTGCAACTCCTGGTCAACATTCCCATCTGTGTGGCCAGGGTGTGCTCTGTTAACCCCTGCTCCTGGTCAACATTCCCATCTCTGTGTGATCAAGGTGTGCTCTGTCTAACCCCAGCAGCTCCTGGTCAACATTCCCATCTGTGTGTGGCCAAGGTGTGCTCTGTATAATCCCTGTAGCTCCTGGTCAACATTCCCATCTATGTGTGGCCAGGGTGTGCTCTGTATAACCCCTGCAGCTCCTGGTGAACATTCCCATCTCTGTGTGGCCAGGGTGTGCACTGTATAACCCCAGCAACTCCTGGTCAACATTCGCATCTCTGTGTGTGGCCAGGGCGTGCTCTGTGTAACCCCAGCAGCTCCTGGTCAACATTGTCATCTCTGTGTGGCCAGTGTGTGCTCTGTATAACTCCTGCAGCTCCTGGTCAACATTCTCATCCTGTGTGGCCAGGGAGTGCTCTGTATCACCCCTGCAGCTCCCGGTCAACATTCCCATCTCTGTGTGGCCAGGCTGCGCTCAGTATAACTCCTGCAGCTCCTGGTCGACATTCCCATCTCTGTGTGGCCAGGGTGTGCTCTGTGTAACACCAGAAGCTCCTGGTCAACATTCCCATCTCTGCGTGGCCAGGGTGTGCTCTGTATAACACCTGCAGCTCCTGGTCAACATTCTCATCTCTGTGTGGCCAGGGTGTGCTCTGTATAACCCCTGCAGCTCCTGGTCAACATTCCCATCTCTGTGTGGCCAGGGTGTGCTCTGTATAACCCCTGCAGCTCCTGGTCAACATTCCCATCTCTGTTTGGCCAGTGTGGGATCTGTATAACCCCTGCAACTCCTGGTCAACATTCCCATCTGTGTGGCCAGGGTCGCTCTGTATACCCCTGCTCCTGGTCAACATTCCCATCGCTGTGTGGCCAGGGTGTGCTCTGTTTAACCCAAGCAGCTCCTGGAGAACATTTCCATTTGTGTGTGGCCAGGGTGTGCTCTGTATACCCCTGCGCCTGGTCAACATTCCCATCACATTGTGTGGTCAGGATGTGCTCTGTATAACCCCTGCAACTCCTGGTCTACATTCCCATCACTGTGTGGTCAGGATGTTCTCTGTATAACCCCTGCATGTCCTGGTCAAGATTCCCATCTCTGTGTGGCCACGATGTGCTCTGTCTAACCCCTGCAGCTCCTGGTCAACATTCCCATCTCTGTGTGGCCAGGATGTGCTCTGCATACTCCTGCAGCTCCTGGTCAACATTCCCATCTCTGTGTGGCCAGGATGTGCTCTGTATACTCCTGCAGCTCCTGGTCAACATTCCCATCTCTGTGTGTGGTCAGGATGTTCTCTGTATCACCCCTGCAGCTCCTGGTCAACATTCCCATCTCTGTGTGGCCAGGATGTGCACTGTATAATCCCAGTAGCTCCTGGTCAACATTCCCATCTCTGTGTGTGGTCAGGGGGTGCTCTGTATAACTCCTGCAGCTCCTGGTCAACATTCCCATCTCTGTGTGGCCAGGGTGTGCTCTGTATAACCCCTGCAGCTCCTGGTTAACATTCCCATCTCTGTGTGTGGCCACGATGTGCTCTGTATAACTCCTGCAGCTCCTGGTCAACATTCCCATCTCTGTGTGGCCAGGGTGTGCTCTGTATAACACCTGCAGCTCCTGGACAACATTCCCATCTCTGTGTGGCCAGGGTGTGCTCTGTATAACCCCTGCAGCTCCTGGTCAACATTCCCAGCTGTGTGTTCCCAGGGTATGCTCTGTATAACTCCTGCAGCTCCTGGTCAACATTCCCATCTCTGTGTGGCCAGGTTGTGCTCTGTATAACTCCTGCAGCTCCTGGTCATCATTTCCATTTCTGTGTATGGGCAGGGTGTGCTCTGTATAACCCCTGCAGCTCCTGGTCAACATTCCCATCTCTGTGTGGCCAGGGTGTGCTCTGTATAACACCTGCAGCTCCTGGTCAACATTCCCATCTCTGTGTGTCCAGGGTGTGCTCTGCATAACCCCTGCAGCTCCTGGTCAACATTCCCATCTCTGTGTGGCCAGGGTGTGCTCTGTACAACCCCTGCAGCTCCTGGTCAACATTCCGATCTGTGTGTGGCCAGGGTGTGCTCTGCATACCCCCTGCAGCTCCTGGTCAACATTCCCTTCTCTGTGTGGCCAGGGTGTGCTCTGTATAACCCCTGCTCCTGGTCAACATTCCCTTCTCTGTGTGGCCAGGGTGTGCTCTGTGTAACCCCTGTTCCTGGTCAACATTCCCACCTCTGTGTGTGGCCAGAGTGTGCTCTGTATAACCGCTGCAGTTCCTGGTCAACTTTCCCACCTCTGTGTGGTCAGGGTGTTCTCTGTATAACCCCTGCAACTCCTGGTTACATTCCCATCTGTGTGGCCAGGTTGTGCTCTGTTTACCCCTGCTCCTGGTCAACATTCCCATCACTGTGTGATCAGGGTGTGCTCTGTCTAACCCCAGCAGCTCCTGGTCAACATTCCCATCTGTGTGTGGCCAGGGTGTGCTCTGTATAACCCCTGCAGCTCCTGGTCAACATTCCCATCTCTGTGTGGCCAGAGTGGGATCTGTATAACCCCTGCAACTCCTGGTCAACATTCCCATCTGTGTGGTCAGGATGTGCTCTGTATAACCCCTGCAACTCCTGGTCAACATTCCCATCTGTGTGGCCAGGGTCGCTCTGTATACCCCTGCTCCTGGTCAACATTCCCATCACTGTGTGGCCAGGGTGTGTTCTGTCTAACCCAAGCAGCTCCTGGTCAACATTCCCATCTGTGTGTGGCCAGGGTGTGCTCTGTATACCCCTGCTCCTGGTCAACATTCCCAACACTGTGTGGTCAGGATGTGCTCTGTATAACCCCTGCAACTCCTGGTCTACGTTCCCATCACTGTGTGGTCAGGAAGTTCTCTGTATAACCCCTGCATCTCCTGGTCAAGATTCCCATCTCTGTGTGGCCACGATGTGCTCTGTCTAACCCCAGCAGCTCCTCGTCAACATTCCCATCTCCGTATGGCCAGGATGTGCTCTGCATAATCCCTGCTCCTGGTCAACATTCCCACCTCTGTGTGGTCAGGGTGTTCTTTGTATAACCCCTGCAACTCCTGGTCAACATTCCCATCTGTGTGGCCAGGATGTGCTCTGTTAACCCCTGCTCCTGGTCAACATTCCCATCACTGTGTGATCAGGGAGTGCTCTGTCTAACCCCAGCAGCTCCTGGTCAACATTCCCATCTGTGTTTGGCCAGGGTGTGCTCTGTATAACCCCTGCAGCTCCTGGTCAACATTCCCATCTCTGTGTGGCCAGTGTGTGCTCTGTATAAACGCTGCTCCTGGTCACCATTCCCATCTCTGTGTGGCCAGGGTGTGCTCTGTATAACAACTACTCCTGGTCAACATTCCCTTCTCTGTGTGGCCAGGGTGTGCTCTGTATAACCCCTCCTCCTGGTCAACATTCCCACCTCTGTGTGTGGCCAGGGTGTGCTCTGTATAACCCCTGCAGCTCCTGGTCAACATTCCCACCTCTGTGTGGTCAGGTGTGCTCTGTATAACCCCTGCAGCTCCTGGTCAACATTCCCATCTCTGTGTGGTGAGGGTGTGCTCTGTATAACTCCTGCAGCTCCTGGTCGACATTCCCATCTCTGTGTGGCCAGGGTGTGCTCTGTATAACCCCTGCAGCTCCTGGTTAACATTCCCAACTCTGTGTGTGGCCAGGGTGTGCTCTGGAAACTCCTGCAGTTCCTGGTCAACATGTCCTTCTCTGTGAGCCCAAGGTGTGCTCTCTATATCCCCTGCAGCTCCTGGTCAACATTCCCATCTCTGTGTGGCCAGGGTGTGCTCTGTATAACTCCTGCAGCTCCTGGTCAACATGTCCTTCTCTGTGAGGCCAGTTGGCGTTCTGTATAACCCCTGCAGCTCCTGGTCAACATTCCCATCTCTGTGTGTGGCCAGGGTGTGCTCTGTATAACCCCTGCAGCTCCTGGTCAACATGCCCATCTCTGTGTGGCCAGGGTGTGCTCTGTATAACTCCTGCAGCTCCTGGTCATCATTCCCATCTCTGTGTGGCCAGGTTGTGCTCTGCATAACTTCTGCAGCTCCTGGTCAATTTTCCCATTTCTGTGTGGCCAGGGCGTGCTCTGTATAACCCCTGCAGCTCCTGGTCAACATTCCCATCTGTGTGTGGCCAGGGTGTGCTCTGTATAACCCCTGCAGCTCCTGGTGAACATTCCCATCTGTGTGTGTGTCCAGGTTGTGCTCTGTATATCTCCTGCAGCTCCTGGACAACATTCCCATCTGTGTGGCCAGAGTGTGCTCTGTATAACCCCTGCAGCTCCTGGTCAACATTCCCATCTCTGTGTGTGTCCAGGGTGTGCTCTGTATAACCTCAGCAGCTCCTGGTCAACACTCCCATCTCTGTGTGTGTCCAGGGTGTGCTCTGTATAACCCCTGCAGCTCCTGGACAACATTCCCATCTCTGTGTGGCCAGGATGTGCTCTGTATATCCCCTGCAGCTCCTGGCCAACATTCCCATATGTTTATGTGGCCAGGATGTGCTCTGTATAACTCCTGCAGCTCCTGGTCAACATTCCCATCTCTGTGTGGCCAGGGTGTGCTATGTATAACCCCTGCAGCTCCTGGTCAACATTCCCATCTCTGTGTGGCCAGGGTGTGTTCTGTATAACCCCTGCAGCTCCTGGTCAACATTCCCATCTCTGCGTGGCCAGGGTGTGCTCTGTTTAACCCCTGCTCCTGGTCAACATTCCCATCTCTGTGTGGCCAGGGTGTGCTCTGTATAACTCCTGCAGCTCCTGGTCAACATGTCCTTCTCTGTGAGGCCAGGTGGCGCTCTGTATAGCCCCTGCAGCTCCTGGTCAACATTCCCATCTGTGTGTGCCCAGGGTATGCTCTGTATAACTCCTGCAGCTCCTGGTCAACATTCCCATCTCTGTGTGGCCAGGTTGTGCTCGGTATAACTCCTGCAACGTCTGGTCAATATTCCCATTTCTGTGTGGCCAGGGTGTGCTCTGTATAACCCCTGCAGCTTCTGGTCAGCATTCCCATCTCTGTGTGGCCAGGGTGTGCTCTGTATAACTCCTGCAGCTCCTGGTCAACATGTCCTTCTCTGTGAGGCCAGGTGGCGCTCTGTATAGCCCCTGCAGCTCCTGGTCAACATTCCCATCTGTGTGGCCAGGGTGTGCTCTGTTAACCCCTGCTCCTGGTCAACATTCCCATCACTGTGTGATCGGGGTGTGCTCTGTCTAACCCCAGCAGCTCCTGGTCAACATTCCCATCTGTGTGTGGCCAGGGTGTGCTCTGTATAACCCCTGCAGCTCCTGGTCAACATTCCCATCTCTGTGTGGCCAGTGTGGGATCTGTATAACCCCTGCAACTCCTGGACAACATTCCCATCTGTGTGGTCATGATGTGCTCTGGAGAACCCCTGCAACTCCTGGTCAACATTCCCATCTGTGTGGCCAGGGTCGCTCTGTATACCCCTGCTCCTGGTCAACATTCCCACCTCTGTGTGGTCAGGGTGTTCTCTGTATAACCCCTGCAACTCCTGGTCAACATTCCCATCTGTGTGGCCAGGGTGTGCTCTGTTAACCCCTGCTCCTGGTCAACATTCCCATCTCTGTGTGATCAAGGTGTGCTCTGTCTAACCCCAGCAGCTCCTGGTCAACATTCCCATCTGTGTGTGGCCAAGGTGTGCTCTGTATAATCCCTGTAGCTCCTGGTCAACATTCCCATCTATGTGTGGCCAGGGTGTGCTCTGTATAACCCCTGCAGCTCCTGGTGAACATTCCCATCTCTGTGTGGCCAGGGTGTGCACTGTATAACCCCAGCAACTCCTGGTCAACATTCGCATCTCTGTGTGTGGCCAGGGCGTGCTCTGTGTAACCCCAGCAGCTCCTGGTCAACATTGTCATCTCTGTGTGGCCAGTGTGTGCTCTGTATAACTCCTGCAGCTCCTGGTCAACATTCTCATCTCTGTGTGGCCAGGGAGTGCTCTGTATCACCCCTGCAGCTCCCGGTCAACATTCCCATCTCTGTGTGGCCAGGCTGCGCTCAGTATAACTCCTGCAGCTCCTGGTCGACATTCCCATCTCTGTGTGGCCAGGGTGTGCTCTGTGTAACACCAGAAGCTCCTGGTCAACATTCCCATCTCTGCGTGGCCAGGGTGTGCTCTGTATAACACCTGCAGCTCCTGGTCAACATTCTCATCTCTGTGTGGCCAGGGTGTGCTCTGTATAACCCCTGCAGCTCCTGGTCAACATTCCCATCTCTGTGTGGCCAGGGTGTGCTCTGTATAACCCCTGCAGCTCCTGGTCAACATTCCCATCTCTGTTTGGCCAGTGTGGGATCTGTATAACCCCTGCAACTCCTGGTCAACATTCCCATCTGTGTGGCCAGGGTCGCTCTGTATACCCCTGCTCCTGGTCAACATTCCCATCGCTGTGTGGCCAGGGTGTGCTCTGTTTAACCCAAGCAGCTCCTGGAGAACATTTCCATTTGTGTGTGGCCAGGGTGTGCTCTGTATACCCCTGCGCCTGGTCAACATTCCCATCACATTGTGTGGTCAGGATGTGCTCTGTATAACCCCTGCAACTCCTGGTCTACATTCCCATCACTGTGTGGTCAGGATGTTCTCTGTATAACCCCTGCATGTCCTGGTCAAGATTCCCATCTCTGTGTGGCCACGATGTGCTCTGTCTAACCCCTGCAGCTCCTGGTCAACATTCCCATCTCTGTGTGGCCAGGATGTGCTCTGCATACTCCTGCAGCTCCTGGTCAACATTCCCATCTCTGTGTGGCCAGGATGTGCTCTGTATACTCCTGCAGCTCCTGGTCAACATTCCCATCTCTGTGTGTGGTCAGGATGTTCTCTGTATCACCCCTGCAGCTCCTGGTCAACATTCCCATCTCTGTGTGGCCAGGATGTGCACTGTATAATCCCAGTAGCTCCTGGTCAACATTCCCATCTCTGTGTGTGGTCAGGGGGTGCTCTGTATAACTCCTGCAGCTCCTGGTCAACATTCCCATCTCTGTGTGGCCAGGGTGTGCTCTGTATAACCCCTGCAGCTCCTGGTTAACATTCCCATCTCTGTGTGTGGCCACGATGTGCTCTGTATAACTCCTGCAGCTCCTGGTCAACATTCCCATCTCTGTGTGGCCAGGGTGTGCTCTGTATAACACCTGCAGCTCCTGGACAACATTCCCATCTCTGTGTGGCCAGGGTGTGCTCTGTATAACCCCTGCAGCTCCTGGTCAACATTCCCAGCTGTGTGTTCCCAGGGTATGCTCTGTATAACTCCTGCAGCTCCTGGTCAACATTCCCATCTCTGTGTGGCCAGGTTGTGCTCTGTATAACTCCTGCAGCTCCTGGTCATCATTTCCATTTCTGTGTATGGGCAGGGTGTGCTCTGTATAACCCCTGCAGCTCCTGGTCAACATTCCCATCTCTGTGTGGCCAGGGTGTGCTCTGTATAACACCTGCAGCTCCTGGTCAACATTCCCATCTCTGTGTGTCCAGGGTGTGCTCTGCATAACCCCTGCAGCTCCTGGTCAACATTCCCATCTCTGTGTGGCCAGGGTGTGCTCTGTACAACCCCTGCAGCTCCTGGTCAACATTCCGATCTGTGTGTGGCCAGGGTGTGCTCTGCATACCCCCTGCAGCTCCTGGTCAACATTCCCTTCTCTGTGTGGCCAGGGTGTGCTCTGTATAACCCCTGCTCCTGGTCAACATTCCCTTCTCTGTGTGGCCAGGGTGTGCTCTGTGTAACCCCTGTTCCTGGTCAACATTCCCACCTCTGTGTGTGGCCAGAGTGTGCTCTGTATAACCCCTGCAGTTCCTGGTCAACTTTCCCACCTCTGTGTGGTCAGGGTGTTCTCTGTATAACCCCTGCAACTCCTGGTTACATTCCCATCTGTGTGGCCAGGTTGTGCTCTGTTTACCCCTGCTCCTGGTCAACATTCCCATCACTGTGTGATCAGGGTGTGCTCTGTCTAACCCCAGCAGCTCCTGGTCAACATTCCCATCTGTGTGTGGCCAGGGTGTGCTCTGTATAACCCCTGCAGCTCCTGGTCAACATTCCCATCTCTGTGTGGCCAGAGTGGGATCTGTATAACCCCTGCAACTCCTGGTCAACATTCCCATCTGTGTGGTCAGGATGTGCTCTGTATAACCCCTGCAACTCCTGGTCAACATTCCCATCTGTGTGGCCAGGGTCGCTCTGTATACCCCTGCTCCTGGTCAACATTCCCATCACTGTGTGGCCAGGGTGTGTTCTGTCTAACCCAAGCAGCTCCTGGTCAACATTCCCATCTGTGTGTGGCCAGGGTGTGCTCTGTATACCCCTGCTCCTGGTCAACATTCCCAACACTGTGTGGTCAGGATGTGCTCTGTATAACCCCTGCAACTCCTGGTCTACGTTCCCATCACTGTGTGGTCAGGAAGTTCTCTGTATAACCCCTGCATCTCCTGGTCAAGATTCCCATATCTGTGTGGCCACGATGTGCTCTGTCTAACCCCAGCAGCTCCTCGTCAACATTCCCATCTCCGTATGGCCAGGATGTGCTCTGCATAATCCCTGCTCCTGGTCAACATTCCCACCTCTGTGTGGTCAGGGTGTTCTTTGTATAACCCCTGCAACTCCTGGTCAACATTCCCATCTGTGTGGCCAGGATGTGCTCTGTTAACCCCTGCTCCTGGTCAACATTCCCATCACTGTGTGATCAGGGAGTGCTCTGTCTAACCCCAGCAGCTCCTGGTCAACATTCCCATCTGTGTTTGGCCAGGGTGTGCTCTGTATAACCCCTGCAGCTCCTGGTCAACATTCCCATCTCTGTGTGGCCAGGGTGTGCTCTGTATAAACGCTGCTCCTGGTCAACATTCCCATCTCTGTGTGGCCAGGGTGTGCTCTGTATAACCCCTGCTCCTGGTCAACATTCCCTTCTCTGTGTGGCCAGGGTGTGCTCTGTATAACCCCTCCTCCTGGTCAACATTCCCACCTCTGTGTGTGGCCAGGGTGTGCTCTGTATAACCCCTGCAGCTCCTGGTCAACATTCCCACCTCTGTGTGGTCAGGTGTGCTCTGTATAACCCCTGCAGCTCCTGGTCAACATTCCCATCTCTGTGTGGTGAGGGTGTGCTCTGTATAACTCCTGCAGCTCCTGGTCGACATTCCCATCTCTGTGTGGCCAGGGTGTGCTCTGTATAACCCCTGCAGCTCCTGGTTAACATTCCCAACTCTGTGTGTGGCCAGGGTGTGCTCTGGAAACTCCTGCAGTTCCTGGTCAACATGTCCTTCTCTGTGAGCCCAAGGTGTGCTCTCTATATCCCCTGCAGCTCCTGGTCAACATTCCCATCTCTGTGTGGCCAGGGTGTGCTCTGTATAACTCCTGCAGCTCCTGGTCAACATGTCCTTCTCTGTGAGGCCAGTTGGCGTTCTGTATAACCCCTGCAGCTCCTGGTCAACATTCCCATCTCTGTGTGTGGCCAGGGTGTGCTCTGTATAACCCCTGCAGCTCCTGGTCAACATGCCCATCTCTGTGTGGCCAGGGTGTGCTCTGTATAACTTCTGCAGCTCCTGGTCATCATTCCCATCTCTGTGTGGCCAGGTTGTGCTCTGTATAACTTCTGCAGCTCCTGGTCAATTTTCCCATTTCTGTGTGGCCAGGGCGTGCTCTGTATAACCCCTGCAGCTCCTGGTCAACATTCCCATCTGTGTGTGGCCAGGGTGTGCTCTGTATAACCCCTGCAGCTCCTGGTCAACATTCCCATCTGTGTGTGTGTCCAGGTTGTGCTCTGTATATCTCCTGCAGCTCCTGGACAACATTCCCATCTGTGTGGCCAGAGTGTGCTCTGTATAACCCCTGCAGCTCCTGGTCAACATTCCCATCTCTGTGTGTGTCCAGGGTGTGCTCTGTATAACCTCAGCAGCTCCTGGTCAACACTCCCATCTCTGTGTGTGTCCAGGGTGTGCTCTGTATAACCCCTGCAGCTCCTGGACAACATTCCCATCTCTGTGTGGCCAGGATGTGCTCTGTATATCCCCTGCAGCTCCTGGCCAACATTCCCATATGTTTATGTGGCCAGGATGTGCTCTGTATAACTCCTGCAGCTCCTGGTCAACATTCCCATCTCTGTGTGGCCAGGGTGTGCTATGTATAACCCCTGCAGCTCCTGGTCAACATTCCCATCTCTGTGTGGCCAGGGTGTGTTCTGTATAACCCCTGCAGCTCCTGGTCAACATTCCCATCTCTGCGTGGCCAGGGTGTGCTCTGTTTAACCCCTGCTCCTGGTCAACATTCCCATCTCTGTGTGGCCAGGGTGTGCTCTGTATAACTCCTGCTGCTCCTGGTCAACATGTCCTTCTCTGTGAGGCCAGGTGGCGCTCTGTATAGCCCCTGCAGCTCCTGGTCAACATTCCCATCTGTGTGTGCCCAGGGTATGCTCTGTATAACTGCTGCAGCTCCTGGTCAACATTCCCATCTCTGTGTGGCCAGGTTGTGCTCGGTATAACTCCTGCAACGTCTGGTCAATATTCCCATTTCTGTGTGGCCAGGGTGTGCTCTGTATAACCCCTGCAGCTTCTGGTCAGCATTCCCATCTCTGTGTGGCCAGGTTGTGCTCTGTATATCCCCTGCAGCTCCTGGTCAACATTCCCATCTGTGTGTGTGGCCAGGGTGTGCTCTGTATAACACCTGCAACTTCTGGTCAACATTCCCATCTCTGAGTGGCCAGGGTGTGCTCTGTATAACCCCTGCTCCTGGTCAACATTCCCATCTCTGTTTGTGTCCAGGCTGTGCTCTGTATAACCCCTGCAGCTCATGGTCAACATTCCCATCTCTGTTTGTGCCCAGGGTGTGCTCTGTATAACCCCTGCAGCTCCTGGTCAACATTCCCATTTCTGTGTGTGGCCAGGGTGTGCTCTGTATAACCCCTGCAGCTCCTGGTCAACATTCCCATCTCTGCGTGGCCAGGATGTGCTCTGTATAACCCCTGCAGTTCCTGGTCAACATGTCCTTCTCTGTGAGGCCAAGGTGTGCTCTGTATAACCCCTGCAGCTCCTGGTCAACATGCCCATCTCTGTGTGGCCAGGGTGTGCTCAGTATAACCCCTGCAGCTCCTGGTCAACTTTCCCATCTGTGTGTGCCCAGGGTGTGCTCTGTATAACTCCTCAGCTCCTGGTCAACATTCCCATCTCTGTGTGGCCAGTGTGTGCTCTGTATAACCCCTGCAGCTCCTGGTGAACATTCCCATCTGTGTGTGTGGCCAGGATGTGCTCTGTATAACTCCTGCAGCTCCTGGTCAACATTCCCATCTCTGTGTGGCCAGGGTGTGCTCTGTATAACCCCTGCAGCTCCTCGTCAACATTCCCATCTCTGTGTGGCCAGGGTGTGTTCTGTATTACCCCTGCAGCTCCTGGTCAACATTCCCATCTCTGTGTGGCCAGGGTGTGCTCTGTATAACCCCTGCTCCGTGTCAACATTCCCATCTCTGTGTGGCCAGGGTGTGTTCTGTATTACCCCTGCAGCTCCTGGTCAACATTCCCATCTCTGTGTGGCCAGGGTGTGCTCTGTAAAACCCCTGCAGCTCCTGGTCAACATTCCCATCTGTGTGTGCCCAGGGTATGCTCTGTATAACTCCTGCAGCTCCTGGTCAACATTCCCATGTCTGTGTGGCCAGGTTGTGCTCTGTATAGATCCTGCAACTCCTAGTCAATATTCCCATTTCTGTGTGGCCAGGGTGTGCTCTGTATAATCCCTGCAGCTCCTGGTCAGCATTCCCATCTGTGTGTGTGTCCAGGGTGTGCTCTGTATAACCCCTGCAGCTCCTGGTCAACATTCCCATTTATGTGTGGCCAGTGTGTGCTCTGTATAACCCCTGCAGCTCCTGGTCAACATTCCCATCTCTGTGTGGCCAGTGTGTGCTCTGTATAACCCCTGCAGCTCCTGGTCAACACTCCCATATGTGTGTGGACAGCATTCGCACTGTATAACCCCTGCAGCTCCTGGTCAACATTCCCATCTCTGTGTGTGTCCAGGATGTGCTCTGTATAACCCCTGCAGCTCCTGGTCAACATTCTCATATCTGTGTGTGGCCAGGGTGTGATCTCTATAACCACTGCAGCTCCTGATCAACATTCCCATCTCTGTGTGGCCAGGTTGTGCTCTGTATAATCCCTGCAGCTCCTGGTCAACATTCCCATCTCTGCGTGGCCAGGGTGTGATCTGTATAACCACTGCAGCTCCTGGTTAACATTCCCATCTCTGTGTGGCCAGGGTGTGCTCTTTTATAACCCCAGCAGTTCCTGGTCAACATTCCCACCTCTGTGTGTCCAGGGTGTGCTCTGTATAACCCCTGCAGCTCCTGGTCAACATTCCCATCTCTGTGTGTCCAGGGTGTGCTCTGTATAACCCCAGCAGCTCCTGGTCAACATTCCCATCTCTTTGTGGCCAGGGTGTGCACTGTTTAACACCTGCAGCTCCTGGTCAACATTCCCATCTCTGTGTGGCCAGGGTATGCTCTGTATAACCCCTGCAGCTCCTGGTCAACATTCCCATCTCTGTGTGGCCAGGGTGTGCTCTGTATAACCCCTGCAGCTCCTGGTCAACATTCCCATCTCTGTGTGGCCAGGATGTGCTCTGTATACTCCTGCAGCACCTGGTCAACATTCCCATCTCTGTGTGGCCAGGATGTGCAATGTATACTCCTGCAGCTCCTGGTAAACATTCCCATCTCTGTGTGGCCAGGGTGTGCTCTGTATAACTCCTGCAGCTCCTGGTCAACATTCCCATCTCTGTGTGTGGCCAGTATGTGCTTTGTATAAACCCTGCAGCTCCTAGTCTACATTCACATCTCTGTGTGGCCAGGGTGTGCTCTGTATAACTCCTGCAGCTCCTGGTCAACATTCCCTTCTCTGTGTGGCCAGGATGTGCTCTGTATATCCCCTGCAGCTCCTGGCCAACATTCCCATCTGTGTGTGTGGCCAGGATGTGCTCTGTATAAATCTTGCAGCTCCGGGTCAACATTCCCATCTCTGTGTGGCCAGGGTGTGCTCTGTATAACCCCTGCAGCTCCTGGTCAACATTTCCATCTCTGTGTGGCCAGGGTGTGTTCTGTATAACCCCTGCAGCTCCTGGTCAACATTCCCATCTGTGTGTGGACAGCATGCGCACTGTATGACCCCTGCAGCTCCTGGTCAACATTCCCATCTCTGTGTGTCTCCAGGGTGTGCTCTGTATAACCCCTGCAGCTCCTGGTCAACATTCTCATCTCTGTGTGTGGCCAGGGTTTGGTCTGTATACTCCTTAGCTCCTGGTCAACATTCCCATCTCTGTGTGGCCAGGGTGTGCTCTGTATTACCCCTGCAGCTCCTGGTCAACATTCCCATCTCTGCGTGGCCAGGGTGTGATCTGTATAACCACTGCAGCTCCTGGTCAACATTCCCATCTCTGCGTGGCCAGGGTGTGATCTGTATAACCACTGCAGCTCCTGGTTAACATTCCCATCTCTGTGTGGCCAGGGTTTGCTCTTTTATAACCCCAGCAGTTCCTGGTCAACATTCCCATCTCTGTGTGGCCAGGGTGTGCTCTGTTTAACACCTGCAGCTCCTGGTCAACATTCCCATCTCTGTGTGGCCAGGGTGTGCTCTGTATAACCCCTGCAGCTCCTGATCAACATTCCCATCTCTGTGTGGCCAGGGTGTGCTCTGTATAACCCCTGCAGCTCCTGGTCAACATTCCCAACTCTGTGTGGCCAGGATGTGTTCAGTATACTCCTGCAGCACCTGGTCAACATTCCCATCTCTGCGTGGCCAGGATGTGCTCTGTATACTCCTGCAGCTCCTGGTCAACATTCCCATCTCTGTGTGTGGTCAGGGTGTGCTCTGTATAACCCCTGCTGCTCCTGGTCAACATTCCCATCTCTGTGTGGCCAGGATGTGCACTGTCTCATCCCAGTAGCTCCTGGTCAACATTCCCATCTCTGTGTGTGGTCACGGTGTGCTCTGTATAACTCCTGCAGCTCCTGGTCAACATTCCCATCTCTGTGTGGCCAGGATGTGCTCTGTATACTCCTGCAGCTCCTGGTCAACATTCCCATCTCTGTGTGGCCAGGGTGTGCTCTGTATAACCCGTGCTCCTGGTCAACATTCCCATCTCTATGTGGCCAGGGTATGCTCTGTATAACCCCTGCAGCTCCTGGTCTATATTCCCATCTCTGTGTGGCCAGGGTGTGCTCTGTATAACTCCTACAGCTCCTGGTCAACATGTCCTTTTCTGCGAGGCCAGGTGGCGCTCTGTATAACCCCTGCAGCTCCTGGTCAACATTCCCATCTGTGTGTGCCCAGGATATGCTCTGTATAACTCCTGCAGCTCCTGGTCAACATTCCCATCTCTGTGTGGCCAGGTTGTGCTCTGTATAACTCCTGCAGCTCCTGGTCAATATTCCCATTTCTGTGTGGCCAGGTTGTGCTCTGTATAACCCCTGCAGCTCCTGGTCAACATTCCCATCTGTGTGTGTGTCCAGGGTGTTCTCTGTATATCTCCTGCAGCTCCTTGTCAACATTCCCATCTGTGTGGCTAGGGTGTGCTCTGTATAACCCCTGCAGCTCCTGGTCAACATTTCCATCTGTGTGTGTGTCCAGGGTGTGCTCTGTATAACCCCAGCAGCTCCTGGTCAACACTCCCATCTGTGTGTGGACAGCGTGCGCACTGTATAACCCCTGCAGCACCTGGTCAACATTCCCATCTCTGTGTGTCCAGGGTGTGCTCTGTATAACCCCTGCAGCTCCTGGTCAACATTCCCTTCTCTGTGTGGCCAGGATGTGCTCTGTATATCCCCTGCAGCTTCTGGCCAACATTCCCATCTGTGTGTGTGGCCAGGATGCGCTCTGTATAACTCCTGCAGCTCCTGGTCAACATTCCCATCTCTGTGTGGTCAGGGTGTGCTCTGTATAACCCCTGCACCTCCTGGTCAACATTCCCATCTCTGTTTGGCCAGGGTGTGTTCTGTATAACCACTGCAGCTCCTGGTCAACATTCCCATCTCTGTGTGGCCAGGGTGTGCTCTGTATAACCCCTGCTCCCGGTCAACATTCCCATCTCTGTGTGGCCAGGGTGTGCTCTGTATAACTCATGCAGCTCCTGGTCAACATGTCCTTCTCTGTGAGGCCAGGTGGCGCTCTGTATAACCCCTGCAGCTCCTGGTCAACATTCCCATCTCTGTGTGGCCAGGTTGTGCTCTGTATAGAACCTGCAACTCCTGGTCAATATTCCCATTTCTGTGTGGCCAGGGTGTGCTCTGTATAACCCCTGCAGCTCCTGGTCAGCATTCCCATCTGTGTGTGTGTCCAGGGTGTGCTCTGTATAACCCCTGCAGCTCCTGGTCAACATTCCCATCTCTGTGTGGCCAGGATGTGTTCTGTATACTCCTGCAGCACCTGGTCAACATTCCCATCTCTGTGTGGCCAGGATGTGCTCTGTATACTCCTGCAGCTCCTGGTCAACATTCCCATCTCTGTGTGTGGTCAGGCTGTGCTCTGTATAACCCCTGCTGCTCCTGGTCAACATTCCCATCTCTGTGTGGCCAGGATGTGCACTGTCTCATCCCAGTAGCTCCTGGTCAACATTCCCATCTCTGTGTGTGGTCAGGGTGTGCTCTGTATAACTCCTGCAGCTCCTGGTCAACATTCCCATCTCTGTGTGGCCAGGATGTGCTCTGTATACTCCTGCAGCTCCTGGTCAACATTCCCATCTCTGTGTGGCCAGGGTGTGCTCTGTATAACCCGTGCTCCTGGTCAACATTCCCATCTCTATGTGGCCAGGGTATGCTCTGTATAACCCCTGCAGCTCCTGGTCTATATTCCGATCTCTGTGTGGCCAGGGTGTGCTCTGTATAACTCCTGCAGCTCCTGGTCAACATGTCCTTTTCTGCGAGGCCAGGTGGCGCTCTGTATAACCCCTGCAGCTCCTGGTCAACATTCCCATCTGTGTGTGCCCAGGATATGCTCTGTATAACTCCTGCAGCTCCTGGTCAACATTCCCATCTCTGTGTGGCCAGGTTGTGCTCTGTATAACTCCTGCAGCTCCTGGTCAATATTCCCATTTCTGTGTGGCCAGGTTGTGCTCTGTATAACCACTGCAACTCCTGGTCAACATTCCCATCTGTGTGTGTGTCCAGGGTGTTCTCTGTATATCTCCTGCAGCTCCTTGTCAACATTCCGATCTGTGTGGCTAGGGTGTGCTCTGTATAACCCCTGCAGCTCCTGGTCAACATTTCCATCTGTGTGTGTGTCCAGGGTGTGCTCTGTATAACCCCAGCAGCTCCTGGTCAACACTCCCATCTGTGTGTGGACAGCGTGCGCACTGTATAACCCCTGCAGCACCTGGTCAACATTCCCATCTCTGTGTGTGTCCAGGGTGTGCTCTGTATAACCCCTGCAGCTCCTGGTCAACATTCCCTTCTCTGTGTGGCCAGGATGTGCTCTGTATATCCCCTGCAGCTTCTGGCCAACATTCCCATCTGTGTGTGTGGCCAGGATGTGCTCTGTATAACTCCTGCAGCTCCTGGTCAACACTCCCATCTCTGTGTGGTCAGGGTGTGCTCTGTATAACCCCTGCACCTCCTGGTCAACATTCCCATCTCTGTTTGGCCAGGGTGTGTTCTGTATAACCACTGCAGCTCCTGGTCAACATTCCCATCTCTGTGTGGCCAGGGTGTGCTCTGTATAACCCCTGCTCCTGGTCAACATTCCCATCTCTGTGTGGCCAGGGTGTGCTCTGTATAACTCATGCAGCTCCTGGTCAACATGTCCTTCTCTGTGAGGCCAGGTGGCGCTCTGTATAACCCCTGCAGCTCCTGGTCAACATTCCCATCTCTGTGTGGCCAGGTTGTGCTCTGTATAGAACCTGCAACTCCTGGTCAATATTCCCATTTCTGTGTGGCCAGGGTGTGCTCTGTTTAACCCCTGCAGCTCCTGGTCAGCATTCCCATCTGTGTGTGTGTCCAGGGTGTGCTCTGTATAACCCCTGCAGCTCCTGGTCAACATTCCCATCTGTGTGGCCAGTGTGTGCTCTGTATAACCCCTGCAGCTCCTGGTCAACATTCCCATCTGTGTGTGTGTCCTTGGTTTGCTCTGTATAAGCCCAGCAGCTCCTGGTCAACACTCCCATATGTGTGTGGACAGCATGCGCACTGTATAACCCCTGCAGCTCCTGGTCAACATTCCCATCTCTTTGTGTCTCCAGGGTGTGCTCTGTATAACCCCTGCAGCTCCTGGTCAACATTCTCATCTCTGTGTGTGGCCAGGGTGTGGTCTGTATAACTCCTGCAGCTCCTGGTCAACATTCCCATCTCTGTGTGGCCAGGGTGTGCTCTGTATTACCCCTGCAGCTCCTGGTCAACATTCCCATCTCTGCGTGGCCAGGGTGTGATCTGTATAACCACTGCAGCTCCTGGTCAACATTCCCATCTCTGCGTGGCCAGGGTGTGATCTGTATAACCCCTGCAGCTCCTGGTCAACATTCCCATCTCTCAGTGTGTCCTGGGAGTGATCTGTGTAACCCCTGCAGCTCCTGGTTAACATTCCCATCTCTGTGTGGCCAGGGTGTGCTCTTTTATAACCCCAGCAGTTCCTGGTCAACACTCGATCCTCTGTGTGTCCAGGGTGTGCTCTGTATCACCCCTGCAGCTCCTGGTCAACATTCCCATCTCTGTGTGTCCAGGGTGTGCTCTGTATAACCCCGGCAGCTCCTGGTCAACATTCCCATCTCTGTGTGGCCAGGGTGTGCTCTGTTTAACACCTGCAGCTCCTTGTCAACATTCCCATCTCTGTGTGGCCAGGGTGTGCTCTGTATAACCCCTGCAGCTCCTGGTCAACATTCCCATCTCTGTGTGACCAGGGTGTGCTCTGTATAACCCCTGCAGCTCCTGGTCAACATTCCCATCTCTGTGTGGTCAGGATGTGCTCTGTATACTCCTGCAGCACCTGGTCAACATTCCCATCTCCGTGTGGCCAGGATGTGCACTGTATAATCCCAGAAGCTCCTGGTCAACATTCCCATCTCTGTGTGTGGTCAGGGTGTGCTCTGTATAACTCCTGCAGCTCCTGGTCAACATTCCCATCTATGTGTGGCCAGGGTGTGCTCTGTATAACTCCTGCAGCTCCTGGTCAACATGTCCTTCTCTGTGAGGCCAGGTGGCGCTCTGTATAACCCCTGCAGCTCCTGTTCAACATTCCCATCTGTGTGTGCCCAGGGCATGCTCTGTTTAACTCCTGCAGCTCCTGGTCAACATTCCCATTTCTGTGTGGCCAGGTTGTGCTCTGTATAACCCCTGCAGCTCCTGGTCAACATTCCCATCTGTGTGTGTGTCCAGGGTGTGCTCTGTATAACCCCAGCAGCTCCTGGTCAACACTCCCATCTGTCTGTGGACAGCGTGCGCACTGTATAACCCCTGCAGCACCTGGTCAACATTCCCATCTGTGTGTGTGGCCAGGATGTGCTCTGTATAACTCCTGCAGCTCCTGGTCAACATTCCCATCTCTGTGTGGCCAGGGTGTGCTCTGTTTCACCCCTGCAGCTCCTGGTCAACATTCCCCTCTCTGTGTGGCCAGGGTGTGCTCTGTATAACCCATGCTCCTGGTCAACATTCCCATCTCTGCGTGGCCAGGGTGTGCTCTGTATAACTCCTGCAGCTCCTGGTCAACATGTCCTTCTCTGTGAGGCCAGGTGGCGCTCTGTATAACCCCTGCAGCTCCTGGTCAACATTCCCATCTGTGTGTGCCCAGGGTATGCTCTGTATAACTCCTGCAGCTCCTGGTCAACATTCCCATCTCTGTGTGGCCAGGTTGTGCTCAGTATAACCCCTGCAACTCCTGGTCAATATTCCCATTTCTGTGTGGCCAGGGTATGCTCTGTATAACCCCTGCAGCTCCTGGTCAGCATTCCCATCTGTGTGTGTGTCCAGGGTGTGCTCTGTATAACCCCTGCAGCTCCTGGTCAACATTCCCATCTCTGTGTGGCCAGTGTGTGCTCTGGATAACCCCTGCAGCTCCTGGTCAACATTCCCATCTGTGTGTGTGTCCTTGGTGTGCTCTGTATAAGCCCAGCAGCTCCTGGTCAACACTCCCATATGTGTGTGGACAGCATGCGCACTGTATAACCCCTGCAGCTCCTGGTCAACATTCCCATCTCTTTGTGTCGCCAGGGTGTGCTCTGTATTACCCCTGCAGCTCCTGGTCAACATTCCCATCTCTGCGTGGCCAGGGTGTGATCTGTATAACCACTGCAGCTCCTGGTCAACATTCCCATCTCTGCGTGGCCAGGGTGTGATCTGTATAACCCCTGCAGCTCCTGGTCAACATTCCCATCTCTGTGTGGCCAGGTTGTGCTCTGTATAGAACCTGCAACTCCTGGTCAATATTCCCATTTCTGTGTGGCCAGGGTGTGCTCTGTATAACCCCTGCAGCTCCTGGTCAGCATTCCCATCTGTGTGTGTGTCCAGGGTGTGCTCTGTATAACCCCTGCAGCTCCTGGTCAACATTCCCATCTCTGTGTGGCCAGGATGTGTTCTGTATACTCCTGCAGCACCTGGTCAACATTCCCATCTCTGTGTGGCCAGGATGTGCTCTGTATACTCCTGCAGCTCCTGGTCAACATTCCCATCTCTGTGTGTGGTCAGGCTGTGCTCTGTATAACCCCTGCTGCTCCTGGTCAACATTCCCATCTCTGTGTGGCCAGGATGTGCACTGTCTCATCCCAGTAGCTCCTGGTCAACATTCCCATCTCTGTGTGTGGTCAGGGTGTGCTCTGTATAACTCCTGCAGCTCCTGGTCAACATTCCCATCTCTGTGTGGCCAGGATGTGCTCTGTATACTCCTGCAGCTCCTGGTCAACATTCCCATCTCTGTGTGGCCAGGGTGTGCTCTGTATAACCCGTGCTCCTGGTCAACATTCCCATCTCTATGTGGCCAGGGTATGCTCTGTATAACCCCTGCAGCTCCTGGTCTATATTCCGATCTATGTGTGGCCAGGGTGTGCTCTGTATAACTCCTGCAGCTCCTGGTCAACATGTCCTTTTCTGCGAGGCCAGGTGGCGCTCTGTATAACCCCTGCAGCTCCTGGTCAACATTCCCATCTGTGTGTGCCCAGGATATGCTCTGTATAACTCCTGCAGCTCCTGGTCAACATTCCCATCTCTGTGTGGCCAGGTTGTGCTCTGTATAACTCCTGCAGCTCCTGGTCAATATTCCCATTTCTGTGTGGCCAGGTTGTGCTCTGTATAACCACTGCAACTCCTGGTCAACATTCCCATCTGTGTGTGTGTCCAGGGTGTTCTCTGTATATCTCCTGCAGCTCCTTGTCAACATTCCGATCTGTGTGGCTAGGGTGTGCTCTGTATAACCCCTGCAGCTCCTGGTCAACATTTCCATCTGTGTGTGTGTCCAGGGTGTGCTCTGTATAACCCCAGCAGCTCCTGGTCAACACTCCCATCTGTGTGTGGACAGCGTGCGCACTGTATAACCCCTGCAGCACCTGGTCAACATTCCCATCTCTGTGTGTGTCCAGGGTGTGCTCTGTATAACCCCTGCAGCTCCTGGTCAACATTCCCTTCTCTGTGTGGCCAGGATGTGCTCTGTATATCCCCTGCAGCTTCTGGCCAACATTCCCATCTGTGTGTGTGGCCAGGATGTGCTCTGTATAACTCCTGCAGCTCCTGGTCAACACTCCCATCTCTGTGTGGTCAGGGTGTGCTCTGTATAACCCCTGCACCTCCTGGTCAACATTCCCATCTCTGTTTGGCCAGGGTGTGTTCTGTATAACCACTGCAGCTCCTGGTCAACATTCCCATCTCTGTGTGGCCAGGGTGTGCTCTGTATAACCCCTGCTCCTGGTCAACATTCCCATCTCTGTGTGGCCAGGGTGTGCTCTGTATAACTCATGCAGCTCCTGGTCAACATGTCCTTCTCTGTGAGGCCAGGTGGCGCTCTGTATAACCCCTGCAGCTCCTGGTCAACATTCCCATCTCTGTGTGGCCAGGTTGTGCTCTGTATAGAACCTGCAACTCCTGGTCAATATTCCCATTTCTGTGTGGCCAGGGTGTGCTCTGTTTAACCCCTGCAGCTCCTGGTCAGCATTCCCATCTGTGTGTGTGTCCAGGGTGTGCTCTGTATAACCCCTGCAGCTCCTGGTCAACATTCCCATCTGTGTGGCCAGTGTGTGCTCTGCATAACCCCTGCAGCTCCTGGTCAACATTCCCATCTGTGTGTGTGTCCTTGGTTTGCTCTGTATAAGCCCAGCAGCTCCTGGTCAACACTCCCATATGTGTGTGGACAGCATGCGCACTGTATAACCCCTGCAGCTCCTGGTCAACATTCCCATCTCTTTGTGTCTCCAGGGTGTGCTCTGTATAACCCCTGCAGCTCCTGGTCAACATTCTCATCTCTGTGTGTGGCCAGGGTGTGGTCTGTATAACTCCTGCAGCTCCTGGTCAACATTCCCATCTCTGTGTGGCCAGGGTGTGCTCTGTATTACCCCTGCAGCTCCTGGTCAACATTCCCATCTCTGCGTGGCCAGGGTGTGATCTGTATAACCACTGCAGCTCCTGGTCAACATTCCCATCTCTGCGTGGCCAGGGTGTGATCTGTATAACCCCTGCAGCTCCTGGTCAACATTCCCATCTCTCAGTGTGTCCTGGGAGTGATCTGTGTAACCCCTGCAGCTCCTGGTTAACATTCCCATCTCTGTGTGGCCAGGGTGTGCTCTTTTATAACCCCAGCAGTTCCTGGTCAACACTCGATCCTCTGTGTGTCCAGGGTGTGCTCTGTATCACCCCTGCAGCTCCTGGTCAACATTCCCATCTCTGTGTGTCCAGGGTGTGCTCTGTATAACCCCGGCAGCTCCTGGTCAACATTCCCATCTCTGTGTGGCCAGGGTGTGCTCTGTTTAACACCTGCAGCTCCTTGTCAACATTCCCATCTCTGTGTGGCCAGGGTGTGCTCTGTATAACCCCTGCAGCTCCTGGTCAACATTCCCATCTCTGTGTGACCAGGGTGTGCTCTGTATAACCCCTGCAGCTCCTGGTCAACATTCCCATCTCTGTGTGGTCAGGATGTGCTCTGTATACTCCTGCAGCACCTGGTCAACATTCCCATCTCCGTGTGGCCAGGATGTGCACTGTATAATCCCAGAAGCTCCTGGTCAACATTCCCATCTCTGTGTGTGGTCAGGGTGTGCTCTGTATAACTCCTGCAGCTCCTGGTCAACATTCCCATCTATGTGTGGCCAGGGTGTGCTCTGTATAACTCCTGCAGCTCCTGGTCAACATGTCCTTCTCTGTGAGGCCAGGTGGCGCTCTGTATAACCCCTGCAGCTCCTGTTCAACATTCCCATCTGTGTGTGCCCAGGGCATGCTCTGTTTAACTCCTGCAGCTCCTGGTCAACATTCCCATTTCTGTGTGGCCAGGTTGTGCTCTGTATAACCCCTGCAGCTCCTGGTCAACATTCCCATCTGTGTGTGTGTCCAGGGTGTGCTCTGTATAACCCCAGCAGCTCCTGGTCAACACTCCCATCTGTCTGTGGACAGCGTGCGCACTGTATAACCCCTGCAGCACCTGGTCAACTTTCCCATCTGTGTGTGTGGCCAGGATGTGCTCTGTATAACTCCTGCAGCTCCTGGTCAACATTCCCATCTCTGTGTGGCCAGGGTGTGCTCTGTTTCACCCCTGCAGCTCCTGGTCAACATTCCCCTCTCTGTGTGGCCAGGGTGTGCTCTGTATAACCCATGCTCCTGGTCAACATTCCCATCTCTGCGTGGCCAGGGTGTGCTCTGTATAACTCCTGCAGCTCCTGGTCAACATGTCCTTCTCTGTGAGGCCAGGTGGCGCTCTGTATAACCCCTGCAGCTCCTGGTCAACATTCCCATCTGTGTGTGCCCAGGGTATGCTCTGTATAACTCCTGCAGCTCCTGGTCAACATTCCCATCTCTGTGTGGCCAGGTTGTGCTCAGTATAACCCCTGCAACTCCTGGTCAATATTCCCATTTCTGTGTGGCCAGGGTATGCTCTGTATAACCCCTGCAGCTCCTGGTCAGCATTCCCATCTGTGTGTGTGTCCAGGGTGTGCTCTGTATAACCCCTGCAGCTCCTGGTCAACATTCCCATCTCTGTGTGGCCAGTGTGTGCTCTGGATAACCCCTGCAGCTCCTGGTCAACATTCCCATCTGTGTGTGTGTCCTTGGTGTGCTCTGTATAAGCCCAGCAGCTCCTGGTCAACACTCCCATATGTGTGTGGACAGCATGCGCACTGTATAACCCCTGCAGCTCCTGGTCAACATTCCCATCTCTTTGTGTCTCCAGGGTGTGCTCTGTATAACCCCTGCAGCTCCTGGTCAACATTCTCATCTCTGTGTGTGGCCAGGGTGTGGTCTGTATAACTCCTGCAGCTCCTGGTCAACATTCCCATCTCTGTGTGGCCAGGGTGTGCTCTGTATTACCCCTGCAGCTCCTGGTCAACATTCCCATCTCTGCGTGGCCAGGGTGTGATCTGTATAACCACTGCAGCTCCTGGTCAACATTCCCATCTCTGCGTGGCCAGGGTGTGATCTGTATAACCCCTGCAGCTCCTGGTCAACATTCCCATCTCTCAGTGTGTCCTGGGAGTGATCTGTGTAACCCCTGCAGCTCCTGGTTAACATTCCCATCTCTGTGTGGCCAGGGTGTGCTCTTTTATAACCCCAGCAGTTCCTGGTCAACACTCGATCCTCTGTGTGTCCAGGGTGTGCTCTGTATCACCCCTGCAGCTCCTGGTCAACATTCCCATCTCTGTGTGTCCAGGGTGTGCTCTGTATAACCCCGGCAGCTCCTGGTCAACATTCCCATCTCTGTGTGGCCAGGGTGTGCTCTGTTTAACACCTGCAGCTCCTTGTCAACATTCCCATCTCTGTGTGGCCAGGGTGTGCTCTGTATAACCCCTGCAGCTCCTGGTCAACATTCCCATCTCTGTGTGACCAGGGTGTGCTCTGTATAACCCCTGCAGCTCCTGGTCAACATTCCCATCTCTGTGTGGTCAGGATGTGCTCTGTATACTCCTGCAGCACCTGGTCAACATTCCCATCTCCGTGTGGCCAGGATGTGCACTGTATAATCCCAGAAGCTCCTGGTCAACATTCCCATCTCTGTGTGTGGTCAGGGTGTGCTCTGTATAACTCCTGCAGCTCCTGGTCAACATTCCCATCTATGTGTGGCCAGGGTGTGCTCTGTATAACTCCTGCAGCTCCTGGTCAACATGTCCTTCTCTGTGAGGCCAGGTGGCGCTCTGTATAACCCCTGCAGCTCCTGTTCAACATTCCCATCTGTGTGTGCCCAGGGCATGCTCTGTTTAACTCCTGCAGCTCCTGGTCAACATTCCCATTTCTGTGTGGCCAGGTTGTGCTCTGTATAACCCCTGCAGCTCCTGGTCAACATTCCCATCTGTGTGTGTGTCCAGGGTGTGCTCTGTATAACCCCAGCAGCTCCTGGTCAACACTCCCATCTGTCTGTGGACAGCGTGCGCACTGTATAACCCCTGCAGCACCTGGTCAACATTCCCATCTGTGTGTGTGGCCAGGATGTGCTCTGTATAACTCCTGCAGCTCCTGGTCAACATTCCCATCTCTGTGTGGCCAGGGTGTGCTCTGTTTCACCCCTGCAGCTCCTGGTCAACATTCCCCTCTCTGTGTGGCCAGGGTGTGCTCTGTATAACCCATGCTCCTGGTCAACATTCCCATCTCTGCGTGGCCAGGGTGTGCTCTGTATAACTCCTGCAGCTCCTGGTCAACATGTCCTTCTCTGTGAGGCCAGGTGGCGCTCTGTATAACCCCTGCAGCTCCTGGTCAACATTCCCATCTGTGTGTGCCCAGGGTATGCTCTGTATAACTCCTGCAGCTCCTGGTCAACATTCCCATCTCTGTGTGGCCAGGTTGTGCTCAGTATAACCCCTGCAACTCCTGGTCAATATTCCCATTTCTGTGTGGCCAGGGTATGCTCTGTATAACCCCTGCAGCTCCTGGTCAGCATTCCCATCTGTGTGTGTGTCCAGGGTGTGCTCTGTATAACCCCTGCAGCTCCTGGTCAACATTCCCATCTCTGTGTGGCCAGTGTGTGCTCTGGATAACCCCTGCAGCTCCTGGTCAACATTCCCATCTGTGTGTGTGTCCTTGGTGTGCTCTGTATAAGCCCAGCAGCTCCATGTCAACACTCCCATATGTGTGTGGACAGCATGCGCACTGTATAACCCCTGCAGCTCCTGGTCAACATTCCCATCTCTCTGTGTGTCCAGGGTGTGCGCTGTATAACCCCTGCAGCTCCTGGTCAACATTCCCATCTCTGTGTGGCCAGGATGTGCTCTGTATACACCCTGCAGCTCCTGGTCAACATTCCCATCTGTGTGTGTGGCCAGGGTGTGCTCTGTATAACCCCTGAAACTTCTGGTCAACATTCCCATCTCTGTGTTGCCAGGGTGTGATCTGTATAACCCCTGCAGCTCCTGGTCAACATTCCCGTCTCTCAGTGTGTCCTGGGAGTGATCTGTGTGACCCCTGCAGCTCCTGGTTAACATTCCCGTCTCTGTGTGGCCAGGGTGTGCTCTGTATAACCTCCGCCGCACCTGGTCAACATTCTCATCTCTGTGTGTGGCCAGGGTGTGGTCTGTATACTCCTGCAGCTACTGGTCAACATTCCCATCTCTGTGTGGCCAGGGTGTGCTCTGTATAACCCCTGCAGCTCCTGGTCAACATTCCCATCTCTGCGTGGCCAGGGTGTGATCTGTATAACCACTGCAGCTCCTGGTCAACATTCCCATCTCTGCGTGGCCAGGGTGTGATCTGTATAACCCCTGCAGCTCCTGGTCAACATTCCCGTCTCTCAGTGTGTCCTGGGAGTGATCTGTGTAACCCCTGCAGCTCCTGGTTAACATTCCCATCTCTGTGTGGCCAGGGTGTGCTCTTTTATAACCCCAGCAGTTCCTGGTCAAAATTCCCACCTCTGTGTGTCCAGGGTGTGCTCTGTATAACCCCTGCAGCTCCTGGTCAACATTCCCATCTCTGTGTGTCCAGGGTGTGCTCTGTATAACCCCAGCAGCTCCTGGTCAACATTCCCATCTCTGTGTGGCCAGGGTGCGCTCTGTTTAACACCTGCAGCTCCTGGTCAACATTCCCATCTCTGTGTGGCCAGGGTGTGCTCTGTATAACCCCTGCAGCTCCTGGTCAACATTCCCATCTCTGTGTGGCCAGGATGTGCTCTGTATACTCCTGCAGCACCTGGTCAACATTCCCATCTCTGTGTGGCCAGGATGTGCTCTGTATACTCCTGCAGCTCCTGGTAAACATTCCCATCTCTGTGTGGCCAGGGTGTGCTCTGTATAACTCCTGCAGCTCCTGGTCAACATTCCCATCTCTGTGTGTGGTCAGGGTGTGCTCTGTCTAACCCCTGTAGCTCCTGGTCAACATTCCCATCTCTGTGTGGCCAGGGTGTGCTCTGTATAAAACCTGCAGCTCCTGGTCAACATTCCCATCTTTGTCTGGCCAGGGTGTGCTCTGTATAACTCCTGCAGCTCCTGGTCAACATGTCCTTCTCTGTGAGGCCAGCTGGCGCTCTGTATAACCCCTGCAGCTCCTGGTCAACATTCCCATCTCTGTGTGTGTCCAGGGTGTGCTCTGTATAACCCCTGCAGCTCCTGGTCAACATTCCCATCTCTGTGTGGCCAGGGTATGCTCTCTATAACCCCTGCAACTCCTGGTCAACATTCCCATCTATGTGTGGCCAGGGAGTTCTCTGTATAACCCCTGCAGCTCCTGGTCAACATTCCCATCTCTTTGTGGCCAGGGTATGCTCTCTATAACCCCTGCAGCTCCTGGTCAACATTCCCATCTATGTGTGGCCAGGGTGTTCTCTGTAAAACCCCTGCAGCTCCTGGTCAACATTCCCTTCTCTATGTGTGGCCAGGGTGTGCTCTGTATAACCCCTGCAGCTCCTGGTCAACATTCGCATCTGTGTGTGTGGCCAGTGTGTGCTCTGTATAACTACTGCAGCTCCTGGTGAGAATTCCCATCTCAGTGTGGCCAGGGTGTGCTCTGTATAACCCCAGCAGCTCCTGGTCAACATTCTCATCTCTGTGTGGCCAGGGTGTGCTCTGTATAACACCTGCAGCTCCTGGTGAGCATTCCCATCCCTGTGTGGCCAGGGTGTGCTCTGTATTACCCCTGCAGCTCCTGGTCAACATTCCCATCTCTGTGTGTGGTCAGGATGTGCTCTGTATACCCCTGCAGCTCCTGGTCAACATTCCCATCTCTGTGTGGCCTGGATGTGCTCTGTATACTCCTGCAGCTCCTGATCAACATTCCCATCTCTGTGTGGCCAGGGTGTGCTCTGTAAAACCCCTGCAGCTCCTGGTCAACATTTCCATCTCTGTGTGGCCAGGGTGTGTTCTGTATAACCCCTGCAGCTCCTGGTCAGCATTCCCATCTAAGTGTGTGTCCAGGGTGTGCTCTGTATAACCCCTGCAGCTCCTGGTCAACATTCCCATCTGTGTGGCCAGTGTGTGCTCTGTATAACCCCTGCAGCTCCTGGTCAACATTCCCATCTCTGTGTGGCCAGGATGTGCTCTGTATACTCCTGCAGCACCTGGTCAACATTCCCATCTCTGTGTGGCCAGGATGTGCTCTGTATACTCCTGCAGCTCCTGGTAAACATTCCCATCTCTGTGTGGCCAGGGTGTGCTCTGTATAACTCCTGCAGCTCCTGGTCAACATTCCCATCTCTGTGTGTGGTCAGGGTGTGCTCTGTCTAACCCCTGCAGCTCCTGGTCAACATTCCCATCTCTGTGTGGCCAGGGTGTGCTCTGTATAAAACCTGCAGCTCCTGGTCAACATTCCCATCTTTGTCTGGCCAGGGTGTGCTCTATATAACTCCTGCAGCTCCTGGTCAACACGTCCTTCTCTGTGAGGCCAGCTGGCGCTCTGTATAACCCCTGCAGCTCCTGGTCAACATTCCCATCTCTGTGTGTGTCCAGGGTGTGCTCTGTATAACCCCTGCAGCTCCTGGTCAACATTCCCATCTATGTGTGGCCAGGGTGTTCTCTGTATAACCCCTGCAGCTCCTGGTCAACATTCCCATCTCTGTGTGGCCAGGGTGTGCTCTGTATAACTCCTGCAGCTCCTGGTCAACATTCCCATCTCTGTGTGTGGTCAGGGTGTGCTCTGTCTAACCCCTGCAGCTCCTGGACAACATTCCCATCTCTGTGTGGCCAGGGTGTGCTCTGTATAAAACCTGCAGCTCTTGGTCAACATTCCCATCTTTGTCTGGCCAGGGTGTGCTCTGTATAACTCCTGCAGCTCCTGGTCAACACGTCCTTCTCTGTGAGGCCAGCTGGCGCTCTGTATAACCCCTGCAGCTCCTGGTCAACATTCCCATCTCTGTGTGTGTCCAGGGTGTGCTCTGTATAACCCCTGCAGCTCCTGGTCAACATTCCCATCTATGTGTGGCCAGGGTGTTCTCTGTATAACCCCTGCAACTCCTGGTCAACATTCCCATCTCTGTGTGGCCAGGGTGTTCTCTGTATAACCCCTGCAGCTCCTGGTCAACATTCCCATCTCTGTGTGGCCAAGGTATGCTCTCTATAACCCCTGCAGCTCCTGGTCAACATTCCCATCTATGTGTGGCCAGGGTGTACTCTGTATAACCCCTGCAGCTCCTGGTCAACATTCCCCTCTTTGTGTGTGGCCAGGGTGTGCTCTGTATAACCCCTGCAGCTCCTGGTCAACATTCGCATCTCTGTGTGTGGCCAGTGTGTGCTCTGTATAACTACTGCAGCTCCTGGTGAGCATTCCCATCTCAGTGTGGCCAGGGTGTGCTCTGCATAACCCCAGCAGCTCCTGGTCAACATTCTCATCTCTGTGTGGCCAGGGTGTGCTCTGTAGAACACCTGCAGCTCCTGGTGAGCATTCCCATCTCTGTGTGGCCAGGGTGTGCTCTGTATAACCCCTGCACCTCCTGGTCAACATTCCCATCTCTGTGTGTGGTCAGGATGTGCTCTGTATACTCCTGCAGCTCCTGTTCAACATTCCCATCTCTGTGTGGCCTGGATGTGCTCTGTATACACCTGCAGCTCCTGGTCAACATTCCCATCTCTGTGTGGCGAGGGTGTGCTCTGTATAACCCTTGCAGCTCCTGGTCAACATGTCCTTCTCAGTGAGGCCAGGTGGCGCTCTGTATAACTCCTGCAGCTCCTGGTCAACATGTCCTTCTCAGTGAGGCCAGGTGGCGCTCTGTATAACCCCTGCAGCTCCTGGTCAACATTCCCATCTCTGTGTGGCCAGGGTGTGCTCTGTATAAAACCTGCAGCTCCTGGTCAACATTCCCATCTTTGTCTGGCCAGGGTGTGCTCTGTATAACTCCTGCAGCTCCTGGTCAACACGTCCTTCTCTGTGAGGCCAGCTGGCGCTCTGTATAACCCCTGCAGCTCCTGGTCAACATTCCCATCTCTGTGTGTGTCCAGGGTGTGCTCTGTATAACCCCTGCAGCTCCTGGTCAACATTCCCATCTATGTGTGGCCAGGGTGTTCTCTGTATAACCCCTGCAGCTCCTGGTCAACATTCCCATCTCTGTGTGGCCAGGGTGTTCTCTGTATAACCCCTGCAGCTCCTGGTCAACATTTCCATCTCTGTGTGGCCAAGGTATGCTCTCTATAACCCCTGCAGCTCCTGGTCAACATTCCCATCTATGTGGGGCCAGGGTGTACTCTGTATAACCCCTGCAGCTCCTGGTCAACATTCCCCTCTTTGTGTGTGGCCAGGGTGTGCTCTGTATAACCCCTGCAGCTCCTGGTCAACATTCGCATCTCTGTGTGTGGCCAGTGTGTGCTCTGTATAACTACTGCAGCTCCTGGTGAGCATTCCCATCTCAGTGTGGCCAGGGTGTGCTCTGTATAACCCCAGCAGCTCCTGGTCAACATTCTCATCTCTGTGTGGCCAGGGTGTGCTCTGTAGAACACCTGCAGCTCCTGGTGAGCATTCCCATCTCTGTGTGGCCAGGGTGTGCTCTGTATAACCCCTGCAGCTCCTGGTCAACATTCCCATCTCTGTGTGTGGTCAGGATGTGCTCTGTATACTCCTGCAGCTCCTGTTCAACATTCCCATCTCTGTGTGGCCTGGATGTGCTCTGTATACTCCTGCAGCTCCTGGTCAACATTCCCATCTCTGTGTGTGGCCAGGGTGTGCTCTGTATAACCCTTGCAGCTCCTGGTCAACATGTCCTTCTCAGTGAGGCCAGGTGGCGCTCTGTATAACTCCTGCAGCTCCTGGTCAACATGTCCCTCTCAGTGAGGCCAGGTGGCGCTCTGTATAACCCCTGCAGCTCCTGGTCAACATTCCCATCTCTGTGTGTGGTCAGGGTGTGCTCTGTATAACCCCTGCAGCTTCTGGTAAACATTCCCATCTGTGTGTGGCCAGGATGTGCACTGTATAATCCCAGTAGCTCCTGGTCAAAATTCCCATCTCTGTGTGTTGTCAGGGTGTGCTCTGCATAACTCCTGCAGCTCCTGGTCAACATTCCCATCTCTGTGTGGCCAGGGTGTGCTCTGTATAACCCCTGCAGCTCCTGGTTAACATTCCCATCTCTGTGTGTGGCCAGGGTGTGCACTGTCTAACCCCTGCCGCTCCTGGTCAACATTCCCATCTCTGTGTGGCCAGGGTGTGCTCTGTATAACCCCTGCAGCTCCTGGTCAACATTCCCATCTCTGTGTGGCCAGGGTGTGCTCTGTATAACTCCTGAAGCTCCTGGTCAACATGTCCTTCTCTGTGAGGCCAGCTGGCGCTCTGTATAACCCCTGCAGCTCCTGGTCAACATTCCCATCTCTGTGTGACCAGGGTGTGCTCTGTATAACCCCTGCAGCTCCTGGTCAACATTCCCATCTCTATGTGGCCAGGATGTGCTCTGTATATCCCCTGCAGCTCCTGGTCAACATTCCCATCTCTGTGTGGCCAGGGTGTGCACTGTATAACCCCTGCAGCTCATGGTCAACATTCCCATCTCTGTTTGTGCCCAGGATGTGCTCTGTATAACCCCTGCAGCTCCTGGTCAATATTCCCATCTATGTGTGGCCAGGGTGTGCTCTGTATAAACCCTGCAGCTCCTGGTCAACATTCCCATCTCAGTGTGGCCAGGATGTGCTCTGTCTAACCCCAGCAGCTCCTGGTCAACATTCTCATCTCTGTGTGTGGCCAGGGTGTGCTCTGTATAACCCCTGCAGCTCCTGGTCAACATTCCCATCTCTGTGTGGCCAGGGTGTGCTCTGTATAACCCCTGCAGCTCCTGGTCAACATTCCCATCTCTGTGTGGCCAGGGTGTGCTCTGTATAACCCCTGCAGCTCCTGGTCAACATCCCATCTCTTTGTGGCCAGTGTGTGCACTGTATAACACCGGCAGCTCCTGGTCAACATTCTCATCTCTGTGTGGCCAGGGTGTGCTCTGTATAACCCCTGCAGCCCCTGGTCAACATTCCCATCTCTGTGTGGCCAGGCTGTGCTCAGTATAACCCCTGCAGCTGCTGGTCGACATTACCATCTCTGTGTGGCCAGGATGTGCTCTGTATATCCCCTGCAGCTCCTGGTCAACATTCCCATCTCTGTGTGTGAGAGAGTGCTCTGTATAACTCCTGCAGCTCCTGGTCAACATTCCCATCTGTGTGTGGCCAGGGTGTGCTCTGTATAACCCCAGCAGCTCCTGGTCAACATTCCCATCTCTGTGTGGCCAGGGTGTGCTCTGCATAACCCCAGCAGCTCCTGGTCAACATTCACATCTCTGGGCGGCCAGGATGTGCTCTGTATAACCCCTGCATCTCCTGGTCAACATTCCCATCTCTGTGTGTGGCCAGGGTGTGTTCTGTATAACCCCTGCAGCTCCTGGTCAACATTCCCATCTCTGTGTGGCCAGGGTGTGCTCTGTATTACCCCTGCTCCTGGTCAACATTCCCATCTCTGTGTGGCCAGGGTGTGCTCTGTATAACTCATGCAGCTCCTGGTCAACATGTCCTTCTCTGTGAGGCCAGGTGGCGCTCTGTATAACCCCTGCAGCTCCTGGTCAACATTCCCATCTGTGTGTGCCCAGGGCATGCTCTGTATAACTCCTGCAGCTCCTGGTCAACATTCCCATTTCTGTGTGGCCAGGTTGTGCTCTGTATAATCCCTGCAGCTCCTGGTCAACATTCCCATCTGTGTGTGTGTCCAGGGTGTGCTCTGTATAACCCCAGCAGCTCCTGGTCAACACTCCCATCTGTCTGTGGACAGCGTGCGCACTGTATAACCCCTGCAGCACCTGGTCAACATTCCCATCTGTGTGTGTTGCCAGGATGTGCTCTGTATAACTCCTGCAGCTCCTGGTCAACATTCCCATCTCTGTGTGGCCAGGGTGTGCTCTGTTTCACCCCTGCAGCTCCTGGTCAACATTCCCATCTCTGTGTGGCCAGGGTGTGTTCTGTATAACCCCTGCAGCTCCTGGTCAACATTCCTATCTCTGTGTGGCCAGGGTGTGCTCTGTATAATCCATGCTCCTGGTCAACATTCCCATCTCTGCGTGGCAAGGGTGTGCTCTGTATAACTCCTGCAGCTCCTGGTCAACATGTCCTTCACTGTAAGGCCAGGTGGCGCTCTGTATAACCCCTGCAGCTCCTGGTCAACATTCCCATCGATGTGTGCCCAGGGTATGCTCTGTATAACTCCTGCAACTCCTGGTCAACATTCCCATCTCTGTGTGGCCAGGTTGTGCTCTGTATAACCCCTGCAGCTCCTGGTCAACATTCCCATCTGTGTGTGTGTCCTTGGTGTGCTCTGTATAAGCCCAGCAGCTCCATGTCAACACTCCCATATGTGTGTGGACAGCATGCGCACTGTATAACCCCTGCAGCTACTGGTCAACATTCCCATCTCTGTGTGGCCAGGATGTGCTCTGTATATCCCCTGCAGCTCCTGGTCAACATTCCCATCTCTGCGTGGCCGGGGTGTGATCTGTATAACCCCTGCAGCTCCTGGTCAGCATTCCCGTCTCTCAGTGTGTCCTGGGAGTGATCTGTGTAACCCCTGCAGCTCCTGGTCAACATTCCCATCTCTGTGTGGCCAGGATGTGCTCTGTATATCCCCTGCAGCTCCTGGTCAACATTCCCATCTCTGCGTGGCCGGGGTGTGATCTGTATAACCCCTGCAGCTCCTGGTCAGCATTCCCGTCTCTCAGTGTGTCCTGGGAGTGATCTGTGTAACCCCTGCAGCTCCTGGTTAACATTCCCATCTCTGTGTGGCCAGGGTGTGCTCTTTTATAACCACAGCAGTTTCTGGTCAAAATTCCCACCTCTGTGTGTCCAGGGTGTACTCTGTATAACCCCTGCAGCTCCTGGTCAACATTCCCATCTCTGTGTGTCCAGGGTGTGCTCTGTATAACCCCAGCAGCTCCTGGTCAACATTCCCATCTCTGTGTGGCCAGGGTGTGCTCTGTTTAACACCTGCAGCTCCTGGTCAACATTCCCATCTCTGTGTGGCCAGGGTGTGCTCTGTATATCCCCTGCAGCTCCTGGTCAACATTCCCATCTCTGTGTGGCCAGGATGTGCTCTGTATACTCCTGCAGCACCTGGTCAACATTCCCATCTCTGTGTGGCCAGGATGTGCTCTGTATACTCCTGCAGCTCCTGGTAAACATTCCCATCTCTGTGTGGCCAGGGTGTGCTCTGTATAACTCCTGCAGCTCCTGGTCAACATTCCCATCTCTGTGTGTGGTCAGGGTGTGCTCTGTCTAACCCCTGCAGCTCCTGGTCAACATTCCCATCTCTGTGTGGCCAGGGTGTGCTCTGTATAAAACCTGCAGCTCCTGGTCAACATTCCCATCTTTGTCTGGCCAGGGTGTGCTCTGTATAACTCCTGCAGCTCCTGGTCAACACGTCCTTCTCTGTGAGGCCAGCTGGCGCTCTGTATAACCCCTGCAGCTCCTGGTCAACATTCCCATCTCTGTGTTTGTCCAGGGTGTGCTCTGTATAACCCCTGCAGCTCCTGGTCAACATTCCCATGTATGTGTGGCCAGGGTGTTCTCTGTATAACCCCTGCAGCTCCTGGTCAACATTCCCATCTCTGTGTGTGGTCAGGGTGTGCTCTGTCTAACCCCTGCAGCTCCTGGTCAACATTCCCATCTCTGTGTGGCCAGTGTGTGCTCTGTATAAAACCTGCAGCTCCTGGTCAACATTCCCATCTTTGTCTGGCCAGGGTGTGCTCTGTATAACTCCTGCAGCTCCTGGTCAACACGTCCTTCTCTGTGAGGCCAGCTGGCGCTCTGTATAACCCCTGCAGCTCCTGGTCAACATTCCCATCTCTGTGTGTGTCCAGGGTGTGCTCTGTATAACCCCTGCAGCTCCTGGTCAACATTCCCATCTATGTGTGGCCAGGGTGTTCTCTGTATAACCCCTGCAGCTCCTGCTCAACATTCCCATCTCTGTGTGGCCAGGGTGTTCTCTGTATAACCCCTGCAGCTCCTGGTCAACATTCCCATCTCTGTGTGGCCAGGGTATGCTCTCTATAACCCCTGCAGCTCCTGGTCAACATTCCCATCTATGTGTGGCCAGGGTGTACTCTGTATAACCCCTGCAGCTCCTGGTCAACATTCCCTTCTCTGTGTGTGGCCAGGGTGTGCTCTGTATAACCCCTGCAGCTCCTGGTCAACATTCGCATCTCTGTGTGTGGCCAGTGTGTGCTCTGTATAACTACTGCAGCTCCTGGTGAGCATTCCCATCTCAGTGTGGCCAGGGTGTGCTCTGTATAACCCCAGCAGCTCCTGGTCAACATTCTCATCTCTGTGTGGCCAGGGTGTGCTCTGTATAACAACTGCAGCTCCTGGTGAGCATTCCCATCTCTGTGTGGCCAGGGTGTGCTCTGTATAACCCCTGCAGCTCCTGGTCAACATTCCCATCTCTGTGTGTGGTCAGGATGTGCTCTGTAAACTTCTGCAGCTCCTGGTCAACATTCCCATCTCTGTGTGGCCTGGATGTGCTCTGTATACTCCTGCAGCTCCTGGTCAACATTCCCATCTCTGTGTGGCCAGGGTGTGCTCTGTATAACCCTTGCAGCTCCTGGTCAACATGTCCTTCTCAGTGAGGCCAGGTGGCGCTCTGTATAACTCCTGCAGCTCCTGGTCAACATGTCCTTCTCAGTGAGGCCAGGTGGCGCTCTGTATAACCCCTGCAGCTCCTGGTCAACATTCCCATCTCTGTGCGTGGTCAGGGTGTGCTCTGTATAACCCCTGCAGCTTCTGGTCAACATTCCCATCTGTGTGTGGCCAGGATGTGCACTGTATAATCCCAGTAGCTCCTGGTCAAAATTCCCATCTCTGTGTGTTGTCAGGGTGTGCTCTGCATAACTCCTGCAGCTCCTGGTCAACATTCCCATCTCTGTGTGGCCAGGGTGTGCTCTGTATAACCCCTGCAGCTCCTGGTTAACATTCCCATCTCTGTGTGTGGCCAGGGTGTGCTCTGTCTAACCCCTGCCGCTCCTGGTCAACATTCCCATCTCTGTGTGGCCAGGGTGTGCTCTGTATAACCCCTGCAGCTCCTGGTCAACATTCCCATCTCTGTGTGTGTCCAGGGTGTGCTCTGTATAACCCCTGCAGCTCCTGGTCAACATTCCCATCTATGTGTGGCCAGGGTGTTCTTTGTATAACCCCTGCAGCTCCTGGTCAACATTCCCATCTCTGTGTGTGGTCAGGGTGTGCTCTGTCTAACCCCTGCAGCTCCTGGTCAACATTCCCATCTCTGTGTGGCCAGGGTGTGCTCTGTATAAAACCTGCAGCTCCTGGTCAACATTCCCATCTTTGTCTGGCCAGGGTGTGCTCTGTATAACTCCTGCAGCTCCTGGTCAACACGTCCTTCTCTGTGAGGCCAGCTGGCGCTCTGTATAACCCCTGCAGCTCCTGGTCAACATTCCCATCTCTGTGTGTGTCCAGGGTGTGCTCTGTATAACCCCTGCAGCTCCTGGTCAACATTCCCATCTATGTGTGGCCAGGGTGTTCTCTGTATAACCCCTGCAACTCCTGGTCAACATTCCCATCTCTGTGTGGCCAGGGTGTTCTCTGTATAACCCCTGCAGCTCCTGGTCAACATTCCCATCTCTGTGTGGCCAGGGTATGCTCTCTATAACCCCTGCAGCTCCTGGTCAACATTCCCATCTATGTGTGGCCAGGGTGTACTCTGTATAACCCCTGCAGCTCCTGGTCAACATTCCCTTCTCTGTGTGTGGCCAGGGTGTGCTCTGTATAACCCCTGCAGCTCCTGGTCAACATTCGCATCTCTGTGTGTGGCCAGTGTGTGCTCTGTATAACTACTGCAGCTCCTGGTGAGCATTCCCATCTCAGTGTGGCCAGGGTGTGCTCTGTATAACCCCAGCAGCTCCTGGTCAACATTCTCATCTCTGTGTGGCCAGGGTGTGCTCTGTATAACACCTGCAGCTCCTGGTGAGCATTCCCATCTCTGTGTGGCCAGGGTGTGCTCTGTATAACCCCTGCAGCTCCTGGTCAACATTCCCATCTCTGTGTGTGGTCAGGATGTGCTCTGTATACTCCTGCAGCTCCTGGTCAACATTCCCATCTATGTGTGGCCAGGGTGTTCTCTGTATAACCCCTGCAGCTCCTGCTCAACATTCCCATCTCTGTGTGGCCAGGGTGTTCTCTGTATAACCCCTGCAGCTCCTGGTCAACATTCCCATCTCTGTGTGGCCAGGGTATGCTCTCTATAACCCCTGCAGCTCCTGGTCAACATTCCCATCTATGTGTGGCCAGGGTGTACTCTGTATAACCCCTGCAGCTCCTGGTCAACATTCCCTTCTCTGTGTGTGGCCAGGGTGTGCTCTGTATAACCCCTGCAGCTCCTGGTCAACATTCGCATCTCTGTGTGTGGCCAGTGTGTGCTCTGTATAACTACTGCAGCTCCTGGTGAGCATTCCCATCTCAGTGTGGCCAGGGTGTGCTCTGTATAACCCCAGCAGCTCCTGGTCAACATTCTCATCTCTGTGTGGCCAGGGTGTGCTCTGTATAACAACTGCAGCTCCTGGTGAGCATTCCCATCTCTGTGTGGCCAGGGTGTGCTCTGTATAACCCCTGCAGCTCCTGGTCAACATTCCCATCTCTGTGTGTGGTCAGGATGTGCTCTGTAAACTTCTGCAGCTCCTGGTCAACATTCCCATCTCTGTGTGGCCTGGATGTGCTCTGTATACTCCTGCAGCTCCTGGTCAACATTCCCATCTCTGTGTGGCCAGGGTGTGCTCTGTATAACCCTTGCAGCTCCTGGTCAACATGTCCTTCTCAGTGAGGCCAGGTGGCGCTCTGTATAACTCCTGCAGCTCCTGGTCAACATGTCCTTCTCAGTGAGGCCAGGTGGCGCTCTGTATAACCCCTGCAGCTCCTGGTCAACATTCCCATCTCTGTGTGTGGTCAGGGTGTGCTCTGTATAACCCCTGCAGCTTCTGGTCAACATTCCCATCTGTGTGTGGCCAGGATGTGCACTGTATAATCCCAGTAGCTCCTGGTCAAAATTCCCATCTCTGTGTGTTGTCAGGGTGTGCTCTGCATAACTCCTGCAGCTCCTGGTCAACATTCCCATCTCTGTGTGGCCAGGGTGTGCTCTGTATAACCCCTGCAGCTCCTGGTTAACATTCCCATCTCTGTGTGTGGCCAGGGTGTGCTCTGTCTAACCCCTGCCGCTCCTGGTCAACATTC
Source organism: Scyliorhinus torazame (assembly GCF_047496885.1). NCBI lineage: Eukaryota > Metazoa > Chordata > Chondrichthyes > Carcharhiniformes > Scyliorhinidae > Scyliorhinus > Scyliorhinus torazame. The sequence continues at coordinate 22,279,448 of NC_092711.1, forward strand.
CCATCTCTGTGTGGCCAGGGTGTGCTCTGTATAACCCCTGCAGCTCCTGGTCAACATTCCCATCTCTGTGTGGCCAGGGTGTGCTCTGTATAACTCCTGAAGCTCCTGGTCAACATGTCCTTCTCTGTGAGGCCAGCTGGCGCTCTGTATAACCCCTGCAGCTCCTGGTCAACATTCCCATCTCTGTGTGACCAGTGTGTGCTCTGTATAACCCCTGCAGCTCCTGGTCAACATTCCCATCTCTATGTGGCCAGGATGTGCTCTGTATATCCCCTGCAGCTCCTGGTCAACATTCCCATCTGTGTGTGTGGTCAGGGTGTGCTCTGTATAACCCCTGCAACTCCTGGTCAACATTCCCATCTCTGTGTGGCCAGGGTGTGCACTGTATAACCCCTGCAGCTCATGGTCAACATTCCCATCTCTGTTTGTGCCCAGGGTGTGCTCTGTATAACCCCTGCAGCTCCTGGTCAATATTCCCATCTATGTGTGGCCAGGCTGTGCTCTGTATAAACCCTGCAGCTCCTGGTCAACATTCCCATCTCTGTGTGGCCACGGTGTGCACTGTATAACCCCAGCAGCTCCTGGTGAACATTCGCATCTCTGGGTGTGGCCAGGGTGTGCTCTGTATAACCCCAGCAGCTCCTGGTCAACATTCCCATCTGTGTGTGTGGCCAGGGTGTGCTCTGTATAACCCCTGCAGCTCATGGTCAACATTCCCATCTCTGTTTGTGCCCAGGGTGTGCTCTGTATAACCCCTGCAGCTCCTGGTCAATATTCCCATCTATGTGTGGCCAGGCTTTGCTCTGTATAAACCCTGCAGCTCCTGGTCAACATTCCCATCTCTGTGTGGCCACGGTGTGCACTGTATAACCCCAGCAGCTCCTGGTCAACATTCGCATCTCTGGGTGTGGCCAGGGTGTGCTCTGTATAACTACTGCAGCTCCTGGTGAACATTCCCATTTCAGTGTGGCCAGGGTGTGCTCTGTCTAACCCCAGCAGCTCCTGGTCAACATTCTCATCTCTGTGTGTGGCCAGGGTGTGCTCTGTATATCCCCTGCAGCTCCTGGTCAACATTCCCATCTCTGTGTGGCCAGGGTGTGCTCTGTATAACCCCTGCAGCTCCTGGTCAACATTCCCATCTCTGTGTGGCCAGGGTGTGCTCTGTATAACCCCTGCAGCTCCTGGTCAACATCCCATCTCTGTGTGGCCAGTGTGTGCACTGTATAACACCGGCAGCTCCTGGTCAACATTCTCATCTCTGTGTGGCCAGGGTGTGCTCTGTATAACCCCTGCAGCCCCTGGTCAACATTCCCATCTCTGTGTGGCCAGGCTGTGCTCAGTATAACCCCTGCAGCTCCTGGTCGACATTACCATCTCTGTGTGGCCAGGATGTGCTCTGTATATCCCCTGCAGCTCCTGGTCAACATTCCCATCTCTGTGTGTGAGAGAGTGCTCTGTATAACTCCTGCAGCTCCTGGTCAACATTCCCATCTGTGTGTGGCCAGGGTGTGCTCTGTATAACCCCAGCAGCTCCTGGTCAACATTCCCATCTCTGTGTGGCCAGGGTGTGCTCTGTGTAACACCAGAAGCTCCTGGTCAACATTCCCATCTCTGTGTGGCCAGAGTGTGCTCTGCATAACCCCAGCAGCTCCTGGTCAACATTCACATCTCTGGGCGGCCAGGATGTGCTCTGTATAACCCCTGCATCTCCTGGTCAACATTCCCATCTCTGTGTGTGGCCAGGGTGTGCTCTGTATAACTCCTGCAGCTCCTGGTCAACATTCCCATCTGTGTGTGGCCAGGATGTGCTCTGTATACTCCTGCAGCTCCTGGTCAACATTGCCATCTCTGTGTGGCCAGGATGTGCTCTGTATACTCCTGCAGCTCCTGGTCAACATTCCCATCTCTGTGTGGCCAGGCTGTGGTCTGTATCACCCCTGCAGCTCCTGGTCAACATTCCCATCTCTGTGTGGCCAGGATGTGCACTGTATAATCCCAGTAGCTCCTTGTCAACATTCCCATCTCTGTGTGTGGCCAGGGTGTGCTCTGCATAACTCCTGCAGCTCCTGGTCAACATTCCCATCTCTGTGTGTGGTCAGGGGGTGGTCTGTATAACTCCTGCAGCTCCTTGTCAACCTTCCCATCTCTGTGTGGCCAGGGTGTGCTCTGTATAACTCCTGCAGCTCCTGGTCAACATTCCGATCTCTGTGTGGCCAGGGTGTGCTCTGTATAACCCCTGCAGCTCCTGGTCAACATTCCCATCTCTGTGAGGCCAGGGTGTGCTCTGTATAACACCTGCAGCTCCTGGTCAACATTCCCATCTCTGTGTGGCCAGGCTGTGCTCAGTATAACCCCTGCAGCTCCTGGTCGACATTACCATCTCTGTGTGGCCAGGATGTGCTCTGTATATCCTCCTGCAGCTCCTGGTCAACATTCCCATCTCTGTGTGTGAGAGAGTGCTCTGTATAACTCCTGCAGCTCCTGGTCAATATTCCCATCTGTGTGTGGCCAGGGTGTGCTCTGTATAACCCCAGCAGCTCCTGGTCAACATTCCCATCTCTGTGTGGCCAGGGTGTGCTCTGTGTAACACCAGAAGCTCCTGGTCAACATTCCCATCTCTGTGTGGCCAGAGTGTGCTCTGCATAACCCCAGCAGCTCCTGGTCAACATTCACATCTCTGGGCGGCCAGGATGTGCTCTGTATAACCCCTGCATCTCCTGGTCAACATTCCCATCTCTGTGTGTGGCCAGGGTGTGCTCTGTATAACTCCTGCAGCTCCTGGTCAACATTCCCATCTGTGTGTGGCCAGGATGCGCTCTGTATACTCCTGCAGCTCCTGGTCAACATTCCCATCTCTGTGTGGCCAGGATGTGCTCTGTATACTCCTGCAGCTCCTGGTCAACATTCCCATCTCTGTGTGGCCAGGCTGTGGTCTGTATCACCCCTGCAGCTCCTGGTCAACATTCCCATCTCTGTGTGTGGCCAGGGTGTGTTCTGTATAACTCCTGCAGCTCCTGGTCAACATTCCCATCTCTGTGTGGCCAGGATGTGCTCTGTATACTCCTGCAGCTCCTGGTCAACATTCCCATCTCTGTGTGGCCAGGGTGTGCTCTGTATAACTCCTGCAGCTCCTGGTCAACATTCCCATCTCTGTGTGTGGTCAGGGGGTGCTCTGTATAACTGCTGCAGCTCCTGGTCAACCTTCCCATCTCTTTGTGGCCAGGGTGTGCTCTGCATAACCCCTGCAGCTCCTGGTCAACATTCCTATCTCTGTGTGGCCAGGGTGTGCTCTGTATAACTCCTGCAGCTCCTGGTCAACATTCCGATCTCTGTGTGGCCAGGGTGTGCTCTGTATAACCCCTGCAGCTCCTGGTCAACATTCCCATCTCTGTGAGGCCAGGGTGTGCTCTGTATAACACCTGCAGCTCCTGGTCAACATTCCCATCTCTGTGTGGCCAGGGTGTGCTCTGTGTAACTCCTGCAGCACCTGGTCAACATGTCCTTCTCAGTGAGGCCAGGTGGTGCTCTGTATAACCCCTGCAGCTCCTGGTCAACATTCACAGCTGTGTGTTCCCAGGGTATGCTCTGCATAACTCCTGCAGCTCCTGGTCAACATTCCCATCTCTGTGTGGCCAGGTTGTGCTCTGTATAACTCCTGCAGCTCCTGGTCAACATTCCCATTTCCGTGTGTGGGCAGGGTGTGCTCTGTATACTCATGCAGCTCCTGGTCAACATTCCCATCTCTGTGTGGCCTGGATGTGCTCTGTATAACCCCTGCAGCACCTGGTCAACATTCCCATCTCTGTGTGTGTCCAGGGTGTGCTCTGTATAACCCCTGCAGCTCCTGGTCAACATTCCCTTCTCTGTGTGGCCAGGATGTGCTCTGTATATCCCCTGCAGCTTCTGGCCAACATTCCCATCTGTGTGTGTGGCCAGGATGTGCTCTGTATAACTCCTGCAGCTCCTGGTCAACATTCCCATCTCTGTGTGGCCAGTGTGTGCTCTGTATAACCCCTGCAGCTCCTGGTCAACATTCCCATCTCTGTGTGGCCAGGGTGTGTTCTTTATAACCCCTGCAGCTCCTGGTCAACATTCCCATCTCTGTGTGGCCAGGGTGTGCTCTGTATTACCCCTGCTCCTGGTCAACATTCCCATCTCTGTGTGGCCAGGGTGTGCTCTGTATAACTCATGCAGCTCCTGGTCAACATGTCCTTCTCTGTGAGGCCAGGTGGCGCTCTGTATAACCCCTGCAGCTCCTGGTCAACATTCCCATCTGTGTGTGCCCAGGGTATGCTCTGTATAACTCCAGCAGCTACTGGTCAACATTCCCATCTCTGTGTGGCCAGGTTGTGCTCTGTATAGAACCTGCAACTCCTGGTCAATATTCCCATTTCTGTGTGGCCAGGGTGTGCTCTATATAACCCCTGCAGCTCCTGGTCAGCATTCCCATCTGTGTGTGTGTCCAGGGTGTGCTCTGTATAACCCCTGCAGCTCCTGGTCAACATTCCCATCTGTGTGGCCAGTGTGTGCTCTGTATAACCCCTGCAGCTCCTGGTCAACATTCCCATCTCTGTGTGTCTCCAGGGTGTGCTCTGGAGAACCCCTGCTGCTCCTGGTCAACATTCCCATCTCGGTGTGGCCAGGATGTGCGCTGTATACTCCCAGTAGCTCCTGGTCAACATTCCCATCTCTGTGTGTGGTCAGGGTGTGCTCTGTATAACTCCTGCAGCTCCTGGTCAACATTCCCATCTATGTGTGGCCAGGGTGTGCTCTGTATAACTCCTGCAGCTCCTGGTCAACATTCCCATCTGTGTGTGTGTCCAGGGTGTGCTCTGTATAACCCCAGCAGCTCCTGGTCAACACTCCCATCTGTCTGTGGACAGCGTGCGCACTGTATAACCCCTGCAGCACCTGGTCAACATTCCCATCTGTGTGTGTTGCCAGGATGTGCTCTGTATAACTCCTGCAGCTCCTGGTCAACATTCCCATCTCTGTGTGGCCAGGGTGTGCTCTGTTTTACCCCTGCAGCTCCTGGTCAACATTCCCATCTCTGTGTGGCCAGGGTGTGTTCTGTATAACCCCTGCAGCTCCTGGTCAACATTCCCATCTCTGTGTGGCCAGGGTGTGCTCTGTATAACCCATGCTCCTGGTCAACATTCCCATCTCTGCGTGGCCAGGGTGTGCTCTGTATAACTCCTGCAGCTCCTGGTCAACATGTCCTTCAATGTGAGGCCAGGTGGCGCTCTGTATAACCCCTGCAGCTCCTGGTCAACATTCCCATCTGTGTGTGCCCAGGGTATGCTCTGTATAACTCCTGCAACTCCTGGTCAATATTCCCATTTCTGTGTGGCCAGGGTATGCTCTGTATAACCCCTGCAGCTCCTGGTCAGCATTCCCATCTGTGTGTGTGTCCAGGGTGTGCTCTGTATAACCCCTGCAGCTCCTGGTCAACTTCCCATCTCTGTGTGGCCTGTGTGTGCTCTGTATAACCCCTGCAGCTCCTGGTCAACATTCCCATCTGTGTGTGTGTCCTTGGTGTGCTCTGTATAAGCCCAGCAGCTCCATGTCAACACTCCCATATGTGTGTGGACAGCATGCGCACTGTATAACCCCTGCAGCTCCTGGTCAACATTCCCATCTCTGTGTGTGTCCAGGGTGTGCTCTGTATAACCTCTGCAGCTCCCGGTCAACATTCCCATCTCTGTGTGGCCAGGATGTGCTCTGTATATCCCCTGCAGCTCCTGGTCAACATTCCCATCTGTGTGTGTGGCCAGGGTGTGCTCTGTATAACCCCTGAAACTTCTGGTCAACATTCCCATCTCTGTGTGGCCAGCGTGTGATCTGTATAACCCCTGCAGCTCCTGGTTAACATTCCCATCTCTGTTTGTGCCCAGGGTGTGCTCTGTATAACCCCAGCAGCTCCTGGTCAACATTCCCGTCTCTGTGTGGCCAGGGTGTGCTCTGTATAACCCCCGCAGCTCCTGGTCAACATTCTCATCTCTGTGTGTGGCCAGTGTGTGCTCTGTATAACTCCTGCAGCTCCTGGTCAACATTCCCATCTCTGTGTGGCCATGTTGTGCTGTGTATACTCCTGCAGCTCCTGGTCAACATTCCCATCTCTGTGTGGCCAGGGTGTGCTCTGTATAACCCCTGCAGCTCATGGTCAACATTCCCATCTCTGCGTGGCCAGGGTGTGATCTGTATAACCACTGCAGCTCCTGGTCAACATTCCCATCTCTGCGTGGCCAGGGTGTGATCTGTATAGCCCCTGCAGCTCCTGGTCAACATTCCCGTCTCTCAGTGTGTCCTGGGAGTGATCTGTGTAACCCCTGCAGCTCCTGGGTAACATTCCCATCTCTGTGTGGCCAGGGTGTGCTCTTTTATAACCCCAGCAGTTCCTGGTCAAAATTCCCACCTCTGTGTGTCCAGGGTGTGCTCTGTATAATCCCTGCAGCTCCTGGTCAACATTCCCATCTCTGTGTGTCCAGGGTGTGCTCTGTATAACCCCAGCAGCTCCTGGTCAACATTCCCATCTCTGTGTGGCCAGGGTGTGCTCTGTTTAACACCTGCAGCTCCTGGTCAACATTCCCATCTCTGTGTGGCCAGGGTGTGCTCTGTATAACCCCTGCAGCTCCTGGTCAACATTCCCATCTCTGTGTGGCCAGGAAGTGCTCTGTATACTCCTGCAGCACCTGGTCAACATTCCCATCTCTGTGTGGCCAGGATGTGCTCTGTATACTCCTGCAGCTCCTGGTAAACTTTCCCATCTCTGTGTGGCCAGGGTGTGCTCTGTATAACTCCTGCAGCTCCTGGTCAACATTCCCATCTCTGTGTGTGGTCAGGGTGTGCTCTGTCTAACCCCTGCAGCTCCTAGTCAACATTCCCATCTCTGTGTGGCCAGGATGTGCTCTGTATAAAACCTGCAGCTCCTGGTCAACATTCCCATCTTTGTCTGGCCAGGGTGTGCTCTGTATAACTCCTGCAGCTCCTGGTCAACACGTCCTTCTCTGTGAGGCCAGCTGGCGCTCTGTATAACCCCTGCAGCTCCTGGTCAACATTCCCATCTCTGTGTGTGTCCAGGGTGTGCTCTGTATAACGCCTGCAGCTCCTGGTCAACATTCCCATCTCTGTGTGGCCAGGGTATGCTCTCTATAACCCCTGCAGCTCCTGGTCAACATTCCCATCTATGTGTGGCCAGGGTGTTCTCTGTATAACCCCTGCAGCTCCTGGTCAACATTCCCATCTCTGTGTGGCCAGGGTATGCTCTCTATAACCCCTGCAGCTCCTGGTCAACATTCCCATCTTTTGTGGCCAGGGTGTTCTCTGTATAACCCCTGCAGCTCCTGGTCAACATTCCCTTCTCTGTGTGTGGCCAGGGTGTGCTCTGTATAACCCCTGCAGCTCCTGGTCAACATTCGCATCTCTGTGTGTGGCCAGTGTGTGCTCTGTATAACTACTGCAGCTCCTGGTGAGCATTCCCATCTCAGTGTGGCCAGGGTGTGCTCTCTATAACCCCAGCAGCTCCTGGTCAACATTCTCATCTCTGTGTGGCCAGGGTGTGCTCTGTATAACACCTGCAGCTCCTGGTGAGCATTCCCATCTCTGTGTGGCCAGGGTGTGCTCTGTATAACCCCTGCAGCTCCTGGTCAACATTCCCATCTCTGTGTGTGGTCAGGATGTGCTCTGTATACTCCTGCAGCTCCTGGTCAACATTCCCATCTCTGTGTGGCCTGGATGTGCTCTGTATACTCCTGCAGCTCCTGGTCAACATTCCCATCTCTGTGTGGCCAGGGTGTGCTCTGTATAACTCCTGCAGCTCCTGGTCAACATGTCCTTCTCAGTGAGGCCAGGTGGCGCTCTGTATAACCCCTGCAGCTCCTGGTCAACATTCCCATCTCTGTGTGTGGTCAGGGTGTGCTCTGTATAACCCCTGCAGCTTCTGGTCAACATTCCCATCTGTGTGTGGCCAGGATGTGCACTGTATAATCCCAGTAGCTCCTGGTCAAAATTCCCATCTCTGTGTGTTGTCAGGGTGTGCTCTGCATAACTCCTGCAGCTCCTGGTCAACATTCCCATCTCTGTGTGGCCAGGGTGTGCTCTGTATAACCCCTGCAGCTCCTGGTTAACATTCCCATCTCTGTGTGTGGCCAGGGTGTGCTCTGTCTAACCCCTGCCGCTCCTGGTCAACATTCCCATCTCTGTGTGGCCAGGGTGTGCTCTGTATAACCCCTGCAGCTCCTGGTCAACATTCCCATCTCTGTGTGGCCAGGGTGTGCTCTGTATAACTCCTGAAGCTCCTGGTCAACATGTCCTTCTCTGTGAGGCCAGCTGGCGCTCTGTATAACCCCTGCAGCTCCTGGTCAACATTCCCATCTCTGTGTGACCAGGGTGTGCTCTGTATAACCGCTGCAGCTCCTGGTCAACATTCCCATCTCTATGTGGCCAGGATGTGCTCTGTATATCCCCTGCAGCTCCTGGTCAACATTCCCATCTGTGTGTGTGGCCAGGGTGTGCTCTGTATAACCCCTGCAACTCCTGGTCAACATTCCCATCTCTGTGTGGCCAGGGTGTGCTCTGTTTAACACCTGCAGCTCCTGGTCAACATTCCCATCTCTGTGTGGCCAGGGTGTGCTCTGTATAACCCCTGCAGCTCCTGGTCAACATTCCCATCTCTGTGTGGCCAGGAAGTGCTCTGTATACTCCTGCAGCACCTGGTCAACATTCCCATCTCTGTGTGGCCAGGATGTGCTCTGTATACTCCTGCAGCTCCTGGTAAACTTTCCCATCTCTGTGTGGCCAGGGTGTGCTCTGTATAACTCCTGCAGCTCCTGGTCAACATTCCCATCTCTGTGTGTGGTCAGGGTGTGCTCTGTCTAACCCCTGCAGCTCCTAGTCAACATTCCCATCTCTGTGTGGCCAGGATGTGCTCTGTATAAAACCTGCAGCTCCTGGTCAACATTCCCATCTTTGTCTGGCCAGGGTGTGCTCTGTATAACTCCTGCAGCTCCTGGTCAACACGTCCTTCTCTGTGAGGCCAGCTGGCGCTCTGTATAACCCCTGCAGCTCCTGGTCAACATTCCCATATCTGTGTGTGTCCAGGGTGTGCTCTGTATAACCCCTGCAGCTCCTGGTCAACATTCCCATCTCTGTGTGGCCAGGGTATGCTCTCTATAACCCCTGCAGCTCCTGGTCAACATTCCCATCTATGTGTGGCCAGGGTGTTCTCTGTATAACCCCTGCAGCTCCTGGTCAACATTCCCATCTCTGTGTGGCCAGGGTATGCTCTCTATAACCCCTGCAGCTCCTGGTCAACATTCCCATCTTTTGTGGCAAGGGTGTTCTCTGTATAACCCCTGCAGCTCCTGGTCAACATTCCCTTCTCTGTGTGTGGCCAGGGTGTGCTCTGTATAACCCCTGCAGCTCCTGGTCAACATTCGCATCTCTGTGTGTGGCCAGTGTGTGCTCTGTATAACTACTGCAGCTCCTGGTGAGCATTCCCATCTCAGTGTGGCCAGGGTGTGCTCTCTATAACCCCAGCAGCTCCTGGTCAACATTCTCATCTCTGTGTGGCCAGGGTGTGCTCTGTATAACACCTGCAGCTCCTGGTGAGCATTCCCATCTCTGTGTGGCCAGGGTGTGCTCTGTATAACCCCTGCAGCTCCTGGTCAACATTCCCATCTCTGTGTGTGGTCAGGATGTGCTCTGTATACTCCTGCAGCTCCTGGTCAACATTCCCATCTCTGTGTGGCCTGGATGTGCTCTGTATACTCCTGCAGCTCCTGGTCAACATTCCCATCTCTGTGTGGCCAGGGTGTGCTCTGTATAACTCCTGCAGCTCCTGGTCAACATGTCCTTCTCAGTGAGGCCAGGTGGCGCTCTGTATAACCCCTGCAGCTCCTGGTCAACATTCCCATCTCTGTGTGTGGTCAGGGTGTGCTCTGTATAACCCCTGCAGCTTCTGGTCAACATTCCCATCTGTGTGTGGCCAGGATGTGCACTGTATAATCCCAGTAGCTCCTGGTCAAAATTCCCATCTCTGTGTGTTGTCAGGGTGTGCTCTGCATAACTCCTGCAGCTCCTGGTCAACATTCCCATCTCTGTGTGGCCAGGGTGTGCTCTGTATAACCCCTGCAGCTCCTGGTTAACATTCCCATCTCTGTGTGTGGCCAGGGTGTGCTCTGTCTAACCCCTGCCGCTCCTGGTCAACATTCCCATCTCTGTGTGGCCAGGGTGTGCTCTGTATAACCCCTGCAGCTCCTGGTCAACATTCCCATCTCTGTGTGGCCAGGGTGTGCTCTGTATAACTCCTGAAGCTCCTGGTCAACATGTCCTTCTCTGTGAGGCCAGCTGGCGCTCTGTATAACCCCTGCAGCTCCTGGTCAACATTCCCATCTCTGTGTGACCAGGGTGTGCTCTGTATAACCGCTGCAGCTCCTGGTCAACATTCCCATCTCTATGTGGCCAGGATGTGCTCTGTATATCCCCTGCAGCTCCTGGTCAACATTCCCATCTGTGTGTGTGGCCAGGGTGTGCTCTGTATAACCCCTGCAACTCCTGGTCAACATTCCCATCTCTGTGTGGCCAGGGTGTGCACTGTATAACCCCTGCAGCTCATGGTCAACATTCCCATCTCTGTTTGTGCCCAGGGTGTGCTCTGTATAACCCCAGCAGCTCCTGGTCAACATTCCCGTCTCTGTGTGTGGCCAGGGTGTGCTCTGTGTAACCCCAGCAGCTCCTGGTCAACATTCCCATCTCTGTGTGGCCAGGGTGTGCTCTGTATAACACCTGCAGCTCCTGGTCAACATTCCCATCTCTGTGTGGCCAGGGTATGCTCTCTATAACCCCTGCAGCTCCTGGTCAATATTCCCATCTTTGTGTGGCCAGGGTGTGCTCTGTATAAACCCTGCAGCTCCTGGTCAACATTCCCTTCTCTGTGTGGCCAGGGTGTGCACTGTATAACCCCAGCAGCTCCTGGTCAACATTCGCATCTCTGTGTGTGGCCAGGGTGTGCTCTGTATAACTACTGCAGCTCCTGGAGAACATTCCCATCTCAGTGTGGCCAGGGTGTGCTCTGTCTAACCCCAGCAGCTCCTGGTCAACATTCTCATCTCTGTGTGTGGCCAGGGTGTGCTCTGTATAACCCCTGCAGCTCCTGGTCAACATTCCCATCTCTGTGTGGCCAGGGTGTGCTCTGTATAACCCCTGCAGCTCCTGGTCAACATTCCCATCTCTGTGTGGCCAGGGTGTGCTCTGTATAACCCCTGCAGCTCCTGGTCAACATCCCATCTCTGTGTGGCCAGTGTGTGCACTGTATAACACCGGCAGCTCCTGGTCAACATTCTCATCTCTGTGTGGCCAGGGTGTGCTCTGTATAACCCCTGCAGCCCCTGGTCAACATTCCCATCTCTGTGTGGCCAGGCTGTGCTCAGTATAACCCCTGCAGCTCCTGGTCGACATTACCATCTCTGTGTGGCCAGGATGCGCTCTGTATATCCCCTGCAGCTCCTGGTCAACATTCCCATCTCTGTGTGTGAGAGAGTGCTCTGTATAACTCCTGCAGCTCCTGGTCAACATTCCCATCTGTGTGTGGCCAGGGTGTGCTCTGTATAACCCCAGCAGCTCCTGGTCAACATTCCCATCTCTGTGTGGCCAGGGTGTGCTCTGTGTAACACCAGAAGCTCCTGGTCAACATTCCCATCTCTGTGTGGCCAGAGTGTGCTCTGCATAAACCCAGCAGCTCCTGGTCAACATTCACATCTCTGGGCGGCCAGAATGTGCTCTGTATAACCCCTGCATCTCCTGGTCAACATTCCCATCTCTGTGTGGCCAGGATGTGCTCTGTATACTCCTGCAGCTCCTGGTAAACTTTCACATCTCTGTGTGGCCAGGGTGTGCTCTGTATAACTCCTGCAGCTCCTGGTCAACATTCCCATCTCTGTGTGTGGTCAGGGTGTGCTCTGTCTAACCCCTGCAGCTCCTAGTCAACATTCCCATCTCTGTGTGGCCAGGATGTGCTCTGTATAAAACCTGCAGCTCCTGGTCAACATTCCCATCTTTGTCTGGCCAGGGTGTGCTCTGTATAACTCCTGCAGCTCCTGGTCAACACGTCCTTCTCTGTGAGGCCAGCTGGCGCTCTGTATAACCCCTGCAGCTCCTGGTCAACATTCCCATCTCTGTGTGTGTCCAGGGTGTGCTCTGTATAACCCATGCAGCTCCTGGTCAACATTCCCATCTCTGTGTGGCCAGGGTATGCTCTCTATAACCCCTGCAGCTCCTGGTCAACATTCCCATCTATGTGTGGCCAGGGTGTTCTCTGTATAACCCCTGCAGCTCCTGGTCAACATTCCCATCTCTGTGTGGCCAGGGTATGCTCTCTATAACCCCTGCAGCTCCTGGTCAACATTCCCATCTTTTGTGGCCAGGGTGTTCTCTGTATAACCCCTGCAGCTCCTGGTCAACATTCCCTTCTCTGTGTGTGGCCAGGGTGTGCTCTGTATAACCCCTGCAGCTCCTGGTCAACATTCGCATCTCTGTGTGTGGCCAGTGTGTGCTCTGTATAACTACTGCAGCTCCTGGTGAGCATTCCCATCTCAGTGTGGCCAGGGTGTGCTCTCTATAACCCCAGCAGCTCCTGGTCAACATTCTCATCTCTGTGTGGCCAGGGTGTGCTCTGTATAACACCTGCAGCTCCTGGTGAGCATTCCCATCTCTGTGTGGCCAGGGTGTGCTCTGTATAACCCCTGCAGCTCCTGGTCAACATTCCCATCTCTGTGTGTGGTCAGGATGTGCTCTGTATACTCCTGCAGCTCCTGGTCAACATTCCCATCTCTGTGTGGCCTGGATGTGCTCTGTATACTCCTGCAGCTCCTGTTCAACATTCCCATCTCTGTGTGGCCAGGGTGTGCTCTGTATAACTCCTGCAGCTCCTGGTCAACATGTCCTTCTCAGTGAGGCCAGGTGGCGCTCTGTATAACCCCTGCAGCTCCTGGTCAACATTCCCATCTCTGTGTGTGGTCAGGGTGTGCTCTGTATAACCCCTGCAGCTTCTGGTCAACATTCCCATCTGTGTGTGGCCAGGATGTGCACTGTATAATCCCAGTAGCTCCTGGTCAAAATTCCCATCTCTGTGTGTTGTCAGGGTGTGCTCTGCATAACTCCTGCAGCTCCTGGTCAACATTCCCATCTCTGTGTGGCCAGGGTGTGCTCTGTATAACCCCTGCAGCTCCTGGTTAACATTCCCATCTCTGTGTGTGGCCAGCTGGCGCTCTGTATAACCCCTGCAGCTCCTGGTCAACATTCCCATCTCTGTGTGACCAGGGTGTGCTCTGTATAACCGCTGCAGCTCCTGGTCAACATTCCCATCTCTATGTGGCCAGGATGTGCTCTGTATATCCCCTGCAGCTCCTGGTCAACATTCCCATCTGTGTGTGTGGCCAGGGTGCGCTCTGTATAACCCCTGCAACTCCTGGTCAACATTCCCATCTCTGTGTGGCCAGGGTGTGCACTGTATAACCCCTGCAGCTCATGGTCAACATTCCCATCTCTGTTTGTGCCCAGGGTGTGCTCTGTATAACCCCAGCAGCTCCTGGTCAACATTCCCGTCTCTGTGTGTGGCCAGGGTGTGCTCTGTGTAACCCCAGCAGCTCCTGGTCAACATTCCCATCTCTGTGTGGCCAGGGTGTGCTCTGTATAACACCTGCAGCTCCTGGTCAACATTCCCATCTCTGTGTGGCCAGGGTATGCTCTCTATAACCCCTGCAGCTCCTGGTCAATATTCCCATCTTTGTGTGGCCAGGGTGTGCTCTGTATAAACCCTGCAGCTCCTGGTCAACATTCCCTTCTCTGTGTGGCCAGGGTGTGCACTGTATAACCCCAGCAGCTCCTGGTCAACATTCGCATCTCTGTGTGTGGCCAGGGTGTGCTCTGTATAACTACTGCAGCTTCTGGTGAACATTCCCATCTCAGTGTGGCCAGGGTGTGCTCTGTCTAACCCCAGCAGCTCCTGGTCAACATTCTCATCTCTGTGTGTGGCCAGGGTGTGCTCTGTATAACCCCTGCAGCTCCTGGTCAACATTCCCATCTCTGTGTGGCCAGGGTGTGCTCTGTATAACCCCTGCAGCTCCTGGTCAACATTCCCATCTCTGTGTGGCCAGGGTGTGCTCTGTATAACCCCTGCAGCTCCTGGTCAACATCCCATCTCTGTGTGGCCAGTGTGTGCACTGTATAACACCGGCAGCTTCTGGTCAACATTCTCATCTCTGTGTGGCCAGGGTGTGCTCTGTATAACCCCTGCAGCCCCTGGTCAACATTCCCATCTCTGTGTGGCCAGGCTGTGCTCAGTATAACCCCTGCAGCTCCTGGTCGACATTACCATCTCTGTGTGGCCAGGATGCGCTCTGTATATCCCCTGCAGCTCCTGGTCAACATTCCCATCTCTGTGTGTGAGAGAGTGCTCTGTATAACTCCTGCAGCTCCTGGTCAACATTCCCATCTGTGTGTGGCCAGGGTGTGCTCTGTATAACCCCAGCAGCTCCTGGTCAACATTCCCATCTCTGTGTGGCCAGGGTGTGCTCTGTGTAACACCAGAAGCTCCTGGTCAACATTCCCATCTCTGTGTGGCCAGAGTGTGCTCTGCATAAACCCAGCAGCTCCTGGTCAACATTCACATCTCTGGGCGGCCAGGATGTGCTCTGTATAACCCCTGCATCTCCTGGTCAACGTTCCCATCTCTGTGTGTGGCCAGGGTGTGCTCTGTATAACTCCTGCAGCTCCTGGTCAACATTCCCATCTGTGTGTGGCCAGGATGTGCTCTGTATACTCCTGCAGCTCCTGGTCAACATTCCAATCTCTGTGTGGCCAGGATGTGCTCTGTATACTCCCGCAGCTCCTGGTCAACATTCCCATCTCTGTGTGGCCAGGCTGTGGTCTGTATCACCCCTGCAGCTCCTGGTCAACATTCCCATCTCTGTGTGGCCAGGATGTGCACTGTATAATCCCAGTAGCTCCTTGTCAACATTCCCATCTCTGTGTGTGGCCAGGGTGTGCTCTGTATAACTCCTGCAGCTCCTGGTCAACATTCCCATCTCTGTGTGGCCAGGGTGTGCTCTGTATAACTCCTGCAGCTCCTGGTCAACATTCCCATCTCTGTGTGGCCAGGCTGTGCTCAGTATAACCCCTGCAGCTCCTGGTCGACATTACCATCTCTGTGTGGCCAGGATGTGCTCTGTATATCCCCTGCAGCTCCTGGTCAACATTCCCATCTCTGTGTGTGAGAGAGTGCTCTGTATAACTCCTGCAGCTCCTGGTCAACATTCCCATCTGTGTGTGGCCAGGGTGTGCTCTGTATAACCCCAGCAGCTCCTGGTCAACATTCACATCTCTGTGTGGCCAGGGTGTGCTCTGTGTAACACCAGAAGCTCCTGGTCAACATTCCCATCTCTGTGTGGCCAGAGTGTGCTCTGTATAACCCCTGCAGCTCCTGGTCAACATTCCCATCTCTGTGTGGCCAGGGTGTGCTCTGTATAACTCCTGCAGCTCCTGGTCAACATTCCGATCTCTGTGTGGCCAGGGAGTGCTCTGTATAACCCCTGCAGCTCCTGGTCAACATTCCCATCTCTGTGAGGCCAGGGTGTGCTCTGTATAACACCTGCAGCTCCTGGTCAACATTCCCATCTCTGTGTGGCCAGGGTGTGCTCTGTATAACTCCTGCAGCACGTGTTCAACATGTCCTTCTCAGTGAGGCCAGGTGGCGCTCTTTATAACCCCTGCAGCTCCTGGTCAACATTCACAGCTGTGTGTTCCCAGGGTATGCTCTGTATAACTCCTGCAGCTCCTGGTCAACATTCCCATCTCTGTGTGGCCAGGTTGTGCTCTGTATAACTCCTGCAGCGCCGGGTCAACATTCCCATTTCCGTGTGTGGGCAGGGTGTGCTCTGTATACTCCTGCAGCTCCTGGTCAACATTCCCATCTCTGTGTGGCCTGGATGTGCTCTGTATACTCCTGATGCTCCTGGTCAACATTCCCATCTCTGTGTGGCCAGGGTGTGCTCTGTATAACCCTTGCAGCTCCTGGTCAACATGTCCTTCTCAGTGAGGCCAGGTGGCGCTCTGTATAACTCCTGCAGCTCCTGGTCAACATGTCCTTCTCAGTGAGGCCAGGTGGCGCTCTGTATAACCCCTGCAGCTCCTGGTCAACATTCCCATCTCTGTGTGTGGTCAGGGTGTGCTCTGTATAACCCCTGCAGCTTCTGGTCAACATTCCCATCTGTGTGTGGCCAGGATGTGCACTGTATAATCCCAGTAGCTCCTGGTCAAAATTCCCATCTCTGTGTGTTGTCAGGGTGTGTTCTGCATAACTCCTGCAGCTCCTGGTCAACATTCCCATCTCTGTGTGGCCAGGGTGTGCTCTGTATAACCCCTGCAGCTCCTGGTTAACATTCCCATCTCTGTGTGTGGCCAGGGTGTGCTCTGTCTAACCCCTGCCGCTCCTGGTCAACATTCCCATCTCTGTGTGGCCAGGGTGTGCTCTGTATAACCCCTGCAGCTCCTGGTCAACATTCCCATCTCTGTGTGGACAGGGTGTGCTCTGTATAACTCCTGAAGCTCCTGGTCAACATGTCCTTCTCTGTGAGGCCAGATGGCGCTCTGTATAACCCCTGCAGCTCCTGGTCAACATTCCCATCTCTGTGTGAACAGGGTGTGCTCTGTATAACCCCTGCAGCTCCAGGTCAACATTCCCATCTCGATGTGGCCAGGATGTGCTCTGTATATCCCCTGCAGCTCCTGGTCAACATTCCCATCTGTGTGTGTGGCCAGGGTGTGCTCTGTATAACCCCTGCAACTCCTGGTCAACATTCCCATCTCTGTGTGGCCAGGGTGTGCACTGTATAACCCCTGCAGCTCATGGTCAACATTCCCATCTCTGTTTGTGCCCAGGGTGTGCTCTGTATAACCCCAGCAGCTCCTGGTCAACATTCACGTCTCTGTGTGTGGCCAGGGTGTGCTCTGTGTAACCCCAGCAGCTCCTGGTCAACATTTCCATCTCTGTGTGGCCAGGGTGTGCTCTGTATAACACCTGCAGCTCCTGGTCAACATTCCCATCTCTGTGTGGCCAGGGTATGCTCTCTATAACCCCTGCAGCTCCTGGTCAATATTCCCATCTATGTGTGGCCAGGGTGTGCTCTGTATAAACCCTGCAGCTCCTGGTAAACATTCCCATCTCTGTGTGGCCAGGGTGTGCACTGTATAACCCCAGCAGCTCCTGGTCAACATTCGCATCTCTGTGTGTGGCCAGGTTGTGCTCTGTATAACTACTGCAGCTCCTGGTTAACATTCCCATCTCAGTGTGGCCAGGGTGTGCTCTGTCTAACCCCAGCAGCTCCTGGTCAACATTCTCATCTCTGTGTGTGGCCAGGGTGTGCTCTGTATAACCCCTGCAGCTCCTGGTCAACATTCCCATCTCTGAGTGGCCAGGGTGTGCTCTGTATAACCCCTGCAGCTCCTGGTCAACATTCCCATCTCTGTGTGGCCAGGGTGTGCTCTGCATAACCCCTGCAGCTCCTGGTCAACATCCCATCTCTGTGTGGCCAGTGTGTGCACTGTATAACACCGGCAGCTCCTGGTCAACATTCTCATCTCTGTGTGGCCAGGGTGTGCTCTGTATAACCCCTGCAGTTCCTGGTCAACATTCCCATCTCTGTGTGGCCAGGCTGCGCTCTGTATAACTCCTGCAGCTCCTGGTCAACATTCCCATCTGTGTGTGGCCAGGGTGTGCTCTGTATAACCCCAGCAGCTCCTGGTCAACATTGCCATCTCTGTGTGGCCAGGGTGTGCACTGTGTAACACCAGAAGCTTGTGGTCAACATTCCCATCTCTGTGTGGCCAGGGTGTGCTCTGCATAACCCCAGCAGCTCCTGGTCAACATTCACATCTCTGGGCGGCCAGGATGTGCTCTGTATAACCCCTGCATCTCCTGGTCAACATTCCCATCTGTGTGTGGCCAGCGTGTGCTCTGTATAACTCCTGCAGCTCCTGGTCAACATTCCCAGCTATGTGTGGCCAGGGCGTGCTCTGTATAACTCCTGCAGCTCCTGGTCAACATGTCCTTCTCTGTGAGGCCAGGTGGCGCTCTGTATAACCCCTGCAGCTCCTGGTCAACATTCCCATCTGTGTGTGCCCAGGGCATGCTCTGTATAACTCCTGCAGCTCCTGGTCAACATTCCCATTTCTTTGTGGCCAGGTTGTGCTCTGTATAACCCCTGCAGCTCCTGGTCAACATTCCCATCTGTGTGTGTGTCCAGGGTGTGCTCTGTATAACCCCAGCAGCTCCTGGTCAACACTCCCATCTGTCTGTGGACAGCGTGCGCACTGTATAACCCCTGCAGCACCTGGTCAACATTCCCATCTGTGTGTGTTGCCAGGATGTGCTCTGTATAACTCCTGCAGCTCCTGGTCAACATTCCCATCTCTGTGTGGCCAGGGTGTGCTCTGTTTCACCCCTGCAGCTCCTGGTCAACATTCCCATCTCTGTGTGGCCAGGGTGTGTTCTGTATAACCCCTGCAGCTCCTGGTCAACATTCCCATCTCTGTGTGGCCAGGGTGTGCTCTGTATAACCCATGCTCCTGGTCAACATTCCCATCTTTGCGTGGCCAGGGTGTGCTCTGTATAACTCCTGCAGCTCCTGGTCAACATGTCCTTCACTGTGAGGCCAGGTGGCGCTCTGTATAACCCCTGCAGCTCCTGGCCAACATTCCCATCTGTGTGTGCCCAGGGTATGCTCTGTATAACTCCTGCAACTCCTGGTCAACATTCCCATCTCTGTGTGGCCAGGTTGTGCTCTGTATAACCCCTGCAACTCCTGGTCAACATTCCCATTTCTGTGTGGCCAGGGTATGCTCTGTATAACCCCTGCAGCTCCTGGTCAGCATTCCCAGCTGTGTGTGTGTCCAGGGTGTGCTCTGTATAACCCCTGCAGCTCCTGGTCAACATTCCCATCTCTGTGTGGCCTGTGTGTGCTCTGTATAACCCCTGCAGCTCCTGGTCAACATTCCCATCTGTGTGTGTGTCCTTGGTGTGCTCTGTATAAGCCCAGCAGCTCCATGTCAACACTCCCATATGTGTGTGGACAGCATGCGCACTGTATAACCCCTGCAGCTCCTGGTCAACATTCCCATCTCTGTGTGTGTCCAGGGTGTGCTCTGTATAACCCCTGCAGCTCCCGGTCAACATTCCCATCTCTGTGTGGCCAGAATGTGCTCTGTATATCCCCTGCAGCTCCTGGTCAACATTCCCATCTGTGTGTGTGGCCAGGGTGTGCTCTGTATAACCCCTGAAACTTCTGGTCAACATTCCCATCTCTGTGTGGCCAGCGTGTGATCTGTATAACCCCTGCAGCTCCTGGTTAACATTCCCATCTCTGTTTGTTCCCAGGGTGTGCTCTGTATAACCCCAGCAGCTCCTGGTCAACATTCCCGTCTCTGTGTGGCCAGGATGTGCTCTGTATAACCCCAGCAGCTCCTGGTCAACATTCCCGTCTCTGTGTGGCCAGGGTGTGCTCTGTATAACCCCCGCAGCTCCTGGTCAACATTCTCATCTCTGTGTGTGGCCAGTGTGTGGTCTGTATACTCCTGCAGCTCCTGGTCAACATTCTCATCTCTGTGTGTGGCCAGGGTGTGCTCTGTATAACCCCTGCAGCTCCTGGTCAACATTCCCATCTCTGCGTGGCCAGGGTGTGATCTGTATAACCACTGCAGCTCCTGGTCAACATTCCCCTCTCTGCGTGGCCAGGGTGTGATCTGTATAGCCCCTGCAGCTCCTGGTCAACATTCCCGTCTCTCAGTGTGTCCTGGGAGTGATCTGTGTAACCCCTGCAGCTCCTGGGTAACATTCCCATCTCTGTGTGGCCAGGGTGTGCTCTTTTATAACCCCAGCAGTTCCTGGTCAAAATTCCCACCTCTGTGTGTCCAGGGTGTGCTCTGTATAACCCCTGCA
Organism: Scyliorhinus torazame; assembly: GCF_047496885.1. Classification (NCBI taxonomy): domain Eukaryota; kingdom Metazoa; phylum Chordata; class Chondrichthyes; order Carcharhiniformes; family Scyliorhinidae; genus Scyliorhinus; species Scyliorhinus torazame. Next base: position 22,299,438 of record NC_092711.1, read on the forward strand.
GCTCCTGGTCAACATTCCCATCTCTGTGTGTCCAGGGTGTGCTCTGTATAACCCCAGCAGCTCCTGGTCAACATTCCCATCTCTGTGTGGCCAGGGTGTGCTCTGTTTAACACCTGCAGCTCCTGGTCAACATTCCCATCTCTGTGTGGCCAGGGTGTGCTCTGTATAACCCTTGCAGCTCCTGGTCAACATTCCCATCTCTGTGTGGCCAGGAAGTGCTCTGTATACTCCTGCAGCACCTGGTCAACATTCCCATCTCTGTGTGGCCAGGATGTGCTCTGTATACTCCTGCAGCTCCTGGTAAACTTTCCCATCTCTGTGTGGCCAGTGTGTGCTCTGTATAACTCCTGCAGCTCCTGGTCAACATTCCCATCTCTGTGTGTGGTCAGGGTGTGCTCTGTCTAACCCCTGCAGCTCCTAGTCAACATTCCCATCTCTGTGTGGCCAGGATGTGCTCTGTATAAAACCTGCAGCTCCTGGTCAACATTCCCATCTTTGTCTGGCCAGGGTGTGCTCTGTATAACTCCTGCAGCTCCTGGTCAACACGTCCTTCTCTGTGAGGCCAGCTGGCGCTCTGTATAACCCCTGCAGCTCCTGGTCAACATTCCCATCTCTCTGTGTGTCCAGGGTGTGCTCTGTATAACCCCTGCAGCTCCTGGTCAACATTCCCATCTCTGTGTGGCCAGGGTATGCTCTCTATAACCCCTGCAGCTCCTGGTCAACATTCCCATCTATGTGTGGCCAGGGTGTTCTCTGTATAACCCCTGCAGCTCCTGGTCAACATTCCCATCTCTGTGTGGCCAGGGTATGCTCTCTATAACCCCTGCAGCTCCTGGTCAACATTCCCATCTTTTGTGGCCAGGGTGTTCTCTGTATAACCCCTGCAGCTCCTGGTCAACATTCCCTTCTCTGTGTGTGGCCAGGGTGTGCTCTGTATAACCCCTGCAGCTCCTGGTCAACATTCGCATCTCTGTGTGTGGCCAGTGTGTGCTCTGTATAACTACTGCAGCTCCTGGTGAGCATTCCCATCTCAGTGTGGCCAGGGTGTGTTCTGTATAACCCCTGCAGCTCCTGGTCAACATTCCCATCTCTGTGTGGCCAGGGTGTGCTCTGTATAACCCATGCTCCTGGTCAACATTCCCATCTTTGCGTGGCCAGGGTGTGCTCTGTATAACTCCTGCAGCTCCTGGTCAACATGTCCTTCACTGTGAGGCCAGGTGGCGCTCTGTATAACCCCTGCAGCTCCTGGCCAACATTCCCATCTGTGTGTGCCCAGGGTATGCTCTGTATAACTCCTGCAACTCCTGGTCAACATTCCCATCTCTGTGTGGCCAGGTTGTGCTCTGTATAACCCCTGCAACTCCTGGTCAATATTCCCATTTCTGTGTGGCCAGGGTATGCTCTGTATAACCCCTGCAGCTCCTGGTCAGCATTCCCAGCTGTGTGTGTGTCCAGGGTGTGCTCTGTATAACCCCTGCAGCTCCTGGTCAACATTCCCATCTCTGTGTGGCCTGTGTGTGCTCTGTATAACCCCTGCAGCTCCTGGTCAACATTCCCATCTGTGTGTGTGTCCTTGGTGTGCTCTGTATAAGCCCAGCAGCTCCATGTCAACACTCCCATATGTGTGTGGACAGCATGCGCACTGTATAACCCCTGCAGCTCCTGGTCAACATTCCCATCTCTGTGTGTGTCCAGGGTGTGCTCTGTATAACCCCTGCAGCTCCCGGTCAACATTCCCATCTCTGTGTGGCCAGGATGTGCTCTGTATATCCTCTGCAGCTCCTGGTCAACATTCCCATCTGTGTGTGTGGCCAGGGTGTGCTCTGTATAACCCCTGAAACTTCTGGTCAACATTCCCATCTCTGTGTGGCCAGCGTGTGATCTGTATAACCCCTGCAGCTCCTGGTTAACATTCCCATCTCTGTTTGTTCCCAGGGTGTGCTCTGTATAACCCCAGCAGCTCCTGGTCAACATTCCCGTCTCTGTGTGGCCAGGGTGTGCTCTGTATAACCCCAGCAGCTCCTGGTCAACATTCCCGTCTCTGTGTGGCCAGGGTGTGCTCTGTATAACCCCCGCAGCTCCTGGTCAACATTCTCATCTCTGTGTGTGGCCAGTGTGTGGTCTGTATACTCCTGCAGCTCCTGGTCAACATTCTCATCTCTGTGTGTGGCCAGGGTGTGCTCTGTATAACCCCTGCAGCTCCTGGTCAACATTCCCATCTCTGCGTGGCCAGGGTGTGATCTGTATAACCACTGCAGCTCCTGGTCAACATTCCCATCTCTGCGTGGCCAGGGTGTGATCTGTATAGCCCCTGCAGCTCCTGGTCAACATTCCCGTCTCTCAGTGTGTCCTGGGAGTGATCTGTGTAACCCCTGCAGCTCCTGGGTAACATTCCCATCTCTGTGTGGCCAGGGTGTGCTCTTTTATAACCCCAGCAGTTCCTGGTCAAAATTCCCACCTCTGTGTGTCCAGGGTGTGCTCTGTATAACCCCTGCAGCTCCTGGTCAACATTCCCATCTCTGTGTGTCCAGGGTGTGCTCTGTATAACCCCAGCAGCTCCTGGTCAACATTCCCATCTCTGTGTGGCCAGGGTGTGCTCTGTTTAACACCTGCAGCTCCGGGTCAACATTCCCATCTCTGTGTGGCCAGGGTGTGCTCTGTATAACCCCTGCAGCTCCTGGTCAACATTCCCATCTCTGTGTGGCCAGGAAGTGCTCTGTATACTCCTGCAGCACCTGGTCAACATTCCCATCTCTGTGTGGCCAGGATGTGCTCTGTATACTCCTGCAGCTCCTGGTAAACTTTCCCATCTCTGTGTGGCCAGGGTGTGCTCTGTATAACTCCTGCAGCTCCTGGTCAACATTCCCATCTCTGTGTGTGGTCAGGGTGTGCTCTGTCTAACCCCTGCAGCTCCTAGTCAACATTCCCATCTCTGTGTGGCCAGGATGTGCTCTGTATAAAACCTGCAGCTCCTGGTCAACATTCCCATCTTTGTCTGGCCAGGGTGTGCTCTGTATAACTCCTTCAGCTCCTGGTCAACACGTCCTTCTCTGTGAGGCCAGCTGGCGCTCTGTATAACCCCTGCAGCTCCTGGTCAACATTCCCATCTCTCTGTGTGTCCAGGGTGTGCTCTGTATAACCCCTGCAGCTCCTGGTCAACATTCCCATCTCTGTGTGGCCAGGGTATGCTCTCTATAACCCCTGCAGCTCCTGGTCAACATTCCCATCTATGTGTGGCCAGGGTGTTCTCTGTATAACCCCTGCAGCTCCTGGTCAACATTCCCATCTCTGTGTGGCCAGGGTATGCTCTCTATAACCCCTGCAGCTCCTGGTCAACATTCCCATCTTTTGTGGCCAGGGTGTTCTCTGTATAACCCCTGCAGCTCCTGGTCAAAATTCCCTTCTCTGTGTGTGGCCAGGGTGTGCTCTGTATAACCCCTGCAGCTCCTGGTCAACATTCGCATCTCTGTGTGTGGCCAGTGTGTGCTCTGTATAACTACTGCAGCTCCTGGTGAGCATTCCCATCTCAGTGTGGCCAGGGTGTGCTCTGTATAACCCCAGCAGCTCCTGGTCAACATTCTCATCTCTGTGTGGCCAGGGTGTGCTCTGTATAACACCTGCAGCTCCTGGTGAGCATTCCCATCTCTGTGTGGCCAGGGTGTGCTCTGTATAACCCCTGCAGCTCCTGGTCAACATTCCCATCTCTGTGTGTGGTCAGGATGTGCTCTGTATACTCCTGCAGCTCCTGGTCAACATTCCCATCTCTGTGTGGCCTGGATGTGCTCTGTATACTCCTGCAGCTCCGGTCAACATTCCCATCTCTGTGTGGCCAGGGTGTGCTCTGTATAACCCTTGCAGCTCCTGGTCAACATGTCCTTCTCAGTGAGGCCAGGTGGCGCTCTGTATAACTCCTGCAGCTCCTCGTCAACATGTCCTTCTCAGTGAGGCCAGGTGGCGCTCTGTATAACCCCTGCAGCTCCTGGTCAACATTCCCATCTCTGTGTGTGGTCAGGGTGTGCTCTGTATAACCCCTGCAGCTTCTGGTCAACATTCCCATCTGTGTGTGGCCAGGATGTGCACTGTATAATCCCAGTAGCTCCTGGTCAAAATTCCCATCTCTGTGTGTTGTCAGGGTGTGCTCTGCATAACTCCTGCAGCTCCTGGTCAATATTCCCATCTCTGTGTGGCCAGGGTGTGCTCTGTATAACTCCTGAAGCTCCTGGTCAACATGTCCTTCTCTGTGAGGCCAGCTGGCGCTCTGTATAACCCCTGCAGCTCCTGGTCAACATTCCCATCTCTGTGTGACCAGGGTGTGCTCTGTATAACCCCTGCAGCTCCTGGTCAACATTCCCATCTCTATGTGGCCAGGATGTGCTCTGTATATCCCCTGCAGCTCCTGGTCAACATTCCCATCTGTGTGTGTGGCCAGGGTGTGCTCTGTATAACCCCTGCAACTCCTGGTCAACATTCCCATCTCTGTGTGGCCAGGGTGTGCTCTGTATAACACCTGCAGCTCCTGGTCAACATTCCCATCTCTGTGTGGCCAGGGTATGCTCTCTATAACCCCTGCAGCTCCTGGTCAACATTCCCGTCTCTGTGTGTGGCCAGGGTGTGCTCTGTGTAACCCCAGCAGCTCCTGGTCAACATTCCCATCTCTGTGTGGCCAGGGTGTGCTCTGTATAACACCTGCAGCTCCTGGTCAACATTCCCATCTCTGTGTGGCCAGGGTATGCTCTCTATAACCCCTGCAGCTCCTGGTCAATATTCCCATCTATGTGTGGCCAGGGTGTGCTCTGTATAAACCCTGCAGCTCCTGGTCAACATTCCCATCTCTGTGTGGCCAGGGTGTGCACTGTATAACCCCAGCAGCTCCTGGTCAACATTCGCATCTCTGTGTGTGGCCAGAGTGTGCTCTGTATAACTACTGCAGCTCCTGGTGAACATTCCCATCTCAGTGTGGCCAGGGTGTGCTCTGTCTAACCCCAGCAGCTCCTGGTCAACATTCTCATCTCTGTGTGTGGCCAGGGTGTGCTCTGTATAACCCCTGCAGCTCCTGGTCAACATTCTCATCTCTGTGTGGCCAGGGTGTGCTCTGTATAACCCCTGCAGCTCCTGGTCAACATTCCCATCTCTGTGTGGCCAGGGTGTGCTCTGTATAACCCCTGCAGCTCCTGGTCAACATCCCATCTCTGTGTGGCCAGTGTGTGCACTGTATAACACCGGCAGCTCCTGGTCAACATTCTCATCTCTGTGTGGCCAGGGTGTGCTCTGTATAACCCCTGCAGCCCCTGGTCAACATTCCCATCTCTGTGTGGCCAGGCTGTGCTCAGTATAACCCCTGCAGCTCCTGGTCGACATTACCATCTCTGTGTGGCCAGGATGTGCTCTGTATATCCCCTGCAGCTCCTGGTCAACATTCCCATCTCTGTGTGTGAGAGAGTGCTCTGTATAACTCCTGCAGCTCCTGGTCAACATTCCCATCTGTGTGTTGCCAGGGTGTGCTCTGTATAACCCCAGCAGCTCCTGGTCAACATTCCCATCTCTGTGTGGCCAGGGTGTGCTCTGTGTAACACCAGAAGCTCCTGGTCAACATTCCCATCTCTGTGTGGCCAGAGTGTGCTCTGCATAACCCCAGCAGCTCCTGGTCAACATTCACATCTCTGGGCGGCCAGGATGTGCTCTGTATAACCCCTGCATCTCCTGGTCAACGTTCCCATCTCTGTGTGTGGCCAGGGTGTGCTCTGTATAACTCCTGCAGCTCCTGGTCAACATTCCCATCTGTGTGTGGCCAGGATGTGCTCTGTATACTCCTGCAGCTCCTGGTCAACATTCCAATCTCTGTGTGGCCAGGATGTGCTCTGTATACTCCTGCAGCTCCTGGTCAACATTCCCATCTCTGTGTGGCCAGGCTGTGGTCTGTATCACCCCTGCAGCTCCTGGTCAACATTCCCATCTCTGTGTGGCCAGGATGTGCACTGTATAATCCCAGTAGCTCCTTGTCAACATTCCCATCTCTGTGTGTGGCCAGGGTGTGCTCTGTATAACTCCTGCAGCTCCTGGTCAACATTCCCATCTCTGTGTGTGGTCAGGGGGTGCTCTGTATAACTCCTGCAGCTCCTGGTCAACCTTCCCATCTCTGTGTGGCCAGGGTGTGCTCTGTATAACCCCTGCAGCTCCTGGTCAACATTCCCATCTCTGTGTGGCCAGGGTGTGCTCTGTATAACTCCTGCAGCTCCTGGTCAACATTCCGATCTCTGTGTGGCCAGGCTGTGCTCAGTATAACCCCTGCAGCTCCTGGTCGACATTACCATCTCTGTGTGGCCAGGATGTGCTCTGTATATCCCCTGCAGCTCCTGGTCAACATTCCCATCTCTGTGTGTGAGAGAGTGCTCTGTATAACTCCTGCAGCTCCTGGTCAACATTCCCATCTGTGTGTGGCCAGGGTGTGCTCTGTATAACCCCAGCAGCTCCTGGTCAACATTCCCATCTCTGTGTGGCCAGGGTGTGCTCTGTGTAACACCAGAAGCTCCTGGTCAACATTCCCATCTCTGTGTGGCCAGAGTGTGCTCTGCATAACCCCAGCAGCTCCTGGTCAACATTCACATCTCTGGGCGGCCAGGATGTGCTCTGTATAACCCCTGCATCTCCTGGTCAACATTCCCATCTCTGTGTGTGGCCAAGGTGTGCTCTGTATAACTCCTGCAGCTCCTGGTCAACATTCCCATCTGTGTGTGGCCAGGATGTGCTCTGTATACTCCTGCAGCTCCTGGTCAACATTCCCATCTCTGTGTGGCCAGGATGTGCTCTGTATACTCCTGCAGCTCCTGGTCAACATTCCCATCTCTGTGTGGCCAGGCTGTGGTCTGTATCACCCCTGCAGCTCCTGGTCAACGTTCCCATCTCTGTGTGGCCAGGATGTGCACTGTATAATCCCAGTAGCTCCTTGTCAACATTCCCATCTCTGTGTGTGGCCAGGGTGTGCTCTGTATAACTCCTGCAGCTCCTGGTCAACATTCCCATCTCTGTGTGTGATCAGGGGGTGCTCTGTATAACTCCTGCAGCTCCTGGTCAAACTTCCCATCTCTGTGTGGCCAGGGTGTGCTCTGTATAACCCCTGCAGCTCCTGGTCAACATTCCCATCTCTGTGTGGCCAGGGTGTGCTCTGTATAACTCCTGCAGCTCCTGGTCAACATTCCGATCTCTGTGTGGCCAGGGTGTGCTCTGTATAACCCCTGCAGCTCCTGGTCAACATTCCCATCTCTGTGAGGCCAGGGTGTGCTCTGTATAACACCTGCAGCTCCTGGTCAACATTCCCATCTCTGTGTGGCCAGGGTGTGCTCTGTATAACTCCTGCAGCACCTGGTCAACATGTCCTTCTCAGTGAGGCCAGGTGGCGCTCTGTATAACCCCTGCAGCTCCTGGTCAACATTCACAGCTGTGTGTTCCCAGGGTATGCTCTGTATAACTCCTGCAGCTCCTGGTCAACATTCCCATCTCCGTGTGGCCAGGTTGTGCTCTGTATAACTCCTGCAGCTCCGGGTCAACATTCCCATTTCCGTGTGTGAACAGGGTGTGCTCTGTATACTCCTGCAGCTCCTGGTCAACATTCCCATCTCTGTGTGGCCTGGATGTGCTCTGTATACTCCTGATGCTCCTGGTCAACATTCCCATCTCTGTGTGGCCAGGGTGTGCTCTGTATAACCCTTGCAGCTCCTGGTCAACATGTCCTTCTCAGTGAGGCCAGGTGGCGCTCTGTATAACTCCTGCAGCTCCTGGTCAACATGTCCTTCTCAGTGAGGCCAGGTGGCGCTCTGTATAACCCCTGCAGCTCCTGGTTAACATTCCCATCTCTGTGTGTGGTCAGGGTGTGCTCTGTATAACCCCTGCAGCTTCTGGTCAACATTCCCATCTGTGTGTGGCCAGGATGTGCACTGTATAATCCCAGTAGCTCCTGGTCAAAATTCCCATCTCTGTGTGTTGTCAGGGTGTGCTCTGCATAACTCCTGCAGCTCCTGGTCAACATTCCCATCTCTGTGTGGCCAGGGTGTGCTCTGTATAACCCCTGCAGCTCCTGGTTAACATTCCCATCTCTGTGTGTGGCCAGGGTGTGCTCTGTCTAACCCCTGCCGCTCCTGGTCAACATTCCCATCTCTGTGTGGCCAGGGTGTGCTCTGTATAACCCCTGCAGCTCCTGGTCAACATTCCCATCTCTGTGTGGACAGGGTGTGCTCTGTATAACTCCTGAAGCTCCTGGTCAACATGTCCTTCTCTGTGAGGCCAGCTGGCGCTCTGTATAACCCCTGCAGCTCCTGGTCAACATTCCCATCTCTGTGTGACCAGGGTGTGCTCTGTATAACCCCTGCAGCTCCTGGTCAACATTCCCATCTCGATGTGGCCAGGATGTGCTCTGTATATCCCCTGCAGCTCCTGGTCAACATTCCCATCTGTGTGTGTGGCCAGGGTGTGCTCTGTATAACCCGTGCAACTCCTGGTCAACATTCCCATCTCTGTGTGGCCAGGGTGTGCACTGTATAACCCCTGCAGCTCATGGTCAACATTCCCATCTCTGTTTGTGCCCAGGGTGTGCTCTGTATAACCCCAGCAGCTCCTGGTCAACATTCACGTCTCTGTGTGTGGCCAGGGTGTGCTCTGTGTAACCCCAGCAGCTCCTGGTCAACATTCCCATCTCTGTGTGGCCAGGGTGTGCTCTGTATAACACCTGCAGCTCCTGGTCAACATTCCCATCTCTGTGTGGCCAGGGTATGCTCTCTATAACCCCTGCAGCTCCTGGTCAATATTCCCATCTATGTGTGGCCAGGTTGTGCTCTGTATAAACCCTGCAGCTCCTGGTAAACATTCCCATCTCTGTGTGGCCAGGGTGTGCACTGTATAACCCCAGCAGCTCCTGGTCAACATTCGCATCTCTGTGTGTGGCCAGGGTGTGCTCTGTATAACCACTGCAGCTCCTGGTTAACATTCCCATCTCAGTGTGGCCAGGGTGTGCTCTGTCTAACCCCAGCAGCTCCTGGTCAACATTCTCATCTCTGTGTGTGGCCAGGGTGTGCTCTGTATAACCCCTGCAGCTCCTGGTCAACATTCCCATCTCTGTGTGGCCAGGGTGTGCTCTGTATAACCCCTGCAGCTCCTGGTCAACATTCCCATCTCTGTGTGGCCAGGGTGTGCTCTGCATAACCCCTGCAGCTCCTGGTCAACATCCCATCTCTGTGTGGCCAGTGTGTGCACTGTATAACACCGGCAGCTCCTGGTCAACATTCTCATCTCTGTGTGGCCAGGGTGTGCTCTGTATAACCCCTGCAGTTCCTGGTCAACATTCCCATCTCTGTGTGGCCAGGCTGTTCTCAGTATAACCCCTGCAGCTCCTGGTCGACATTCCCATCTCTGTGTGGCCAGGATGTGCTCTGTATATCCCCTGCAGCTCCTGGTCAACATTCCCATCTCTGTGTGTGAGAGAGTGCTCTGTATAACTCCTGCAGCTCCTGGTCAACATTCCCATCTGTGTGTGGCCAGGGTGTGCTCTGTATAACCCCAGCAGCTCCTGGTCAACATTGCCATCTCTGTGTGGCCAGGGTGTGCACTGTGTAACACCAGAAGCTCCTGGTCAACATTCCCATCTCTGTGTGGCCAGGGTGTGCTCTGCATAACCCCAGCAGCTCCTGGTCAACATTCACATCTCTGGGCGGCCAGGATGTGCTCTGTATAACCCCTGCATCACCTGGTCAACATTCCCATCTCTGTCTGTGGCCAGGGTGTGCTCTGTATAACTCTTGCAGCTCCTGGTCAACATTCCCATCTCTGTGTGGCCAGGATGTGCTCTGTATACTCCTGCAGCTCCTGGTCAACATTCCCATCTCTGTGTGGCCAGGCTGTGGTCTGTATCACCCCTGCAGCTCCTGGTCAGCATTCCGATCTCTGTGTGGCCAGGATGTGCACTGTATAATCCCAGTAGCTCCTTGTCAACATTCCCATCTCTGTGTGTGGCCAGGGTGTGCTCTGTATAACTCCTGCAGCTCCTGGTCAACATTCCCATCTCTGTGTGTGGTCAGGGGGTGCTCTGTATAACTCCTGCAGCTCCTGGTCAACCTTCCCATCTCTGTGTGGCCAGGGTGTGCTCTGTATAACCCCTGCAGCTCCTGGTCAACATTCCCATCTCTGTGTGGCCAGGGTGTGCTCTGTATAACTCCTGCAGCTCCTGGTCAACATTCCCATCTCTGTGTGGCCAGGGTGTGCTCTGTATAACCCCTGCAGCTCCTGGTCAACATTCCCACCTCTGTGAGGCCAGGGTGTGCTCTGTATAACACCTGCAGCTCCTGGTTAACATTCCCATCTCTGTGTGGCCAGGGTGTGCTCTGTATAACTCCAGCAGCACCTGGTCAACATGTCCTTCTCAGTGAGGCCAGGTGGCGCTCTGTATAACCCCTGCATCTCCTGGTCAACATTCCCATCTGTGTGTGTGGCCAGGGTGTGCTCTGTATAACCCCTGCAACTCCTGGTCAACATTCCCATCTCTGTGTGGCCAGGGTGTGCACTGTATAACCCCTGCAGCTCATGGTCAACATTCCCATCTCTGTTTGTGCCCAGGGTGTGCTCTGTATAACCCCAGCAGCTCCTGGTCAACATTCCCTTCTCTGTGTGTGGCCAGGGTGTGCTCTGTGTAACCCCAGCAGCTCCTGGTCAACATTCCCATCTCTGTGTGGCCAGGATGTGCTCTGTATAACACCTGCAGCTCCTGGTCAACATTCCCATCTCTGTGTGGCCAGGGTATGCTCTCTATAACCCCTGCAGCTCCTGGTGAATATTCCCATCTATGTGTGGCCAGGGTGTGCTCTGTATAAACCCTGCAGCTCCTGGTAAACATTTCCATCTCTGTGTGGCCAGGGTGTGCACTGTATAACCCCAGCAGCTCCTGGTCAACATTCGCATCTCTGTGTGTGGCCAGGGTGTGCTCTGTATAACTACTGCAGCTCCTGGTTAACATTCCCATCTCAGTGTGGCCAGGGTGTGCTCTGTCTAACCCCAGCAGCTCCTGGTCAACATTCTCATCTCTGTGTGTGGCCAGGGTGTGCTCTGTATAACCCCTGCAGCTCCTGGTCAACATTCCCATCTCTGTGTGGCCAGGGTGTGCTCTGCATAACCCCTGCAGCTCCTGGTCAACATCCCTTCTCTGTGTGGCCAGTGTGTGCACTGTATAACACCGGCAGCTCCTGGTCAACATTCTCATCTCTGTGTGGCCAGGGTGTGCTCTGTGTAACCCCTGCAGCTCCTCGTCAACATTCCCATCTCTGTGTGGCCAGGCTGTGCTCAGTATAACCCCTGCAGCTTCTGGTCGACATTCCCATCTCTGTGTGGCCAGGATGTGCTCTGTATACTCCTGCAGCTCCTGGTCAACATTCCCATCTCTGTGTGGCCAGGCTGTGGTCTGTATCACCCCTGCAGCTCCTGGTCAACATTCCCATCTCTGTGTGCCCAGGATGTGCACTGTATAATCCCAGTAGCTCCTTGTCAACATTCCCATCGATGTGTGGCCAGGGTGTGCTCTGTATAAACCCTGCAGCTCCTGGTCAACATTCCCATCTCTGTGTGGCAAGGGTGTGCACTGTATAACCCCAGCAGCTCCTGGTCAACATTCGCATCTCTGTGTGTGGCCAGGGTGTGATCTGTATAACTACTGCAGCTCCTGGTGAACATTCCCATCTCAGTATGGCCAGGGTGTGCTCTGTCTAACCCCAGCAGCTCCTGGTCAACATTCTCATATCTGTGTGTGGCCAGGGTGTGCTCTGTATAACCCCTGCAGCTCCTGGTCAACATTCCCATCTCTGTGTCGCCAGGGTGTGCTCTGTATAACCCCTGCAGCTCCTGGTCAACATTCCCATCTCTGTGTGGCCAGGGTGTGCTCTGTATAACCCCTGCAGCTCCTGGTCAACATCCCATCTCTGTGTGGCCAGTGTGTGCACTGTATAACACCGGCAGCTCCTGGTCAACATTCTCATCTCTGTGTGGCCAGGGTGTGCTCTGTTTAACCCCTGCAGCTCCTGGTCAACATTCCCATCTCTGTGTGGCCAGGGTGTGCTCTGTATAACCCCTGCAGCCGCTGGTCAACATTCCCATCTCTGTGTGGCCAGGCTGTGCTCAGTATAACCCCTGCAGCTCCTGGTCGACATTACCATCATGTGTGGCCAGGATGTGCTCTGTATATCCCCTGCAGCTCCTGGTCAACATTCCCATCTCTGTGTGTGAGAGAGTGCTCTGTATAACTCCTGCAGCTCCTGGTCAACATTCCCATCTGTGTGTGGCCAGGGTGTGCTCTGTATAACCCCAGCAGCTCCTGGTCAACATTCCCATCTCTGTGTGGCCAGGGTGTGCTCTGTGTAACACCAGAAGCTCCTGGTCAACATTCCCATCTCTGTGTGGCCAGAGTGTGCTCTGCATAACCCCAGCAGCTCCTGGTCAACATTCACATCTCTGGGCGGCCAGGATGTGCTCTGTATAACCCCTGCATCTCCTGGTCAACATTCCCATCTCTGTGTGTGGCCAGGGTGTGCTCTGTATAACTCCTGCAGCTCCTGGTCAACATTCCCATCTGTGTGTGGCCAGGATGTGCTCTGTATACTCCTGCAGCTCCTGGTCAACATTCCCATCTCTGTGTGGCCAGGATGTGCTCTGTATACTCCTGCAGCTCCTGGTCAACATTCCCATCTCTGTGTGGCCAGGCTGTGGTCTGTATCACCCCTGCAGCTCCTGGTCAACATTCCCATCTCTGTGTGCCCAGGATGTGCACTGTATAATCCCAGTAGCTCCTTGTCAACATTCCCATCTCTGTGTGTGGCCAGGGTGTGCTCTGTATAACTCCTGCAGCTCCTGGTCAACATTCCCATCTCTGTGTGTGGTCAGGGGGTGCTCTGTATAACTCCTGCAGCTCCTGGTCAACCTTCCCATCTCTGTGTGGCCAGGGTGTGCTCTGTATAACCCCTGCAGCTCCTGGTCAACATTCCCATCTCTGTGTGGCCAGGGTGTGCTCTGCATAACTCCTGCAGCTCCTGGTCAACATTCCGATCTCGGTGTGGCCAGGGTGTGCTCTGTATAACCCCTGCAGCTCCTGGTCAACATTCCCATCTCTGTGAGGCCAGGGTGTGCTCTGTATAACACCTGCAGCTCCTGGTCAACATTCCCATCTCTGTGTGGCCAGGCTGTGCTCAGTATAACCCCTGCAGCTCCTGGTCGACATTACCATCTCTGTGTGGCCAGGATGTGCTCTGTATATCCCCTGCAGCTCCTGGTCAACATTCCCATCTCTGTGTGTGAGAGAGTGCTCTGTATAACTCCTGCAGCTCCTGGTCAACATTCCCATCTGTGTGTGGCCAGCGTGTGCTCTGAATAACCCCAGCAGCTCCCGGTCAACATTCCCATCTCTGTGTGGCCAGGGTGTGCTCTCTGTAACACCAGAAGCTCCTGGTCAACATTCACATCTCTGGGCGGCCAGGATGTGCTCTGTATAACCCCTGCATCTCCTGGTCAACATTCCCATCTCTGTGTGTGGCCAGGGTGTGCTCTGTATAACTCCTGCAGCTCCTGGTCAACATTCCCATCTGTGTGTGGCCAGGATGTGCTCTGTATACTTCTGCAGCTCCTGGTCAACATTCCCATCTCTGTGTGGCCAGGCTGTGCTCAGTATAACCCCTGCAGCTCCTGGTCGACATTACCATCTCTGTGTGGCCAGTATGTGCTCTGTATATCCACTGCAGCTCCTGGTCAACATTCCCATCTCTGTGTGTGAGAGAGTGCTCTGTATCACTCCTGCAGCTCCTGGTCAACATTCCCATCTCTGTGTGGCCAGGGTGTGCTCTGTGTAACACCAGAAGCTCCTGGTCAACATTCCCATCTCTGTGTTGCCAGAGTGTGCTCTGCATAACCCCAGCAGCTCCTGGTCAACATTCACATCTCTGGGCGGCCAGGATGTGCTCTGTATAACCCCTGCATCTCCTGGTCAACATTCCCATCTCTGTGTGTGGCCAGGGTGTGCTCTGTATAACTCCTGCAGCTCCTGGTCAACATTCCCATCTGTGTGTGGCCAGGATGTGCTCTGTATACTCCTGCAGCTCCTGGTCAACATTCCCATCTCTGTGTGGCCAGGATGTGCTTTGTATACTCCTGCCGCTCCTGGTCAACATTCCCATCTCTGTGTGGCCAGGCTGTGGTCTGTATCACCCCTGCAGCTCCTGGTCAACATTCCCATCTCTGTGTGCCCAGGATGTGCACTGTATAATCCCAGTAGCTCCTTGACAACATTCCCATCTCTGTGTGTGGCCAGGGTGTGCTCTGTATAACTCCTGCAGCTCCTGGTCAACATTCCCATCTCTGTGTGTGGCCAGGGGGTGCTCTGTATAACTCCTGCAGCTCCTGGTCAACCTTCCCATCTCTGTGTGGCCAGGGTGTGCTCTGTATCACCCCTGCAGCTCCTGGTCAATATTCCCATCTCTGTGTGGCCAGGGTGTGCTCTGTATAACTCCTGCAGCTCCTGGTCAACATTCCCATCTCTGTGTGTGAGAGAGTGCTCTGTATAACTCCTGCAGCTCCTGGTCAACATTCCCATCTGTGTGTGGCCAGCGTGTGCTCTGTATAACCCCAGCAGCTCCTGGTCAACATTCCCATCTGTGTGTGGCCAGGATGTGCTCTGTATACTCCTGCAGCTCCTGGTCAACATTCCCATCTCTGTGTGGCCAGGATGTGCTCTGTATACTCCTGCAGCTCCTGGTCAACATTCCCATCTCTGTGTGGCCAGGCTGTGGTCTGTATCACCCCTGCAGCTCCTGGTCAACATTCCCATCTCTGTGTGCCCAGGATGTGCACTGTATAATCCCAGTAGCTCCTTGTCAACATTCCCATCTCTGTGTGTGGCCAGGGTGTGCTCTGTATAACTCCTGCAGCTCCTGGTCAACATTCCCATCTCTGTGTGTGGTCAGGGGGTGCTCTGTATAACTCCTGCAGCTCCTGGTCAACCTTCCCATCTCTGTGTGGCCAGGGTGTGCTCTGTATAACCCCTGCAGCTCCTGGTCAACATTCCCATCTCTGTGTGGCCAGGGTGTGCTCTGCATAACTCCTGCAGCTCCTGGTCAACATTCCGATCTCGGTGTGGCCAGGGTGTGCTCTGTATAACCCCTGCAGCTCCTGGTCAACATTCCCATCTCTGTGAGGCCAGGGTGTGCTCTGTATAACACCTGCAGCTCCTGGTCAACATTCCCATCTCTGTGTGGCCAGGCTGTGCTCAGTATAACCCCTGCAGCTCCTGGTCGACATTACCATCTCTGTGTGGCCAGGATGTGCTCTGTATATCCCCTGCAGCTCCTGGTCAACATTCCCATCTCTGTGTGTGAGAGAGTGCTCTGTATAACTCCTGCAGCTCCTGGTCAACATTCCCATCTGTGTGTGGCCAGCGTGTGCTCTGAATAACCCCAGCAGCTCCCGGTCAACATTCCCATCTCTGTGTGGCCAGGGTGTGCTCTCTGTAACACCAGAAGCTCCTGGTCAACATTCACATCTCTGGGCGGCCAGGATGTGCTCTGTATAACCCCTGCATCTCCTGGTCAACATTCCCATCTCTGTGTGTGGCCAGGGTGTGCTCTGTATAACTCCTGCAGCTCCTGGTCAACATTCCCATCTGTGTGTGGCCAGGATGTGCTCTGTATACTTCTGCAGCTCCTGGTCAACATTCCCATCTCTGTGTGGCCAGGCTGTGCTCAGTATAACCCCTGCAGCTCCTGGTCGACATTACCATCTCTGTGTGGCCAGTATGTGCTCTGTATATCCACTGCAGCTCCTGGTCAACATTCCCATCTCTGTGTGTGAGAGAGTGCTCTGTATCACTCCTGCAGCTCCTGGTCAACATTCCCATCTCTGTGTGGCCAGGGTGTGCTCTGTGTAACACCAGAAGCTCCTGGTCAACATTCCCATCTCTGTGTTGCCAGAGTGTGCTCTGCATAACCCCAGCAGCTCCTGGTCAACATTCACATCTCTGGGCGGCCAGGATGTGCTCTGTATAACCCCTGCATCTCCTGGTCAACATTCCCATCTCTGTGTGTGGCCAGGGTGTGCTCTGTATAACTCCTGCAGCTCCTGGTCAACATTCCCATCTGTGTGTGGCCAGGATGTGCTCTGTATACTCCTGCAGCTCCTGGTCAACATTCCCATCTCTGTGTGGCCAGGATGTGCTTTGTATACTCCTGCCGCTCCTGGTCAACATTCCCATCTCTGTGTGGCCAGGCTGTGGTCTGTATCACCCCTGCAGCTCCTGGTCAACATTCCCATCTCTGTGTGCCCAGGATGTGCACTGTATAATCCCAGTAGCTCCTTGACAACATTCCCATCTCTGTGTGTGGCCAGGGTGTGCTCTGTATAACTCCTGCAGCTCCTGGTCAACATTCCCATCTCTGTGTGTGGCCAGGGGGTGCTCTGTATAACTCCTGCAGCTCCTGGTCAACCTTCCCATCTCTGTGTGGCCAGGGTGTGCTCTGTATCACCCCTGCAGCTCCTGGTCAATATTCCCATCTCTGTGTGGCCAGGGTGTGCTCTGTATAACTCCTGCAGCTCCTGGTCAACATTCCCATCTCTGTGTGTGAGAGAGTGCTCTGTATAACTCCTGCAGCTCCTGGTCAACATTCCCATCTGTGTGTGGCCAGCGTGTGCTCTGTATAACCCCAGCAGCTCCTGGTCAACATTCCCATCTCTGTGTGGCCAGGGTGTGCTCTGTGTAACACCAGAAGCTCCTGGTCAACATTCCCATCTCTGTGTGGCCAGAGTGTGCTCTGCATAACCCCAGCAGCTCCTGGTCAACATTCACATCTCTGGGCGGCCAGGATGTGCTCTGTATAACCCCTGCATCTCCTGGTCAACATTCCCATCTCTGCGTGTGGCCAGGGTGTGCTCTGTATAACTCCTGCAGCTCCTGGTCAACATTCCCATCTGTGTGTGGCCAGGATGTGCTCTGTATACTCCTGCAGCTCCTGGTCAACATTCCCATCTCTGTGTGGCCAGGATGTGCTCTGTATACTCCTGCAGCTCCTGGTCAACATTCCCATCTCTGTGTGGCCAGGCTGTGGTCTGTATCACCCCTGCAGCTCCTGGTCAACATTCCCATCTCTGTGTGGCCAGGATGTGCACTGTATAATCCCAGTAGCTCCTTGTCAACATTCCCATATCTGTGTGTGGCCAGGGTGTGCTCTGAATAACTCCTGCAGCTCCTGGTCAACATTCCCATCTCATTGTGTGGTCAGGGGGTGCTCTGTATAACTCCTGCAGCTCCTGGTCAACCTTCCCATCTCTGTGTGGCCAGGGTGTGCTCTGTATAACCCTTGCAGCTCCTGGTCAACATTTCCATCTCTGTGTGGCCAGGGTGTGGTCTGTATAACTCCTGCAGCTCCTGGTCAACATTCCGATCTCTGTGTGGCCAGGGTGTGCTCTGTATAACCCCTGCAGCTCCTGGTCAACATTCCCATCTCTGTGAGGCCAGGGTGTGCTCTGTATAACACCTGCAGCTCCTGGTCAACATTCCCATCTCTGTGTGGCCAGGGTGTGCTCTGTATAACTCCTGCAGCACCTGGTCAACATGTCCTTCTCAGTGAGGCCAGGTGGCGCTCTGTATAACACCTGCAGCTCCTGGTCAACATTCAAAGCTGTGTGTTCCCAGGGTATGCTCTGTATAACTCCTGCAGCTCCTGGTCAACATTCCCATCTCTGTGTGGCCAGGTTGTGCTCTGTATAACTCCTGCAGCTCCTGGTAAACATTCCCTTTTACGTGTGTGGGCAGGGTGTGCTCTGTATACTCCTGCAGCTCCTGGTCAACATTCCCATCTCTGTGTGGCCTGGATGTGCTCTGTATACTCCTGCAGCTCCTGGTCAACATTCCCATCTCTGTGTGGCCAGGGTGTGCTCTGTATAACCCTTGCAGCTCCTGGTCAACATGTCCTTCTCAGTGAGGCCAGGTGGCGCTCTGTATAACTCCTGCAGCTCCTGGTCAACATGTCCTTCTCAGTGAGGCCAGGTGGCGCTCTGTATAACCCCTGCAGCTCCTGGTCAACATTCCCATCTGTGTGTGGCCAGGATGTGCACTGTATAATCCCAGTAGCTCTTGGTCAAAATTCCCATCTCTGTGTGTTGTCAGGGTGTGCTCTGCATAACTCCTGCAGCTCCTGGTTAACATTCCAATCTCTGTGTGTGGCCAGGGTGTGCTCTGTCTAACCCCTGCCGCTCCTGGTCAACATTCCCATCTCTGTGTGGCCAGGGTGTGCACTGTATAACCCCTGCAGCTCCTGGTCAACATTCCCATCTCTGTGTGGCCAGGGTGTGCTCTGTATAACTCCTGAAGCTCCTGGTCAACATGTCCTTCTCTGTGAGGCCAGCTGGCGCTCTGTATAACCCCTGCAGCTCCTGGTCAACATTCCCATCTCTGTGTGACCAGGTTGTGCTCTGTATAACCCCTGCAGCTCCTGGTCAACATTCCCATCTCTATGTGGCCAGGATGTGCTCTGTATATCCCCTGCAGCTCCTGGTCAACATTCCCATCTGTGTGTGTGGCCAGGGTGTGCTCTGTATAACCCCTGCAACTCCTGGTCAACATTCCCATCTCTGTGTGGCCAGGGTGTGCATTGTATAACCCCTGCAGCTCATGGTCAACATTCCCATCTCTGTTTGTGCCCAGGGTGTGCTCTGTATAACCCCAGCAGCTCCTGGTCAACGTTCCCGTCTCTTTGTGTGGCCAGGGTGTGCTCTGTGTAACCCCAGCAGCTCCTGGTCAACATTCCCATCTCTGTGTGGCCAGGGTGTGCTCTGTATAACACCTGCAGCTCCTGGTCAACATTCCCATCTCTGTGTGGCCAGGGTATGCCCTCTATAACCCCTGCAGCTCCTGGTCAATATTCCCATCTATGTGTGGCCAGGGTGTGCTCTGTATAAACCCTGCAGCTCCTGGTAAACATTCCCATCTCTGTGTGGCCAGGGTGTGCACTGTATAACCCCAGCAGCTCCTGGTCAACATTTGCATCTCTGTGTGTGGCCAGGGTGTGCTCTGTATAACTACTGCAGCTCCTGGTTAACATTCCCATCTCTGTGTGGCCAGGATGTGCTCTGTATACTCCTGCAGCTCCTGGTCAACATTCCCATCTCTGTGTTGCCAGGCTGTGGTCTGTATCACCCCTGCAGCTCCTGGTCAACATTCCCATCTCTGTGTGCCCAGGATGTGCACTGTATAATCCCAGTAGCTCCTTGTCAACATTCCCATCTCTGTGTGTGGCCAGGGTGTGCTCTGTATAACTCCTGCAGCTCCTGGTCAACATTCCCATCTCTGTGTGTGGTCTGGGGGTGCTCTGTATAACCCCTGCAGCTCCTGGTCAACATTCCCATCTGTGTGTGGCCAGGATGTGCTCTGTATACTCCTGCAGCTCCTGGTCAACATTCCCATCTCTGTGTGGCCAGGATGTGCTCTGTATACTCCTGCAGCTCCTGGTCAACATTCCCATCTCTGTGTGGCCAGGCTGTGCTCAGTATAACCCCTGCAGCTCCTGGTCGACATTACCATCTCTGTGTGGCCAGTATGTGCTCTGTCTTTCCCCTGCAGCTCCTGGTCAACATTCCCATCTCTGTGTGTGAGAGAGTGCTCTGTATAACTCCTGCAGCTCCTGGTCAACATTCCCATCTGTGTGTGGCCAGGGTGTGCTCTGTATAACCCCAGCAGCTCCTGGTCAACATTCCCATCTCTGTGTGGCCAGGGTGTGCTCTGTGTAACACCAGAAGCTCCTGGTCAACATTCCCATCTCTGTGTGGCCAGAGTGTGCTCTGCATAACCCCAGCAGCTCCTGGTCAACATTCACATCTCTGGGCGGTCAGGATGTGCTCTGTATAACCCCTGCATCTCCTGGTCAACATTCCCATCTCTGTGTGTGGCCAGGGTGTGCTCTGTATAACTCCTGCAGCTCCTGGTCAACATTCCCATCTGTGTGTGGCCAGGATGTGCTCTGTATACTCCTGCAGCTCCTGGTCAACATTCCCATCTCTGTGTGGCCAGGATGTGCTCTGTATACTCCTGCAGCTCCTGGTCAACATTCCCATCTCTGTGTGGCCAGGCTGTGGACTGTATCACCCCTGCAGCTCCTGGTCAACATTCACATCTCTGTGTGCCCAGGATGTGCACTGTATAATCCCAGTAGCTCCTTGTCAACATTCCCATCTCTGTGTGTGGCCAGGGTGTGCTCTGTATAACTCCTGCAGCTCCTGGTCAACATTCCCATCTCTGTGTGTGGTCAGGGGGTGCTCTGTATAACTCCTGCAGCTCCTGGTCAACCTTCCCATCTCTGTGTGGCCAGGGTGTGCTCTGTATCACCCCTGCAGCTCCTGGTCAACATTCCCATCTCTGTGTGGCCAGGGTGTGCTCTGTATAACTCCTGCAGCTCCTGGTCAACATTCCGATCTCTGTGTGGCCAGGGTGTGCTCTGTATAACCCCTGCAGCTCCTGGTCAACATTCCCATCTCTGTGAGGCCAGGGTGTGCTCTGTATAACACCTGCAGCTCCTGGTCAACATTCCCATCTCTGTGTGGCCAGGCTGTGCTCAGTATAACCCCTGCAGCTCCTGGTCGACATTACCATCTCTGTGTGGCCAGGATGTGCTCTGTATATCCCCTGCAGCTCCTGGTCAACATTCCCATCTCTGTGTGTGAGAGAGTGCTCTGTATAACTCCTGCAGCTCCTGGTCAACATTCCCATCTGTGTGTGGCCAGCGTGTGCTCTGTATAACCCCAGCAGCTCCTGGTCAACATTCCCATCTCTGTGTGGCCAGGGAGTGCTCTGTGTAACACCAGAAGCTCCTGGTCAACATTCCCATCTCTGTGTGGCCAGAGTGTGCTCTGCATAACCCCAGCAGCTCCTGGTCAACATTCACATCTCTGGGCGGCCAGGATGTGCTCTGTATAACCCCTGCATCTCCTGGTCAACATTCCCATCTCTGTGTGTGGCCAGGGTGTGCTCTATATAACTCCTGCAGCTCCTGGTGAACATTCCCATCTCTGTGTGGCCAGGATGTGCTCTGTATACTCCTGCAGCTCCTGGTCAACATTCCCATCTCTGTGTGGCCAGGCTGTGGTCTGTATCACCCCTGCAGCTCCTGGTCAACATTCCCATCTCTGTGTGGCCAGGATGTGCACTGTATAATCCCAGTAGCTCCTTGTCAACATTCCCATCTCTGTGTGTGGCCAGGGTGTGCTCTGTATAACTCCTGCAGCTCCTGGTCAACACTCCCATCTCTGTGTGTGGTCAGGGGGTGCTCTGTATAACTCCTGCAGCTCCTGGTCAACCTTCCCATTTCTGTGTGGCCAGGGTGTGCTCTGTATAACCCCTGCAGCTCCTGGTTAACATTTCCATCTCTGTGTGGCCAGGGTGTGCTCTGTATAACTCCTGCAGCTCCTGGTCAACATTCCGATCTCTGTGTGGCCAGGGTGTGCTCTGTATAACCCCTGCAGCTCCTGGTCAACATTCCCATCTCTGTGAGGCCAGGGTGTGCTCTGTATAACACCTGCAGCTCCTGGTCAACATTCCCATCTCTGTGTGGCCAGGGTGTGCTCTGTATAACTCCTGCAGCACCTGGTCAACATGTCGTTCTCAGTGAGGCCAGGTGGCGCTCTGTATAACCCCTGCAGCTCCTGGTCAACATTCACAGCTGTGTGTTCCCAGGGTATGCTCTGTATAACTCCTGCAGCTCCTGGTCAACATTCCCATCTCTGTGTGGCCAGGTTGTGCTCTGTATAACTCCTGCAGCTCCTGGTCAACATTCCCATTTCCGTGTGTGGGCAGGGTGTGCTCTGTATACTCCTGCAGCTCCTGGTCAACATTCCCATCTCTGTGTGGCCTGGATGTGCTCTGTATACTCCTGCAGCTCCTGGTCAACATTCCCATCTCTGTGTGGCCAGGGTGTGCTCTGTATAACCCTTGCAGCTCCTGGTCAACATGTCCTTCTCAGTGAGGCCAGGTGGCGCTCTGTATAACTCCTGCAGCTCCTGGTCAACATGTCCTTCTCAGTGAGGCCAGGTGGCGCTCTGTATAACCCCTGCAGCTCCTGGTCAACATTCCCATCTCTGTGTGTGGTCAGGGTGTGCTCTGTATAACTCCTGCAGCTCCTGGTCAACATTCCCATCTGTGTGTGGCCAGCGTGTGCTCTGTATAACCCCAGCAGCTCCTGGTCAACATTCCCATCTCTGTGTGGCCAGGGAGTGCTCTGTGTAACACCAGAAGCTCCTGGTCAACATTCCCATCTCTGTGTGGCCAGAGTGTGCTCTGCATAACCCCAGCAGCTCCTGGTCAACATTCACATCTCTGGGCGGCCAGGATGTGCTCTGTATAACCCCTGCATCTCCTGGTCAACATTCCCATCTCTGTGTGTGGCCAGGGTGTGCTCTGTATAACTCCTGCAGCTCCTGGTCAACATTCCCATCTGTGTGTGGCCAGGATGTGCTCTGTATACTCCTGCAGCTCCTGGTGAACATTCCCATCTCTGTGTGGCCAGGATGTGCTCTGTATAGTCCTGCAGCTCCTGGTCAACATTCCCATCTCTGTGTGACCAGGCTGTGGTCTGTATCACCCCTGCAGCTCCTGGTCAACATTCCCATCTCTGTGTGGCCAGGATGTGCACTGTATAATCCCAGTAGCTCCTTGTCAACATTCCCATCTCTGTGTGTGGCCAGGGTGTGCTCTGTATAACTCCTGCAGCTCCTGGTCAACACTCCCATCTCTGTGTGTGGTCAGGGGGTGCTCTGTATAACTCCTGCAGCTCCTGGTCAACCTTCCCATTTCTGTGTGGCCAGGGTGTGCTCTGTATAACCCCTGCAGCTCCTGGTCAACATTTCCATCTCTGTGTGGCCAGGGTGTGCTCTGTATAACTCCTGCAGCTCCTGGTCAACATTCCGATCTCTGTGTGGCCAGGGTGTGCTCTGTATAACCCCTGCAGCTCCTGGTCAACATTCCCATCTCTGTGAGGCCAGGGTGTGCTCTGTATAACACCTGCAGCTCCTGGTCAACATTCCCATCTCTGTGTGGCCAGGGTGTGCTCTGTATAACTCCTGCAGCACCTGGTCAACATGTCCTTCTCAGTGAGGCCAGGTGGCGCTCTGTATAACCCCTGCAGCTCCTGGTCAACATTCACAGCTGTGTGTTCCCAGGGTATGCTCTGTATAACTCCTGCAGCTCCTGGTCAACATTCCCATCTCTGTGTGGCCAGGTTGTGCTCTGGAAAACTCCTGCAGCTCCTGGTCAACATTCCCATTTCCGTGTGTGGGCAGGGTGTGCTCTGTATACTCCTGCAGCTCCTGGTCAACATTCCCATCTCTGTGTGGCCTGGATGTGCTCTGTATACTCCTGCAGCTCCTGGTCAACATTCCCATCTCTGTGTGGCCAGGGTGTGCTCTGTATAACCCTTGCAGCTCCTGGTCAACATGTCCTTCTCAGTGAGGCCAGGTGGCGCTCTGTATAACTCCTGCAGCTCCTGGTCAACATGTCCTTCTCAGTGAGGCCAGGTGGCGCTCTGTATAACCCCTGCAGCTCCTGGTCAACATTCCCATCTCTGTGTGTGGTCAGGGTGTGCTCTGTATAACCCCTGCAGCTTCTGGTCAACATTCCCATCTGTGTGTGGCCAGGATGTGCACTGTATAATCCCAGTAGCTCCTGGTCAAAATTCCCATCTCTGTGTGTTGTCAGGGTGTGCTCTGCATAACTCCTGCAGCTCCTGGTTAACATTCCCATCTCTGTGTGTGGCCAGGGTGTGCTCTGTCTAACCCCTGCCGCTCCTGGTCAACATTCCCATCTCTGTGTGGCCAGGGTGTGCTCTGTCTAACCCCAGCAGCTCCTGGTCAACATTCCCGTCTCTGTGTGTGGCCAGGGTGTGCTCTGTGTAACCCCAGCAGCTCCTGGTCAACATTCCCATCTCTGTGTGGCCAGGGTGTGCTCTGTATAACACCTGCAGCTCCTGGTCAACATTCCCATCTCTGTGTGGCCAGGGTATGCTCTCTATAACCCCTGCAGCTCCTGGTCAATATTCCCATCTATGTGTGGCCAGGGTGTGCTCTGTATAAACCCTGCAGCTCCTGGTAAACATTCCCATCTCTGTGTGGCCAGGGTGTGCTCTGTATAACCCCAGCAGCTCCTGGTCAACATTCGCATCTCTGTGTGTGGCCAGGGTGTGCTCTGTATAACTACTGCAGCTCCTGGTTAACATTCCCATCTCAGTGTGGCCAGGGTGTGCTCTGTCTAACCCCAGCAGCTCCTGGTCAACATTCTCATCTCTGTGTGTGGCCAGGGTGTGCTCAGTATAACCCCTGCAGCTCCTGGTCAACATTCCCATCTCTGTGTGGCCAGGGTGTGCTCTGTATAACCCCTGCAGCTCCTGGTCAACATTCCCATCTCTGTGTGTGAGAGAGTGCTCTGTATAACTCCTGCAGCTCCTGGTCAACATTCCCATCTGTGTGTGGCCAGAGTGTGCTCTGTATAACCCCAGCAGCTCCTGGTCAACATTCCCATCTCTGTGTGGCCAGGGTGTGCTCTGTGTAACACCAGAAGCTCCTGGTCAACATTCCCATCTCTGTGTGGCCAGGGTGTGCTCTGCATAACCCCAGCAGCTCCTGGTCAACATTCACATCTCTGGGCGGCCAGGATGTGCTCTGTATAACCCCTGCATCTCCTGGTCAACATTCCCATCTCTGTGTGTGGCCAGGGTGTGCTCTGTATAACTCCTGCAGCTCCTGGTCAACATTCCCATCTGTGTGTGGCCAGGATGTGCTCTGTATACTCCTGCAGCTCGTGGTCAACATTCCCATCTCTGTGTGGCCAGGATGTGCTCTGTATACTCCTGCAGCTCCTGGTCAACATTCCCATCTCTGTGTGGCCAGGCTGTGGTCTGTATCACCCCTGCAGCTCCTGGTCAACATTCCCATCTCTGTGTGGCCAGGATGTGCACTGTATAATCCCAGTAGCTCCTTGTCAACATTCCCATCTCTGTGTGTGGCCAGGGTGTGCTCTGTATAACACCTGCAGCTCCTGGTCAACATTCCCATCTCTGTGTGTGGTCAGGGGGTGCTCTGTATAACTCCTGCAGCTCCTGGTCAACCTTCCCATCTCTGTGTGGCCAGGGTGTGCTCTGTATAACCCCTGCAGCTCCTGGTCAACATTCCCATCTCTGTGTGGCCAGGGTGTGCTCTGTATAACTCCTGCAGCTCCTGGTCAACATTCCCATCTCTGTGTGGCCAGGGTGTGCTCTGTATAACCCCTGCAGCTCCTGGTCAACATTCCCATCTCTGTGATGCCAGGGTGTGCTCTGTATAACACCTGCAGCTCCTGGTTAACATTCCCATCTCTGTGTGGCCAGGGTGTGCTCTGTATAACTCCAGCAGCACCTGGTCAACATGTCCTTCTCAGTGAGGCCAGGTGGCGCTCTGTATAACCCCTGCAGCTCCTGGTCAACATTCACAGCTGTGTGTTCCCAGGGTATGCTCTGTATAATCCCTGCAGCTCCTGGTCACCATTCCCATCTCTGTGGCCAGGGTGTGCTCTGTATAACCCCTGCAGCTCCTGGTAAACATTCCCATCTCTGTGTGGCCAGGGTGTTCTCTGTATAACTCCTGCAGCTCCTGGCCAACATTCCCATCTCTGTGGGGCCAGGGTGTGGCTGTATAACTCCTGCAGCTCCTGGTCAACATTCCCATCTCTGTGTGGCCAAGGTGTGCTCTGTATAACCCCTGCAGCTCCTGGTCAACATTCCCATCTCTGTGTGGCCAGGGTGTGCTCTGTATAACCCCAGCAGCTCCTGGTCAACATTCCCATCTCTGTGTGGCCAGGGTGTGCTCTGTATAACCCCTGCAGCTCCTGGTCAACATTCCCTTCTCTGTGTGGCCAGGGTGTGCTCTGTATAACCCCTGCTCCTGGTCAACATTCCCTTCTCTGTGTGGCCAGGTTGTGCTCTGGATTACCCCTGTTCCTGGTCAACATTCCCATTTCTGTGTGTGGCCAGGGTGTGCTCTGTATAACCCCTGCAGCTCCTGGTCAACATTCCCACCTCTGTGTGGTCAGGGTGTTCTCAGTATAACCCCTGCAACTCCTGGTCAACATTGCCATCTGTGTGGCCAGGGTGTTCTGTGTTAACCCCTGCTCCTGGTCAACATTCCCATCACTGTGTGATCAGGGTGTGCTCTGTCTAACCCCAGCAGCTCCTGTTCAATATTCCCATCTGTGTGTGGCCAGGGTGTGCTCTGTATAACCCCTGCAGCTCCTGGTCAACATTCCCATCTCTGTGTGGCCAGTGTGGGATCAGTATAACCCCTGCAACTCCTGGTCAACATTCCCATCTGTGTGGTCAGGATGTGCTCTGTATAACCCCTGAAACTCCTGGTCAACATTCCCATCTGTGTGGCCAGGGTCACTCTGTATACCCCTGCTCTTGGTCAACATTCCCATCACTGTGTGGCCAGGGTGTGCTCTGTCTAACGCAATCAGCTCCTGGTCAACATTCCCATCTGTGTGTGGCCAGGGTGTGCTCTGTATACCCCTGCTCCTGGTCAACATTCCTATCACTGTGCGGTCAGGATGTGCTCTGTATAACCCCTGCAACTCCTGGTCTACATTCCCATCACTGCGTGGTCAGGATGTTCTCTGTATAACCCCTGCATCTCCTGGTCAAGATTCCCATCTCTGTGTGGCCACGATGTGCTCTGTCTAACCCCTGCAGCTCCTGGTCAACATTCCCATCTCCGTATGGCCAGGATGTGCTCTGCATAATCCCTGCTCCTGGTCAACATTCCCACCTCTGTGTGGTCAGGGTGTTCTCTGTATAAACCCTGCAACTCCTGGTCAACATTCCCATCTGTGTGGCCAGGGTGTGCTCTGTTAACCCCTGCTCCGAGTCAACATTCCCATCACTGTGTGTCCAGGGTGTGCTCTGTCTAACCCCAGCAGCTCCTGGTCAACATTTCCATCTCTGTGTGTGGTCAGGGGGTGCTCTGTATAACTCCTGCAGCTCCTGGTCAACCTTCCCATCTCTGTGTGGCCAGGGTGTGCTCTGTATAACCCCTGCAGCTCCTGGTTAACATTCCCATCTCTGTGTGTGGCCACAATGTGCTCTGTATAACTCCTGCAGCTCCTGGTCAACATTCCCATCTCTGTGTGGCCAGGGTGTGCTCTGTATAACCCCTGCAGCTCCTGTTCAACATTCCCATCTCTGTGAGGCCAGGGTGTGCTCTGTATAACACCTGCAGCTCCTGGTCAACATTCCCATCTCTGTGTGGCCAGGGTGTGCTCTGTATAACCCCTGCAGCTCCTGGTCAACATTCCCTTCTCTGTGTGGCCAGGGTGTGCTCTGTATAACCCCTGCTCCTGGTCAACATTCCCTTCTCTGTGTGGCCAGGGTGTGCTCTGTATAACCCCTGCAGCTCCTGGTCAACATTCCCATCTCTGTGAGGCCAGGGTGTGCTCTGTATAACACCTGCAGCTCCTGGTCAACATTCCCATCTCTGTGTGGCCAGGCTGTGCTCAGTATAACCCCTGCAGCTCCTGGTCGACATTACCATCTCTGTGTGGCCAGGATGTGCTCTGTATATCCCCTGCAGCTCCTGGTCAACATTCCCATCTCTGTGTGTGAGAGAGTGCTCTGTATAACTCCTGCAGCTCCTGGTCAACATTCCCATCTGTGTGTGGCCAGCGTGTGCTCTGTATAACCCCAGCAGCTCCTGGTCAACATTCCCATCTCTGTGTTGCCAGGGAGTGCTCTGTGTAACACCAGAAGCTCCTGGTCAACATTCCCATCTCTGTGTGGCCAGAGTGTGCTCTGCATAACCCCAGCAGCTCCTGGTCAACATTCACATCTCTGGGCGGCCAGGATGTGCTCTGTATAACCCCTGCATCTCCTGGTCAACATTCCCATCTCTGTGTGTGGCCAGGGTGTGCTCTGTATAACTCCTGCAGCTCCTGGTCAACATTCCCATCTGTGTGTGGCCAGGATGTGCTCTGTATACTCCTGCAACTCCTGGTCAACATTCCCATCTCTGTGTGGCCAGGATGTGCTCTGTATACTCCTGCAGCTCCTGGTCAACATTCCCATCTCTGTGTGGCCAGGCTGTGGTCTGTATCACCCCTGCAGCTCCTGGTCAACATTCCCATCTCTGTGTGGCCAGGATGTGCACTGTATAATCCCAGTAGCTCCTTGTCAACATTCCCATCTCTGTGTGTGGCCAGGGTGTGCTCTGTATAACTCCTGCAGCTCCTGGTCAACATTCCCATCTCTGTGTGTGGTCAGGGGGTGCTCTGTATAACTCCTGCAGCTCCTGGTCAACCTTCCCATCTCAGTGTGGCCAGGGTGTGCTCTGTATAACCCCTGCAGCTCCTGGTCAACATTTCCATCTCTGTGTGGCCAGGGTGTGCTCTGTATAACTCCTGCAGCTCCTGGTCAACATTCCGATCTCTGTGTGGCCAGGGTGTGCTCTGTATAACCCCTGCAGCTCCTGGTCAACATTCCCATCTCTGTGAGGCCAGGGTGTGCTCTGTATAACACCTGCAGCTCCTGGTCAACATTCCCATCTCTGTGTGGCCAGGGTGTGCTCTGTATAACTCCTGCAGCACCTGGTCAACATGTCCTTCTCAGTGAGGCCAGGTGGCGCTCTGTATAACCCCTGCAGCTCCTGGTCAACATTCACAGCTGTGTGTTCCCAGGGTATGCTCTGTATAACTCCTGCAGCTCCTGGTCAACATTCCCATCTCTGCGTGGCCAGGTTGTGCTCTGTATAACTCCTGCAGCTCCTGGTCAACATTCCCATTTCCGTGTGTGGGCAGGGTGTGCTCTGTATACTCCTGCAGCTCCTGGTCAACATTCCCATCTCTGTGTGGCCTGGATGTGCTCTGTATACTCCTGCAGCTCCTGGTCAACATTCCCATCTCTGTGTGGCCAGGGTGTGCTCTGTATAACCCTTGCAGCTCCTGCTCAACATGTCCTTCTCAGTGAGGCCAGGTGGCGCTCTGTATAACTCCTGCAGCTCCTGGTAAATATTCCCATCTCTGTGTGGCCAGGGTGTGCACTGTATAACCCCAGCAGCTCCTGGTCAACATTCGCATCTCTGTGTGTGGCCAGGGTGTGCTCTGTATAACTACTGCAGCTCCTGGTTAACATTCCCATCTCAGTGTGGCCAGGGTGTGCTCTGTCTAACCCCAGCAGCTCCTGGTCAACATTCTCATCTCTGTGTGTGGCCAGGGTGTGCTCAGTATAACCCCTGCAGCTCCTGGTCAACATTCCCATCTCTGTGTGGCCAGGGTGTGCTCTGTATAACCCCTGCATCTCCTGGTCAACATTCTCATCTCTGTGTGGCCAGGGTGTGCTCTGTATAACCCCTGCAGCTCCTGGTCAACATTCCCATCTCTGTGTGGCCAGGCTGTGCTCAGTATAACCCCTGCAGCTCCTGGTCGACATTCCCATCTCTGTGTGGCCAGGATGTGCTCTGTATATCCCCTGCAGCTCCTGGTCAACATTCCCATCTCTGTGTGTGAGAGAGTGCTCTGTATAACTCCTGCAGCTCCTGGTCAACATTCCCATCTGTGTGTGGCCAGGGTGTGCTCTGTATAACCCCAGCAGCTCCTGGTCAACATTCCCATCTCTGTGTGGCCAGGGTGTGCTCTGTGTAACACCAGAAGCTCCTGGTCAACATTCCCATCTCTGTGTGGCCTGGATGTGCTCTGTATACTCCTGCAGCTCCTGGTCAACATTCCCATCTCTGTGTGGCCAGGGTGTGCTCTGTATAACCCTTGCAGCTCCTGCTCAACATGTCCTTCTCAGTGAGGCCAGGTGGCGCTCTGTATAACTCCTGCAGCTCCTGGTCAACATGTCCTTCTCAGTGAGGCCAGGTGGCGCTCTGTATAACCCCTGCAGCTCCTGGTCAACATTTCCATCTCTGTGTGTGGTCAGGGTGTGCTCTGTATAACCCCTGCAGCTTCTGGTCAACATTCCCATCTGTGTGTGGCCAGGATGTGCACTGTATAATCCCAGTAGCTCCTGGTCAAAATTCCCATCTCTGTGTGTTGTCAGGGTGTGCTCTGCATAACTCCTGCAGCTCCAGGTTAACATTCCCATCTCTGTGTGTGGCCAGGGTGTGCTCTGTCTAACCCCTGCCGCTCCTGGTCAACATTCCCATCTCAATGTGGCCAGGGTGTGCTCTGTCTAACCCCAGCAGCTCCTGGTCAACATTCCCGTCTCTGTGTGTGGCCAGGGTGTGCTCTGTGTAACCCCAGCAGCTCCTGGTCAACATTCCCATCTCTGTGTGGCCAGGGTGTGCTCTGTATAACACCTGCAGCTCCTGGTCAACATTCCCATCTCTGTGTGTGGCCAGGGTGTGCTCTCTATAACCCCTGCAGCTCCTGGTCAATATTCCCATCTATGTGTGGCCACGGTGTGCTCTGTATAAACCCTGCAGCTCCTGGTAAATATTCCCATCTCTGTGTGGCCAGGGTGTGCACTGTATAACCCCAGCAGCTCCTGGTCAACATTCGCATCTCTGTGTGTGGCCAGGGTGTGCTCTGTATAACTACTGCAGCTCCTGGTTAACATTCCCATCTCAGTGTGGCCAGGGTGTGCTCTGTCTAACCCCAGCAGCTCCTGGTCAACATTCTCATCTCTGTGTGTGGCCAGGGTGTGCTCAGTATAACCCCTGCAGCTCCTGGTCAACATTCCCATCTCTGTGTGGCCAGGGTGTGCTCTGTATAACCCCTGCATCTCCTGGTCAACATTCTCATCTCTGTGTGGCCAGGGTGTGCTCTGTATAACCCCTGCAGCTCCTGGTCAACATTCCCATCTCTGTGTGGCCAGGCTGTGCTCAGTATAACCCCTGCAGCTCCTGGTCGACATTCCCATCTCTGTGTGGCCAGGATGTGCTCTGTATATCCCCTGCAGCTCCTGGTCAACATTCCCATCTCTGTGTGTGAGAGAGTGCTCTGTATAACTCCTGCAGCTCCTGGTCAACATTCCCATCTGTGTGTGGCCAGGGTGTGCTCTGTATAACCCCAGCAGCTCCTGGTCAACATTCCCATCTCTGTGTGGCCAGGGTGTGCTCTGTGTAACACCAGAAGCTCCTGGTCAACATTCCCATCTCTGTGTGGCCAGGGTGTGCTCTGCATAACCCCAGCAGCTCCTGGTCAACATTCACATCTCTGGGCGGCCAGGATGTGCTCTGTATAACCCCTGCATCTCCTGGTCAACATTCCCATCTCTGTGTGTGGCCAGGGTGTGCTCTGTATAACTCCTGCAGCTCCTGGTCAACATTCCCATTTGTGTGTGGCCAGGATGTGCTCTGTATACTCCTGCAGCTCCTGGTCAACATTCCCATCTCTGTGTGGCCAGGATGTGCTCTGTATACTCCTGCAGCTCCTGGTCAACATTCCCATCTCTGTGTGGCCAGGCTGTGGTCTGTATCACCCCTGCAGCTCCTGGTCAACATTCCCATCTCTGTGTGGCCAGGATGTGCACTGTATAATCCCAGTAGCTCCTTGTCAACATTCCCATCTCTGTGTGTGGCCAGGGTCTGCTCTGTATAACACCTGCAGCTCCTGGTCAACATTCCCATCTCTGTGTGTGGTCAGGGGGTGCTCTGTATAACTCCTGCAGCTCCTGGTCAACCTTCCCATCTCTGTGTGGCCAGGGTGTGCTCTGTATAACCCCTGCAGCTCCTGGTCAACATTCCCATCTCTGTGTGGCCAGGGTGTGCTCTGTATAACTCCTGCAGCTCCTGGTCAACATTCCCATCTCTGTGTGGCCAGGGTGTGCTCTGTATAACCCCTGCAGCTCCTGGTCAACATTCCCATCTCTGTGAGGCCAGGGTGTGCTCTGTATAACACCTGCAGCTCCTGGTTAACATTCCCATCTCTGTGTGGCCAGGGTGTGCTCTGTATAACTCCAGCAGCACCTGGTCAACATGTCCTTCTCAGTGAGGCCAGGTGGCGCTCTGTATAACCCCTGCAGCTCCTGGTCAACATTCACAGCTGTGTGTTCCCAGGGTATGCTCTGTATAACTCCTGCAGCTCCTGGTCAACATTCCCATCTCTGTGTGGCCAGTGTGGGATCAGTATAACCCCTGCAACTCCTGGTCAACATTCCCATCTGTGTGGTCAGGATGTGCTCTGTATAACCCCTGAAACTCCTGGTCAACATTCCCATCTGTGTGGCCAGGGTCACTCTGTATACCCCTGCTCTTGGTCAACATTCCCATCACTGTGTGGCCAGGGTGTGCTCTGTCTAACGCAATCAGCTCCTGGTCAACATTCCCATCTGTGTGTGGCCAGGGTGTGCTCTGTATACCCCTGCTCCTGGTCAACATTCCTATCACTGTGTGGTCAGGATGTGCTCTGTATAACCCCTGCAACTCCTGGTCTACATTCCCATCACTGCGTGGTCAGGATGTTCTCTGTATAACCCCTGCATCTCCTGGTCAAGATTCCCATCTCTGTGTGGCCACGATGTGCTCTGTCTAACCCCTGCAGCTCCTGGTCAACATTCCCATCTCCGTATGGCCAGGATGTGCTCTGCATAATCCCTGCTCCTGGTCAACATTCCCACCTCTGTGTGGTCAGGGTGTTCTCTGTATAAACCCTGCAACTCCTGGTCAACATTCCAATCTGTGTGGCCAGGGTGTGCTCTGTTAACCCCTGCTCCGAGTCAACATTCCCATCACTGTGTGTCCAGGATGTGGTCTGTCTAACCCCAGCAGCTCCTGGTCAACATTTCCATCTCTGTGTGTGGTCAGGGGGTGCTCTGTATAACTCCTGCAGCTCCTGGTCAACCTTCCCATCTCTGTGTGGCCAGGGTGTGCTCTGTATAACCCCTGCAGCTCCTGGTTAACATTCCCATCTCTGTGTGTGGCCACAATGTGCTCTGTATAACTCCTGCAGCTCCTGGTCAACATTCCTATCTCTGTGTGGCCAGGGTGTGCTCTGTATAACCCCTGCAGCTCCTGTTCAACATTCCCATCTCTGTGAGGCCAGGGTGTGCTCTGTATAACACCTGCAGCTCCTGGTCAACATTCCCATCTCTGTGTGGCCAGGGTGTGCTCTGTATAACCCCTGCAGCTCCTGGTCAACATTCCCTTCTCTGTGTGGCCAGGGTGTGCTCTGTATAACCCCTGCTCCTGGTCAACATTCCCTTCTCTGTGTGGCCAGGTTGTGCTCTGTATAACCCCTGTTCCTGGTCAACATTCCCATCTCTGTGTGTGGCCAGGGTGTGCTCTGTATAACCCCTGCAGCTCCTGGTCAACATTCCCACCTCTGTGTGGTCAGGGTGTTCTCTGTATAACCCCTGCAACTCCTGGTCAACATTCCCATCTGTGTGGCCAGGGTGTGCTCTGTTAACCCCTGCTCCTGGTCAACATTCCCATCACTGTGTGATCAGGGTGTGCTCTGTCTAACCCCAGCAGCTCCTGGTCAACATTCCCATCTGTGTGTGGCCAGGGTGTGCTCTGTATAACCCCTGCAGCTCCTGGTCAACATTCCCATCTCTGTGTGGCCAGTGTGGGATCAGTATAACCCCTGCAACTCCTGGTCAACATTCCCATCTGTGTGGTCAGGATGTGCTCTGTATAACCCCTGCAACTCCTGGTCAACATTCCCATCTGTGTGGCCAGGGTCGCTCTGTATACCCCTGCTCCTGGTCAACATTCCCATCACTGTGTGGCCAGGGTGTGCTCTGTCTAACCCAAGCAGCTCATGGTCAACATTCCCATCTGTGTGTGGCCAGGGTGTGCTCTGTATACCCCTGCTCCTGGTCAACATTCCCATCACTGTGTGGTCAGGATGTGCACTGTCTCACCCCTTCAACTCCTGGTCTACATTCCCATCTCTGTGTGGCCACGATGTGCTCTGTCTAACCCCTGCAGCTCCTGGTCAACATTCCCATCTCTGTGTGTGGTCAGGGGGTGCTCTGTATAACTCCTGCAGCTCCTGGTCAACCTTCCCATCTCTGTGTGGCCAGGGTGTGCTCTGTATAACTCCTGCAGCTCCTGGTCAACATTCCCATCTCTGTGTGGCCAGGGTGTGCTCTGTATAACCCCTGCAGCTCCTGGTCAACATTCCCATCTCTGTGAGGCCAGGGTGTGCTCTGTATAACACCTGCAGCTCCTGGTTAACATTCCCATCTCTGTGTGGCCAGGGTGTGCTCTGTATAACTCCAGCAGCACCTGGTCAACATGTCCTTCTCAGTGAGGCCAGGTGGCGCTCTGTATAACCCCTGCAGCTCCTGGTCAACATTCACAGCTGTGTGTTCCCAGGGTATGCTCTGTATAACTCCTGCAGCTCCTGGTCAACATTCCAATCTCTGTGTGGCCAAGTTGTGCTCTGTATAACTCCTGCAGCTCCTGGTCAACATTCCCATTTCCGTGTGTGGGCAGGGTGTGCTCTGTATAATCCCTGCAGCTCCTGGTCACCATTCCCATCTCTGTGTGGCCAGGGTGTGCTCTGTATAACCCCTGCAGCTCCTGGTAAACATTCCCATCTCTGTGTGGCCAGGGTGTTCTCTGTATAACTCCTGCAGCTCCTGGCCAACATTCCCATCTCTGTGGGGCCAGGGTGTGGCTGTATAACTCCTGCAGCTCCTGGTCAACATTCCCATCTCTGTGTGGCCAAGGTGTGCTCTGTATAACCCCTGCAGCTCCTGGTCAACATTCCCATCTCTGTGTGGCCAGGGTGTGCTCTGTATAACCCCAGCAGCTCCTGGTCAACATTCCCATCTCTGTGTGGCCAGGGTGTGCTCTGTATAACCCCTGCAGCTCCTGGTCAACATTCCCTTCTCTGTGTGGCCAGGGTGTGCTCTGTATAACCCCTGCTCCTGGTCAACATTCCCTTCTCTGTGTGGCCAGGTTGTGCTCTGGATTACCCCTGTTCCTGGTCAACATTCCCATTTCTGTGTGTGGCCAGGGTGTGCTCTGTATAACCCCTGCAGCTCCTGGTCAACATTCCCACCTCTGTGTGGTCAGGGTGTTCTCAGTATAACCCCTGCAACTCCTGGTCAACATTGCCATCTGTGTGGCCAGGGTGTTCTGTGTTAACCCCTGCTCCTGGTCAACATTCCCATCACTGTGTGATCAGGGTGTGCTCTGTCTAACCCCAGCAGCTCCTGTTCAATATTCCCATCTGTGTGTGGCCAGGGTGTGCTCTGTATAACCCCTGCAGCTCCTGGTCAACATTCCCATCTCTGTGTGGCCAGTGTGGGATCAGTATAACCCCTGCAACTCCTGGTCAACATTCCCATCTGTGTGGTCAGGATGGGCTCTGTATAACCCCTGAAACTCCTGGTCAACATTCCCATCTGTGTGGCCAGGGTGTGCTCTGTATACCCCTGCTCCTGGTCAACATTCCTATCACTGTGTGGTCAGGATGTGCTCTGTATAACCCCTGCAACTCCTGGTCTACATTCCCATCACTGCGTGGTCAGGATGTTCTCTGTATAACCCCTGCATCTCCTGGTCAAGATTCCCATCTCTGTGTGGCCACGATGTGCTCTGTCTAACCCCTGCAGCTCCTGGTCAACATTCCCATCTCCCTATGGCCAGGATGTGCTCTGCATAATCCCTGCTCCTGGTCAACATTCCCACCTCTGTGTGGTCAGGGTGTTCTCTGTATAATCCCTGCAACTCCTGGTCAACATTCCCATCTGTGTGGCCAGGGTGTGCTCTGTTAACCCCTGCTCCGAGTCAACATTCCCATCACTGTGTGTCCAGGGTGTGGTCTGTCTAACCCCAGCAGCTCCTGGTCAACATTTCCATCTCTGTGTGTGGTCAGGGGGTGCTCTGTATAACTCCTGCAGCTCCTGGTCAACCTTCCCATCTCTGTGTGGCCAGGGTGTGCTCTGTATAACCCCTGCAGCTCCTGGTTAACATTCCCATCTCTGTGTGTGGCCACAATGTGCTCTGTATAACTCCTGCAGCTCCTGGTCAACATTCCCATCTCTGTGTGGCCAGGGTGTGCTCTGTATAACCCCTGCAGCTCCTGTTCAACATTCCCATCTCTGTGAGGCCAGGGTGTGCTCTGTATAACACCTGCAGCTCCTGGTCAACATTCCCATCTCTGTGTGGCCAGGGTGTGCTCTGTATAACCCCTGCAGCTCCTGGTCAACATTCCCTTCTCTGTGTGGCCAGGGTGTGCTCTGTATAACCCCTGCTCCTGGTCAACATTCCCTTCTCTGTGTGGCCAGGTTGTGCTCTGTATAACCCCTGTTCCTGGTCAACATTCCAATCTCTGTGTGTGGCCAGGGTGTGCTCTGTATAACCCCTGCAGCTCCTGGTCAACATTCCCACCTCTGTGTGGTCAGGGTGTTCTCTGTATAACCCCTGCAACTCCTGGTCAACATTCCCATCTGTGTGGCCAGGGTGTGCTCTGTTAACCCCTGCTCCTGGTCAACATTCCCATCACTGTGTGATCAGGGTGTGCTCTGTCTAACCCCAGCAGCTCCTGGTCAACATTCCCATCTGTGTGTGGCCAGGGTGTGCTCTGTATAACCCCTGCAGCTCCTGGTCAACATTCCCATCTCTGTGTGGCCAGTGTGGGATCAGTATAACCCCTGCAACTCCTGGTCAACATTCCCATCTGTGTGGTCAGGATGTGCTCTGTATAACCCCTGCAACTCCTGGTCAACATTCCCATCTGTGTGGCCAGGGTCGCTCTGTATACCCCTGCTCCTGGTCAACATTCCCATCACTGTGTGGCCAGGGTGTGCTCTGTCTAACCCATGCAGCTCATGGTCAACATTCCCATCTGTGTGTGGCCAGGGTGTGCTCTGTATACCCCTGCTCCTGGTCAACATTCCCATCACTGTGTGGTCAGGATGTGCTCTGTCTCACCCCTTCAACTCCTGGTCTACATTCCCATCTCTGTGTGGCCACGATGTGCTCTGTCTAACCCCTGCAGCTCCTGGTCAACATTCCCATCTCTGTGTGTGGTCAGGGGGTGCTCTGTATAACTCCTGCAGCTCCTGGTCAACCTTCCCATCTCTGTGTGGCCAGGGTGTGCTCTGTATAACCCCTGCAGCTCCTGGTCAACATTCCCATCTCTGTGTGGCCAGGGTGTGCTCTGTATAACTCCTGCAGCTCCTGGTCAACATTCCCATCTCTGTGTGGCCAGGGTGTGCTCTGTATAACCCCTGTAGCTCCTGGTCAACATTCCCATCTCTGTGAGGCCAGGGTGTGCTCTGTATAACACCTGCAGCTCCTGGTTAACATTCCCATCTCTGTGTGGCCAGGGTGTGCTCTGTATAACTCCAGCAGCACCTGGTCAACATGTCCTTCTCAGTGAGGCCAGGTGGCGCTCTGTATAACCCCTGCAGCTCCTGGTCAACATTCACAGCTGTGTGTTCCCAGGGTATGCTCTGTATAACTCCTGCAGCTCCTGGTCAACATTCCCATCTCTGTGTGGCCAAGTTGTGCTCTGTATAACTCCTGCAGCTCCTGGTCAACATTCCCATTTCCGTGTGTGGGCAGGGTGTGCTCTGTATAATCCCTGCAGCTCCTGGTCACCATTCCCATCTCTGTGTGGCCAGGGTGTGCTCTGTATAACCCCTGCAGCTCCTGGTAAACATTCCCATCTCTGTGTGGCCAGGGTGTTCTCTGTATAACTCCTGCAGCTCCTGGCCAACATTCCCATCTCTGTGGGGCCAGGGTGTGGCTGTATAACTCCTGCAGCTCCTGGTCAACATTCCCATCTCTGTGTGGCCAAGGTGTGCTCTGTATAACCCCTGCAGCTCCTGGTCAACATTCCCATCTCTGTGTGGCCAGGGTGTGCTCTGTATAACCCCAGCAGCTCCTGGTCAACATTCCCATCTCTGTGTGGCCAGGGTGTGCTCTGTATAACCCCTGCAGCTCCTGGTCAACATTCCCTTCTCTGTGTGGCCAGGGTGTGCTCTGTATAACCCCTGCTCCTGGTCAACATTCCCTTCTCTGTGTGGCCAGGTTGTGCTCTGGATTACCCCTGTTCCTGGTCAACATTCCCATTTCTGTGTGTGGCCAGGGTGTGCTCTGTATAACCCCTGCAGCTCCTGGTCAACATTCCCACCTCTGTGTGGTCAGGGTGTTCTCAGTATAACCCCTGCAACTCCTGGTCAACATTGCCATCTGTGTGGCCAGGGTGTTCTGTGTTAACCCCTGCTCCTGGTCAACATTCCCATCACTGTGTGATCAGGGTGTGCTCTGTCTAACCCCAGCAGCTCCTGTTCAATATTCCCATCTGTGTGTGGCCAGGGTGTGCTCTGTATAACCCCTGCAGCTCCTGGTCAACATTCCCATCTCTGTGTGGCCAGTGTGGGATCAGTATAACCCCTGCAACTCCTGGTCAACATTCCCATCTGTGTGGTCAGGATGTGCTCTGTATAACCCCTGAAACTCCTGGTCAACATTCCCATCTGTGTGGCCAGGGTCACTCTGTATACCCCTGCTCTTGGTCAACATTCCCATCACTGTGTGGCCAGGGTGTGCTCTGTCTAACGGAATCAGCTCCTGGTCAACATTCCCATCTGTGTGTGGTCAGGATGTGCTCTGTATAACCCCTGCAACTCCTGGTCTACATTCCCATCACTGCGTGGTCAGGATGTTCTCTGTATAACCCCTGCATCTCCTGGTCAAGATTCCCATCTCTGTGTGGCCACGATGTGCTCTGTCTAACCCCTGCAGCTCCTGGTCAACATTCCCATCTCCGTATGGCCAGGATGTGCTCTGCATAATCCCTGCTCCTGGTCAACATTCCCACCTCTGTGTGGTCAGGGTGTTCTCTGTATAAACCCTGCAACTCCTGGTCAACATTCCCATCTGTGTGGCCAGGGTGTGCTCTGTTAACCCCTGCTCCGAGTCAACATTCCCATCACTGTGTGTCCAGGGTGTGCTCTGTCTAACCCCAGCAGCTCCTGGTCAACATTTCCATCTCTGTGTGTGGTCAGGGGGTGCTCTGTATAACTCCTGCAGCTCCTGGTCAACCTTCCCATCTCTGTGTGGCCAGGGTGTGCTCTGTATAACCCCTGCAGCTCCTGGTTAACATTCCCATCTCTGTGTGGCCAGGGTGTGCTCTGTATAACCCCTGCAGCTCCTGGTCAACATTCCCTTCTCTGTGTGGCCAGGGTGTGCTCTGTATAACCCCTGCTCCTGGTCAACATTCCCTTCCCTGTGTGGCCAGGTTGTGCTCTGTATAACCCCTGTTCCTGGTCAACATTCCCATCTCTGTGTGTGGCCAGGGTGTGCTCTGTATAGCCCCTGCAGCTCCTGGTCAACATTCCCACCTCTGTGTGGTCAGGGTGTTCTCTGTATAACCCCTGCAACTCCTGGTCAACATTCCCATCTGTGTGGCCAGGGTGTGCTCTGTTAACCCCTGCTCCTGGTCAACATTCCCATCACTGTGTGATCATGGTGTGCTCTGTCTAACCCCAGCAGCTCCTGGTCAACATTCCCATCTGTGTGTGGCCAGGGTGTGCTCTGTATAACCCCTGCAGCTCCTGGTCAACATTCCCATCTCTGTGTGGCCAGTGTGGGATCAGTATAACCCCTGCAACTCCTGGTCAACATTCCCATCTGTGTGGTCAGGATGTGCTCTGTATAACCCCTGCAACTCCTGGTCAACATTCCCATCTGTGTGGCCAGGGTCGCTCTGTATACCCCTGCTCCAGGTCAACATTCCCATCACTGTGTGGCCAGGGTGTGCTCTGTCTAACCCAAGCAGCTCATGGTCAACATTCCCATCTGTGTGTGGCCAGGGTGTGCTCTG
Organism: Scyliorhinus torazame; assembly: GCF_047496885.1. NCBI lineage: Eukaryota > Metazoa > Chordata > Chondrichthyes > Carcharhiniformes > Scyliorhinidae > Scyliorhinus > Scyliorhinus torazame. The sequence goes on from NC_092711.1 coordinate 22,339,234, forward strand.
TATACCCCTGCTCCTGGTCAACATTCCCATCACTGTGTGGTCAGGATGTGCTCTGTCTCACCCCTTCAACTCCTGGTCTACATTCCCATCTCTGTGTGGCCACGATGTGCTCTGTCTAACCCCTGCAGCTCCTGGTCAACATTCCCATCTCCGTATGGCCAGGATGTGCTCTGCATAATCCCTGCTCCTTGTCAACATTCCCACCTCTGTGTGGTCAGGGTGTTCTCTGTATAACCCCTGCAACTCCTGGTCATCATTCCCATCTGTGTGGCCAGGGTGTGCTCTGTTAACCCCTGCTCCTAGTCAACATTCCCATCACTGTGTGTCCAGGGTGTGCTCTGTCTAACCCCAGCAGCTCCTGGTCAACATTTCCATCTCTGTGTGTGGTCAGGGGGTGCTCTGTATAACTCCTGCAGCTCCTGGTCAACCTGCCCATCTCTGTGTGGCCAGGGTGTGCTCTGTATAACCCCAGCAGCTCCTGGTCAACATTTCCATCTCTGTGTGTGGGCAGGGGGTGCTCTGTATAACTCCTGCAGCTGCTGGTCAACCTTCCCATCTCTGTGTGGTCAGGGGGTGCTCTGTATAACTCCTGCAGCTCCTGGTCAACCTTCCCATCTCTGTGTGTCCAGGGTGTGCTCTGTCTAACCCCAGCAGCTCCTGGTCAACATTTCCATCTCTGTGTGTGGGCAGGGTGTGCTCTGTATAACTCCTGCAGCTCGTGGTCAACATTCCGATCTCTGTGTGGCCAGGGTGTGCTCCGTATAACCCCTGCAGCTCCTGGTCAACATTCCCATCTCTGTGAGGCCAGGCTGTGCTCTGTATAACACCTGCAGCTCCTGGTCAACATTCCCATCTCTGTGTGGCCAGGGTGTGCTCTGATTAACTCCTGCAGCTCCTGGTCAACATGTCCTTCTCAGTGAGGCCAGGGTGTGCTCTGTATAACCCCAGCTCCTGGTCAACATTCCCATCTCTGTGTGGCCAGGTTGTGCTCTGTATAACTCCTGCAGCTCCTGGTCAACATTCCCATTTCTGTGTGTGGGCAGGGTGTGCTCTGTATAACCCCTGCAGCTCCTGGTCAACATTCCCATCTCTGTGTGTCCAGGGTGTGCTCTGTATAACCCCTGCAGCTCCTGGTAAACATTCCCATCTCTGTGTGGCCAGGGTGTGCTTCATTTAACCCCTGCAGCTCCTGGTCAACATTCCCATCTCTGTGTGGCCAGGGTGTGCTCTGTATAACCCCTGCAGCTCCTGGTAAACATTCCCATCTCTGTGTGGCCAGGGTGTGCTCGGTATAACCGCTGCTCTTGGTCAACATTCCCTTCTCTGTGTGGGCAGGGTGTGCTCTGTATAACCCCTGCAGCTCCTGGCCAACATTCACATCTCTGTGTGGCCAGTGTGGGATCTGTATAACCCCTGCAACTCCTGGTCAACATTCCCATCTGTGTGGTCAGGATGTGCTCTGTATAACCCCTGCAGCTCCTGGTCAACATTCCCACCTCTGTGTGTCCAGGGTGTGCTCTGCATAACCCCTGCAGCTCCTGGTCAACATTCCCATCTCTGTGTGGCCAGGGTGTGCTCTGTATAACCCCTGCAGCTCCTGGTCAACATTCCCATCTCTGTGTGGCCAGGGTGTGCTCTGTATAACCCCTGCAGCTCCTGGTCAACATTCCCTTCTCTGTGTGGCCAGGGTGTGCTCTGTATAACCCCTGCTCCTGGTCAACATTCCCTTCTCTGTGTGGCCAGGGTGTGTTCTGTATAACCCCTGCTCCTGGTCAACATTCCCATCACTGTGTGGTCAGGATGTGCTCTGTATAACCCCTGCAACTCCTGGTCTACATTCCCATCACTGTGTGGTCAGGATGTTCTCTGTATAACTCCTGCATCTCCTGGTCAAGATTCCCATCTCTGTGTGGCCACGATGTGCTCTGTCTAACCCCTGCAGCTCCTGTTCAACATTCCCATCTCCGTATGGCCACGATGTGCTCTGCATAATCCCTGCTCCTGGTCAACATTCCCACCTCTGTGTGGTCAGGGTGTTCTCCGTATAACCCCTGCAACTCCTGGTCAACATTCCCATCTGTGTGGCCAGGGTGTGCTCTGTTAACCCCTGCTCCTGGTCAACATTCCCATCACTGTGTGATCAAGGTGTGCTCTGTTAACCCCAGCAGCTCCTGGTCAACATTCCCATCTGTGTGTGGCCAAGGTGTGCTCTGTATCACCCCTGCATCTCCTGGTCAACATTCCCATCTATGTGTGGCCAGGGTGTGCTCTGTATAACCCCTGCAGCTCCTGGTCAACATTCCCATCTCTGTGTGGCCAGGGTGTGCACTGTATAACCCCAGCAGCTCCTGGTCAACATTCGCATCTCTGTGTGTGGCCAGGGCGTGCTCTGTATAACCCCAGCAGCTCCTGGTCAACATTCTCATCTCTATGTGTGGCCAGGGTGTGCTCTGTGTAACCCCAGCAGCTCCTGGTCAACATTCCCATCTCTGTGTGGCCAGTGTGTGCTCTGTATAACTCCTGCAGCTCCTGGTCAACATTCTCATCTCTGTGTGGCCAGGGTGTGCTCTGTATAACCCCTGCAGCTCCTGGTCAACTTTCCCATCTCTGTGTGGCCAGGCTGCGCTCTGTATAACTCCTGCAGCTCCTGGTCGACATTCCCATCTTTGTGTGTCGATGGTGTGCTCTGTATAACCCCAGCAGCTCCTGGTCAACATTCCCATCTCTGTGTGGCCAGGGTGTGCTCTGTGTAACACCAGAAGCTCCTGGTCAACATTCCCATCTATGTGTGGCCAGGGTGTGCTCTGTATAACACCTGCAGCTCCTGGTCAACATTCTCATCTCTGTGTGGCCAGGGTGTGCTCTGTATAACCCCTGCAGCTCCTGGTCAACATTCCCATCTCTGTGTGGCCAGGGTGTGCTCTGTATAACCCCTGCAGCTCCTGGTCAACATTCCCATCTCTGTGTGGCCAGTGTGGGATCTGTATAACCCCTGCAACTCCTGGTCAACATTCCCATCTGTGTGGTCAGGATGTGCTCTGTATAACCCCTGCAACTCCTGGTCAACAGTCCCATCTGTGTGGCCAGGGTCGCTCTGTATACCCCTGCTCCTGGTCAACATTCCCATCACTGTGTGGCCAGGGTGTGCTCTGTCTAACCCAAGCAGCTCCTGGTGAACATTCCCATCTGTGTGTGGCCAGGGTGTGATCTGTATACCCCTGCTCCTGGTCAACATTCCCATCACTGTGTGGTCAGGATGTGCTCTGTATAACCCCTGCAACTCCTGGTCTCCATTCCCATCACTGTGTGGTCAGGATGTTCTCTGTATAACCCCTGCATGTCCTGGTCAAGATTCCCATCTCTGTGTGGCCACGATGTGCTCTGTCGAACCCCTGCAGCTCCTGGTCAACATTCCCATCTCCGTATGGCCAGGATGTGCTCTGCATAATCCCTGCTCCTGGTCAACATTCCCACTTCTGTGTGGTCAGGGTGTTCTCTGTATAACCCCTGCAACTCCTGGTCAACATTCCCATCTGTGTGGCCAGGGTGTGCTCTGTTAACCCCTGCTCCTGGTCAACATTCCCATCACTGTGTGATCAAGGTGTGCTCTGTCTAACCCCAGCAGTTCCTGGTCAACATTCCCATCTCTGTGTGTCCAGGGTGTGCTCTGTATAACCCCTGCAGCTCCTGGTAAACATTCCCGTCTCTGTGTGGCCAGGGTGTGCTTTGTTTAACCGCTGCAGCTCCTGGTCAACATTCCCAACTCTGTGTGGCCAGGGTGTGCTCTGTATAACCCCTGCAGCTACTGGTTAACATTCCCATCTCTGTGTGGCCAGGGTGTGCTCTGTATAACCGCTGCTCTTGGTCAACATTCCCTTCTCTGTGTGGGCAGGGTGTGCTCTGTATAACCCCTGCAGCTCCTGGCAACATTCACATCTCTGTGTGGCCAGTGTGGGATCTGTATAACCCCTGCAACTCCTGGTCAACATTCCCATCTGTGTGGTCAGGATGTGCTCTGTATAACCCCTGCAGCTCCTGGTCAACATTCCCATCTCTGTGTGTCCAGGGTGTGCTCTGCATAACCCCTGCAGCTCCTGGTCAACATTCCCATCTCTGTGTGGCCAGGGTGTGCTCTGTATAACCCCTGCAGCTCCTGGTCAACATTCCCATCTCTGTGTGTCCAGGGTGTGCTCTGCATAACCCCTGCAGCTCCTGGTCAACATTCCCATCTCTGTGTGGCCAGGGTGTGCTCTGTATAACCCCTGCAGCTCCTGGTCAACATTCCCATCTCTGTGTGGCCAGGGTGTGCACTGTATAACCTCTGCAGCTCCTGGTCAACATTCCCTTCTCTGTGTGGCCAGGGTGTGCTCTGTATAACCCCTGCTCCTGGTCAACATTCCCTTCTCTGTGTGGCCAGGGTGTGTTCTGTATAACCCCTGCTCCTGGTCAACATTCCCATCACTGTGTGGTCAGGATGTGCTCTGTATAACCCCTGCAACTCCTGGTCTACATTCCCATCACTGTGTGGTCAGGATGTTCTCTGTATAACCCTGCATCTCCTGGTCAAGATTCCCATCTCTGTGTGGCCACGATGTGCTCTGTCTAACCCCTGCAGATCCTGTTCAACATTCCCATCTCCGTATGGCCAGGATGTGCTCTGCAAAATCCCTGCTCCTAGTCAACATTCCCACCTCTGTGTGGTCAGGGTGTTCTCTGTATAACCCCTGCAACGCCTGGTCAACATTCCCATCTGTGTGGCCAGGGTGTGCTCTGTTAACCCCTGCTCCTGGTCAACATTCCCATCACTGTGTGATCAAGGTGTGCTCTGTCAACCCCAGCAGCTCCTGGTCAACATTCACATCTGTGTGTGGCCAAGGTGTGCTCTGTATCACCCCTGCATCTCCTGGTCAACATTCCCATCTATGTGTGGCCAGGGTGTGCTCTGTATAACCCCTGCAGCTCCTGGTCAACATTCCCATCTCTGTGTGGCCAGGGTGTGCACTGCATAACCCCAGCAGCTCCTGGTCAACATTCGCATCTCTGTGTGTGGCCAGGGCGTGCTCTGTATAACCCCAGCAGCTCCTGGTCAACATTCTCATCTCTGTGTGTGGCCAGGGTGTGCTCTGTGTAACCCCAGCAGCTCCTGGTCAACATTCCCATCTCTGTGTGGCCAGTGTGTACTCTGTATAACTCCTGCAGCTGCTGGTCAACCTTCCCATCTCTGTGTGGTCAGGGGGTGCTCTGTATAACTCCTGCAGCTCCTGGTCAACCTTCCCATCTCTGTGTGTCCAGGGTGTGCTCTGTCTAACCCCAGCAGCTCCTGGTCAACATTTCCATCTCTGTGTGTGGGCAGGGTGTGCTCTGTATAACTCCTGCAGCTCGTGGTCAACATTCCGATCTCTGTGTGGCCAGGGTGTGCTCCGTATAACCCCTGCAGCTCCTGGTCAACATTCCCATCTCTGTGAGGCCAGGCTGTGCTCTGTATAACACCTGCAGCTCCTGGTCAACATTCCCATCTCTGTGTGGCCAGGGTGTGCTCTGATTAACTCCTGCAGCTCCTGGTCAACATGTCCTTCTCAGTGAGGCCAGGGTGTGCTCTGTATAACCCCTGCAGCTCCTGGTCAACATTCCCATCTCTGTGTGGCCAGGGTGTGCTCTGTATAACCCCTGCAGCTCCTGGTAAACATTCCCATCTCTGTGTGGCCAGGGTGTGCTTCATTTAACCCCTGCAGCTCCTGGTCAACATTCCCATCTCTGTGTGGCCATGGTGTGCTCTGTATAACCCCTGCAGCTCCTGGTAAACATTCCCATCTCTGTGTGGCCAGGGTGTGCTCTGTATAACCGCTGCTCTTGGTCAACATTCCCTTCTCTGTGTGGGCAGGGTGTGCTCTGTATAACCCCTGCAGCTCCTGGCCAACATTCACATCTCTGTGTGGCCAGTGTGGGATCTGTATAACCCCTGCAACTCCTGGTCAACATTCCCATCTGTGTGGTCAGGATATGCTCTGTATAACCCCTGCAGCTCCTGGTCAACATTCCCATCTCTGTGTGTCCAGGGTGTGCTCTGCATAACCCCTGCAGCTCCTGGTCAACATTCCCATCTCTGTGTGGCCAGGGTGTGCTCTGTATAACCCCTGCAGCTCCTGGTCAACATTCCCATCTCTGTGTGGCCAGGGTGTGCTCTGTATAACCCCTGCAGCTCCTTGTCAACATTCCCTTCTCTGTGTGGCCAGGGTGTGCTCTGTATAACCTCTGATCCTGGTCAACATTCCCTTCTCTGTGTGGCCAGGGTGTGTTCTGTATAACCCCTGCTCCTGGTCAACATTCCCATCACTGTGTGGTCAGGATGTGCTCTGTATAACCCCTGCAACTCCTGGTCTACATTCCCATCACTGTGTGGTCAGGATGTTCTCTGTATAACCCCTGCATCTCCTGGTCAAGATTCCCATCTCTGTGTGGCCACGATGTGCTCTGTCTAACCCCTGCAGCTCCTGTTCAACATTCCCATCTCCGTATGGCCACGATGTGCTCTGCATAATCCCTGCTCCTGGTCAACATTCCCACCTCTGTGTGGTCAGGGTGTTCTCTGTATAACCCCTGCAACTCCTGGTCAACATTCCCATCTGTGTGGCCAGGGTGTGCTCTGTTAACCCCTGCTCCTGGTCAACATTCCCATCACTGTGTGATCAAGGTGTGCTCTGTTAACCCCAGCAGCTCCTGGTCAACATTCCCATCTGTGTGTGGCCAAGGTGTGCTCTGTATCACCCCTGCATCTCCTGGTCAACATTCCCATCTATGTGTGGCCAGGGTGTGCTCTGTATAACCCCTGCAGCTCCTGGTCAACATTCCCATCTCTGTGTGGCCAGGGTGTGCACTGTATAACCCCAGCAGCTCCTGGTCAACATTCGCATCTCTGTGTGTGGCCAGGGCGTGCTCTGTATAACCCCAGCAGCTCCTGGTCAACATTCTCATCTCTGTGTGTGGCCAGGGTGTGCTCTGTGTAACCCCAGCAGCTCCTGGTCAACATTCCCATCTCTGTGTGGCCAGTGTGTGCTCTGTATAACTCCTGCAGCTCCTGGTCAACATTCTCATCTCCGTGTGGCCAGGGTGTGCTCTGTATAACCCCTGCAGCTCCTGGTCAACTTTCCCATCTCTGTGTGGCCAGGCTGCGCTCTGTATAACTCCTGCAGCTCCTGGTCGACATTCCCATCTTTGTGTGTCGATGGTGTGCTCTGTATAACCCCAGCAGCTCCTGGTCAACATTCCCATCTCTGTGTGGCCAGGGTGTGCTCTGTGTAACACCAGAAGCTCCTGGTCAACATTCCCATCTATGTGTGGCCAGGGTGTGCTCTGTATAACACCTGCAGCTCCTGGTCAACATTCTCATCTCTGTGTGGCCAGGGTGTGCTCTGTATAACCCCTGCAGCTCCTGGTCAACATTCCCATCTCTGTGTGGCCAGGGTGTGCTCTGTATAACCCCTGCAGCTCCTGGTCAACATTCCCATCTCTGTGTGGCCAGTGTGGGATCTGTATAACCCCTGCAACTCCTGGTCAACATTCCCATCTGTGTGGTCAGGATGTGCTCTGTATAACCCCTGCAACTCCTGGTCAACAGTCCCATCTGTGTGGCCAGGGTCGCTCTGTATACCCCTGCTCCTGGTCAACATTCCCATCACTGTGTGGCCAGGGTGTGCTCTGTCTACCCCAAGCAGCTCCTGGTGAACATTCCCATCTGTGTGTGGCCAGGGTGTGCTCTGTATACCCCTGCTCCTGGTCAACATTCCCATCACTGTGTGGTCAGGATGTGCTCTGTATAACCCCTGCAACTCCTGGTCTCCATTCCCATCACTGTGTGGTCAGGATGTTCTCTGTATAACCCCTGCATGTCCTGGTCAAGATTCCCATCTCTGTGTGGCCACGATGTGCTCTGTCGAACCCCTGCAGCTCCTGGTCAACATTCCCATCTCCGTATGGCCAGGATGTGCTCTGCATAATCCCTGCTCCTGGTCAACATTCCCACTTCTGTGTGGTCAGGGTGTTCTCTGTATAACCCCTGCAACTCCTGGTCAACATTCCCATCTGTGTGGCCAGGGTGTGCTCTGTTAACCCCTGCTCCTGGTCAACATTCCCATCACTGTGTGATCAAGGTGTGCTCTGTCTAACCCCAGCAGTTCCTGGTCAACATTCCCATCTCTGTGTGTCCAGGGTGTACTCTGTATAACCCCTGCAGCTCCTGGTAAACATTCCCGTCTCTGTGTGGCCAGGGTGTGCTTTGTTTAACCGCTGCAGCTCCTGGTCAACATTCCCAACTCTGTGTGGCCAGGGTGTGCTCTGTATAACCCCTGCAGCTACTGGTAAACATTCCCATCTCTGTGTGGCCAGGGTGTGCTCTGTATAACCGCTGCTCTTGGTCAACATTCCCTTCTCTGTGTGGGCAGGGTGTGCTCTGTATAACCCCTGCAGCTCCTGGCAACATTCACATCTCTGTGTGGCCAGTGTGGGATCTGTATAACCCCTGCAACTCCTGGTCAACATTCCCATCTGTGTGGTCAGGATGTGCTCTGTATAACCCCTGCAGCTCCTGGTCAACATTCCCATCTCTGTGTGTCCAGGGTGTGCTCTGCATAACCCCTGCAGCTCCTGGTCAACATTCCCATCTCTGTGTGGCCAGGGTGTGCTCTGTATAACCCCTGCAGCTCCTGGTCAACATTCCCATCTCTGTGTGTCCAGGGTGTGCTCTGCATAACCCCTGCAGCTCCTGGTCAACATTCCCATCTCTGTGTGGCCAGGGAGTGCTCTGTATAACCCCTGCAGCTCCTGGTCAACATTCCCATCTCTGTGTGGCCAGGGTGTGCTCTGTATAACCCCTGCAGCTCCTGGTCAACATTCCCTTCTCTGTGTGGCCAGGGTGTGCTCTGTATAACCCCTGCTCCTGGTCAACATTCCCTTCTCTGTGTGGCCAGGGTGTGTTCTGTATAACCCCTGCTCCTGGTCAACATTCCCATCACTGTGTGGTCAGGATGTGCTCTGTATAACCCCTGCAACTCCTGGTCTACATTCCCATCACTGTGTGGTCAGGATGTTCTCTGTATAACCCTGCATCTCCTGGTCAAGATTCCCATCTCTGTGTGGCCACGATGTGCTCTGTCTAACCCCTGCAGCTCCTGTTCAACATTCCCATCTCCGTATGGCCAGGATGTGCTCTGCAAAATCCCTGCTCCTAGTCAACATTCCCACCTCTGTGTGGTCAGGGTGTTCTCTGTATAACCCCTGCAACGCCTGGTCAACATTCCCATCTGTGTGGCCAGGGTGTGCTCTGTTAACCCCTGCTCCTGGTCAACATTCCCATCACTGTGTGATCAAGGTGTGCTCTGTCAACCCCAGCAGCTCCTGGTCAACATTCCCATCTGTGTGTGGCCAAGGTGTGCTCTGTATCACCCCTGCATCTCCTGGTCAACATTCCCATCTATGTGTGGCCAGGGTGTGCTCTGTATAACCCCTGCAGCTCCTGGTCAACATTCCCATCTCTGTGTGGCCAGGGTGTGCACTGTATAACCCCAGCAGCTCCTGGTCAACATTCGCATCTCTGTGTGTGGCCAGGGCGTGCTCTGTATAACCCCAGCAGCTCCTGGTCAACATTCTCATCTCTGTGTGTGGCCAGGGTGTGCTCTGTGTAACCCCAGCAGCTCCTGGTCAACATTCCCATCTCTGTGTGGCCAGTGTGTGCTCTGTATAACTCCTGCAGCTCCTGGTCAACATTCTCATCTCTGTGTGGCCAGGGTGTGCTCTGTATAACCCCTGCAGCTCCTGGTCAACATTCCCATCTCTGTGTGGCCAGGCTGCGCTCAGTATAACTCCTGCAGCTCCTGGTCGACATTCCCATCTTTGTGTGATGATGGTGTGCTCTGTATAACCCCAGCAGCTCCTGGTCAACATTCCCATCTCTGTGTGGCCAGGGTGTGCTCTGTATAACCCCTGCAGCTCCTGGTCAACATTCCCATCTCTGTGTGGCCAGTGTGGGATCTGTATAACCCCTGCAACTCCTGGTCAACATTCCCATCTGTGTGGTCAGGATGTGCTCTGTATAACCCCTGCAACTCCTGGTCAACATTCCCATCTGTGTGGCCAGGGTCGCTCTGTATACCCCTGCTCCTGGTCAACATTCCCATCACTGTGTGGCCAGGGTGTGCTCTGTCTAACCCAAGCAGCTCCTCGTGAACATTCCCATCTGTGTGTGGCCAGGGTGTGCTCTGTATAACCCTGCTCCTGGTCAACATTCCCATCACTGTGTGGTCAGGATGTGCTCTGTATAACCCCTGCAACTCCTGGTCTCCATTCCCATCACTGTGTGGTCAGGATGTTCTCTGTATAACCGCTGCATGTCCTGGTCAAGATTCCCATCTCTGTGTGGCCACGATGTGCTCTGTCTAACCCCTGCAGCTCCTGGTCAACATTCCCATCTCCGTATGGCCAGGATGTGCTCTGCATAATCCCTGCTCCTGGTCAACATTCCGACCTCTGTGTGGTCAGGGTGTTCTCTGTATAACCCCTGCAACTCCTGGTCAACATTCCCATCTGTGTGGCCAGGGTGTGCTCTGTTAACCCCTGCTCCTGGTCAACATTCCCATCACTGTGTGATCAAGGTGTGCTCTGTCTAACCCCAGGAGCTCCTGTTCAACATTCCCATCTGTGTGTGGCCAAGGTGTGCTCTGTATAACCCCTGCAGCTCATGGTCAACATTCCCATCTATGTGTGGCCAGGGTGTGCTCTGCATAACCCCTGCAGCTCCTGGTCAACATTCCCATCTCTGTGTGGCCAGGGTGTGCACTGTATAACCCCAGCAGCTCCTGGTCAACATTCGCATCTCTGTGTGTGGCCAGGGCGTGCTCTGTATAACCCCAGCAGCTCCTGGTCAACATTCTCATCTCTGTGTGTGGCCAGGGTGTGCACTGTATAACCCCAGCAGCTCCTGGTCAACATTCGCATCTCTGTGTGTGGCCAGGGCGTGCTCTGTATAACCCCAGCAGCTCCTGGTGAACATTCTCATCTCTGTGTGTGGCCAGGGTGTGCTCTGAGTAACCCCAGCAGCTCCTGGTCAACATCCCCATCTCTGTGTGGCCATGGTGTGCTCTGTATAACCCCTGCAGCTCCTGGTCAACATTCCCATCTCTGTGTGGCCAGGCTGTGCTCAGTATAACTCCTGCAGCTCCTGGTCGACATTCCCATCTCTGTGTGTCGATGGTGTGCTCTGTATAACCCCCGCAGCTCCTGGTCAACATTCCCATCTCTGTGTGGCCAGGGTGTGCACTGTATAACCCCAGAAGCTCCTCGTCAACATTCCCATCTCTGTGTGTGGCCAGGGTGTGCTCTGTATAACTCCTGCAGCTCCTGGTTAACATTCCCATCTCTGTGTGGCCAGGGTGTGCTCTGTATACTCCTGCAGCTCCTGTTCAACATTCCCATCTCTGTGTGGCCAGGATGTGCTCTGTATACTCCTGCAGCTCCTGGTCAACATTCCCATCTCTGTGTGTGGTCAGGATGTGCTCTGTATCACCCCTGCAGCTCCTGGTCAACATTCCCATCTCTGTGTGGCCAGGATGTGCACTGTATAATCCCTGTAGCTCCTGGTCAACATTCCCATCTCTGTGTGTGGCCAGGGTGTGCTCTGTATAACTCCTGCAGCTCCTGGTCAACATTCCCATCTCTGTGTGTGGTCAGGGGGTGCTCTGTATAACTCCTGCAGCTCCTGGTCAACATTCCCATCTCTGTGTGGCCAGGGTGTGCTCTGTATAACCCCTGCAGCTCCTGGTTAACATTCCCATCTCTGTGTGTGGCCACGATGTGCTCTGTATAACTCCTGCAGCTCCTGGTCAACATTCCCAACTCTGTGTGGCCAGGGTGTGCTCTGTATAATCCTTGCAGCTCCTGGTCAACATTCCCATCTCTGTGAGGCCAGGGTGGCTCTGTATAACACCTGCAGCTCCTGGTCAACATTCCCATCTCTGTGTGGCCAGGGTGTGCTCTGTATAACCCCTGCAGCTCCTGGTCAACATTCCCAGCTGTGTGTTCCCAGGGTATGCTCTGTATAACTCCTGCAGCTCCTGGTCAACATTCCCATCTCTGTGTGGCCAGGTTGTGCTCTGTATAACTCCTGCAGCTCCTGGTCAACATTCCCATTGTTGTGTGTGGGCAGGGTGTGCTCTGTATAACCCCTGCAGCTCCTGGTCAACATTCCCATCTCTGTGTGGCCAGGGTGTGCTCTGTATAACACCTGCAGCTCCTGGTCAACATTCCCATCTCTGTGTGTCCAGGGTGTGCTCTGCATAAACCCTGCAGCTCCTGGTCAACATTCCCATCTCTATGTGGCCAGGGTGTGCTCTGTATAACCCCTGCAGCTCCTGGTCAACATTCCCATCTCTGTGTGGCCAGGGTGTGCTCTGTATACCCCCTGCAGCTCCTGGTCAACATTCCCTTCTCTGTGTGGCCAGGGTGTGCTCTGTATAACCCCTGCTCCTGGTCAACATTCCCTTCTCTGTGTGGCCAGGGTGTGCTCTGTATAACCCCTGTTCCTGGTCAACATTCCCACTTTTGTGTGTGGCCAGGGTGTGCTCTGTATAACCCCTGCAGCTCCTGGTCAACATTAACACCTCTGTGTGGTCAGGGTGTTCTCTGTATAACCCCTGCAACTCCTGGTCAACATTCCCATCTGTATGGCCAGGTTGTGCTCTGTTAACCCCTGCTCCTGATCAACATTCCCATCACTGTGTGATTAGGGTGTGCTCTGTCTAACCCCAGCAGCTCCTGGTCAACATTCCCATCTGTGTGTGGCCAGGGTGTGCTCTGTATAACCCCTGCAGCTCCTGGTCAACATTCCCATCTCTGTGTGGCCAGTGTGGGATCTGTATAACCCCTGCAACTCCTGGTCAACATTCCCATCTGTGTGGTCAGGATGTGTTCTGTAATACCCCTGCAACTCCTAGTCAACATTCCCATCTGTGTGGCCAGGGTCGCTCTGTATACCCCTCCTCCTGGTCAACATTCCCATCACTGTGTGGTCAGGATGTGCTCTGTATAACCCCTGCAACTCCTGGTCTACATTCCCATCAGTGTTTGGCCAGGGTGTGCTCTGTATAACCCCAGCAGCTCCTGGCCAACATTCCCATATCTGTGTGGCCAGGGTGTGCTCTGTATAAACCCTGCTCCTGGTCAACATTCCCATCTCTGTGTGGCCAGGGTGTGCTCTGTATAACCCCTGCTCCTGGTCAACATTCCCTTCTCTGTTTGGCCAGGGTGTGCTCTGTATCACCCCTGCTCCTGGTCAACATTCCCACCTCTGTGTGTGGCCAGGGTGTGCTCTGTATAACCCCTGCAGCTCCTGGTCAACATTCCCACCTCTGTGTGGTCAGGTGTGCTCTGTATAACCCCTGCCGCTCCTGGTCAACATTCCCATCTCTGTGTGGTCAGGGTGTGCTCTGTATAACCCCTGCAGCTCCTGGTCGACATTCACATCTCTGTGTGGCCAGGGTGTGCTCTGTATAACCCCTGCAGCTCCTGGTCAACATTCCCATCTCTGTGTGGCCAGGGTGTGCTCTGTATAACTCCTGCAGCTCATGGTCAACATGTCCTTCTCTGTGAGGCCAGGTGGCGTTCTGTATAACCCCTGCAGCTCCTGGTCAACATTCCCATCTCTGTGTGTGGCCAGGGTGTGCTCTGTATAACCCCTGCAGCTCCTGGTCAACATTCCCATCTGTGTGTGCCCAGGGTATGCTCTGTATAACTCCTGCAGCTCCTGGTCAACATTCCCATCTCTGTGTGGCCAGGTTGTGCTCTGTATAACTCCTGCAGCTCCTGGTCAACATTCCCAATTCTGTGTGTGGCCAGGGTGTGCTCTGTATAACCCCTGCAGCTCCTGGTTAACATTCCCATCTCTGTGTGCGGCCAGGGTGTGCTCTGTATAACTCCTGCATCTCCTGGTCAACATGTCCTTCTCTGTGAGGCCAGGGTGTACTCTGTATAACCCCTGCAGCTCCTGGTCAACATTCCCATCTCTGTGTGGCCAGGGTGTGCTCAGTATAACCCCTGCAACTCCTGGTCAACATTCCAATCTGTGTGGTCAGGATGTGTTGTGTAATACCCCTGCAACTCCTAGTCAACATTCCCATCTGTGTGGCCAGGGTCGCTCTGTATACTCCTCCTCCTGGTCAACATTCCCATCACTGTGTGGCCAGGGTGTGTTCTGTCTAACCCAAGCAGCTCCTGGTCAACATTCCCATCTGTGTGTGGCCAGGGTATGCTCTGTGTACCCCTGCTCCTGGTCAACATTCCCATCACTGTGTGGTCAGGATGTGCTCTGTATAACACCTGCAACTCCTGGTCTACATTCCCATCACTGTGTGGTCAGGATGTTCTCTGTATAACCCCTGCATCTCCTGGTCAAGATTCCCATCTGTGTGTGTCCACGATGTGCTCTGTCTAACCCCAGCAGCTCCTGGTCAACATTCCCATCTCCGTATGGCCAGGATGTGCTCTGCATAATCCCTGCTCCTGGTCAACATTCCCACCTCTGTGTGGTCAGGGTTTTCTCTGTATAACCCTTACAACTCCTGCTTAACATTCCCATCTGAGTGGCCAAGGTGTGCTCTGTTAACCCCTGCTCCTGGTCAACATTCCCATCACTGTGTGATCAGGGTGTGATCTGTCTAACCCCAGCAGCTCCTGGTCAACATTCCCATCTGTGTTTGGCCAGGGTGTGCTCTGTATAACCCCTGCAGCTCCTGGCCAACATTCCCATCTCTGTGTGGCCAGGGTGTGCTCTGTATAAACCCTGCTCCTGGTCAACATTCCCATCTCTGTGTGGCCAGGGTGTGCTCTGTATAACCCCTGCTCCTGGTCAACATTCCCTTCTCTGTTTGGCCAGGGTGTGCTCTGTATAACCCCTGCTCCTGGTCAACATTCCCACCTCTGTGTGTGGCCAGGGTGTGCTCTGTATAACCCCTGCAGCCCCTGGTCAACATTCCCACCTCTGTGTGGTCAGGTGTGCTCTGTATAACCCCTGCCGCTCCTGGTCAACATTCCCATCTCTGTGTGGTCAGGGTGTGCTCTGTATAACCCCTGCAGCTCCTGGTCGACATTCACATCTCTGTGTGGCCAGGGTGTGCTCTGTATAACCTCTGCAGCTCCTGGTCAACATTCCCATCTCTGTATGGCCAGGGTGTGCTCTGTATAACTCCTGCAGCTCATGGTCAACATGTCCTTCTCTGTGAGGCCAGGTGGCGTTCTGTATAACCCCTGCAGCTCCTGGTCAACATTCCCATCTCTGTGTGTGGCCAGGGTGTGCTCTGTATAACCCCTGCAGCTCCTGGTCAACATTCCCATCTGTGTGTGCCCAGGGTATGCTCTGTATAACTCCTGCAGCTCCTGGTCAACATTCCCATCTCTGTGTGGCCAGGTTGTGCTCTGTATAACTCCTGCAGCTCCTGGTCAACATTCCCAATTCTGTGTGTGGCCAGGGTGTGCTCTGTATAACCCCTGCAGCTCCTGGTTAACATTCCCATCTCTGTGTGCGGCCAGGGTGTGCTCTGTATAACTCCTGCATCTCCTGGTCAACATGTCCTTCTCTGTGAGTCCAGGGTCTACTCTGTATAACCCCTGCAGCTCCTGGTCAACATTCCCATCTCTGTGTGGCCAGGGTGTGCTCTGTATAACCCCTGCAGCTCCTGGTGAACATTCCCATCTCTGTGTGGCCAGGATGTGCTCTGTATACTCCTGCAGCACCTGGTCAACATTCCTATCTCTGTCTGGCCAGGGTGTGCTCTGTATAACTCCTGCAGCTCCTGGTCAACATGTCCTTCTCTGTGAGGCCAACTGGCGCTCTGTATAACCCCTGCAGCTCCTGGTCAACATTCCTAACTCTGTGTGGCCAGGTTGTGCTCGGTATAATTCCTGCAACTTCTGGTCAATATTCCCATTTCTGTGTGGCCAGGGTGTGCTCTGTATAACCCCTGCAGCTCCTGGTCAGCATTCCCATCTCTGTGTGGCCAGGATGTGCTCTGTATGTCCCCTGCAGCTCCTGGTCAACATTCCCATCTGTGTGTGTGGCCAGGGTGTGCTCTGTATAACCCCTGCAACTTCTGGTCAACATTCCCATCTCTGTGTGGCCAGGGTGTGCACTGTATAACCCCTGCAGCTCATGGTCAACATTCCCATCTCTGTTTGTGCCCAGGGTGTGCTCTGTATAACCCCTGCAGCTCCTGGTGAACATTCCCATCTCTGTGTGGCAAGGATGTGCTCTGTATACTCCTGCAGCACCTGGTCAACATTCCCATCTCTGTCTGGCCAGGGTGTGCTCTGTATAACTCCTGCAGCTCCTGGTCAACATGTCCTTCTCTGTGAGGCCAACTGGCGCTCTGTATAACCCCTGCAGCTCCTGGTCAACATTCCCATCTCTGTGTGGCCAGGTTGTGCTCTGTATAGAACCTGCAACCCCTGGTCAATATTCCCATCACTGTGTGGCCAGGGTGTGCTCTGTCTAACCCAATCAGCTCCTGGTCAACATTCCCATCTGTGTGTGGCCAGGGTGTGCTCTGTATACCCCTGCTCCTGGTCAACATTCCTATCACTGTGTGGTCAGGATGTGCTCTGTATAACCCCTGCAACTCCTGGTCTACATTCCCATCACTGTGTGGTCAGGATGTTCTCTGTATAACCCCTGCACCACCTGGTGAATATTCCCATCTCTGTGTGGCCACGATGTGCTCTGTCTAACCCCTGCAGCTCCTGGTCAACATTCCCATCTCCGTATGGCCAGGATGTGCTCTGCATAATCCCTGCTCCTGGTCAACATTCCCACCTCTGTGTGGTCAGGGTGTTCTCTGTATAACCCCTGCAACTCCTGGTCAACATTCCCATCTGTGTGGCTAGGGTGTGCTCTGTTAACCCCTGCTCCTAGTCAACATTCCCATCACTGTGTGTCCAGGGTGTGCTCTGTCTAACCCCAGCAGCTCCTGGTCAACATTTCCATCTCTGTGTGTGGTCAGGGGGTGCTCTGTATAACTCCTGCAGCTCCTGGTCAACCTTCCCATCTCTGTGTGGCCAGGGTGTGCTCTGTATAACCCCTGCAGCTCCTGGTTAACATTCCCATCTCTGTGTGTGGCCGCAATGTGCTCTGTATAACTCCTGCAGCTCCTGGTCAACATTCCCATCTCTGTGTGGCCAGGGTGTGCTCTGTATAACCCCTGCAGCTCCTGGTCAACATTCCCAGCTGTGTGTTCCCAGGGTATGCTCTGTATAACTCCTGCAGCTCCTGGTCAACATTCCCATCTCTGTGTGGCCAGGTTGTGCTCTGTATAACTCCTGCAGCTCCTGGTCAACATTCCCATTTCTGTGTGTGGGCAGGGTGTGCTCTGTATAACCCCTGCAGCTCCTGGTCAACATTCCCATCTCTGTGTGGCCAGGGTGTGCTCTGTATAACACCTGCAGCTCCTGGTCAACATTCCCATCTCTGTGTGTCCAGGGTGTGCTCTGCATAAACCCTGCAGCTCCTGGTCAACATTCCCATCTCTGTGTGGCCAGGGTGTGCTCTGTATAACCCCTGCAGCTCCTGGTCAACATTCCCATCTCTGTGTGGCCAGGGTGTGCTCTGTATACCCCCTGCAGCTCCTGGTCAACATTCCATTCTCTGTGTAGCCAGGATGTGCTCTGTATAACCCCTGCTCCTGGTCAACATTCCCTTCTCTGTGTGGCCAGGGTGTGCTCTGTATAACCCCTGTTCCTGGTCAACATTCCCACCTTTGTGTGTGGCCAGGGTGTGCTCTGTATAACCCCTGCAGCTCCTGGTCAACATTAACACCACTGTGTGGTCAGGGTGTTCTCTGTATAACCCCTGCAACTCCTGGTCAACATTCCCATCTGTATGGCCAGCTTGTGCTCTGTTAACCCCTGCTCCTGGTCAACATTCCCATCACTGTGTGAACAGGGTGTGCTCTGTCTAACCCCAGCAGCTCCTGGTCAACATTCCCATCTGTGTGTGGCCAGGGTGTGCTCTGTATAACCCCTGCAGCTCCTGGTCAACATTCCCATCTCTGTGTGGCCAGTGTGGGATCTGTATAACCCCTGCAACTCCTGGTCAACATTCCCATCTGTGTGGTCAGGATGTGTTCTGTAATACCCCTGCAACTCCTAGTCAACATTCCCATCTGTGTGGCCAGGGTCGCTCTGTATACCCCTCCTCCTGGTCAACATTCCCATCACTGTGTGGCCAGGGTGTGTTCTGTCTAACCCAAGCAGCTCCTGGTCAACATTCCCATCTGTGTGTGGCCAGTGTATGCTCTGTGTACCCCTGTTCCTGGTCAACATTCCCATCACTGTGTGGTCAGGATGTGCTCTGTATAACCCCTGCAACTCCTGGTCTACATTCCCATCACTGTGTGGTCAGGATGTTCTCTGTATAACCCCTGCATCTCCTGGTCAAGATTCCCATCTGTGTGTGTCCACGATGTGCTCTGTCTAACCCCAGCAGCTCCTGGTCAACATTCCCATCTCCGTATGGCCAGGATGTGCTCTGCATAATCCCTGCTCCTGGTCAACATTCCCACCTCTGTGTGGTCAGGGAGTTCTCTGTATATCCCTTACAACTCCTGGTCAACATTCCCATCTGAGTGGCCAAGGTGTGCTCTGTTAACCCCTGCTCCTGGTCAACATTCCCATCACTGTGTGATCAGGGTGTGATCTGTCTAACCCCAGCAGCTCCTGGTCAACATTCCCATCTGTGTTTGGCCAGGGTGTGCTCTGTATAACCCCTGCAGCTCCTGGCCAACATTCCCATCTCTGTGTGGCCAGGGTGTGCTCTGTATAAACCCTGCTCCTGGTCAACATTCCCATCTCTGTGTGGCCAGGGTGTGCTCTGTATAACCCCTGCTCCTGGTCAACATTCCCTTCTCTGTTTGGCCAGGGTGTGCTCTGTATAACCCCTGCTCCTGGTCAACATTCCCACCTCTGTTTGTGGCCAGGGTGTGCTTTGTATAACCCCTGCAGCTCCTGGTCAACATTCCCACCTCTGTGTGGTCAGGTGTGCTCTGTATAACCCCTGCCGCTCCTGGTCAACATTCCCATCTCTGTGTGGTCAGGGTGTGCTCTGTATAACCCCTGCAGCTCCTGGTCGACATTCACATCTCTGTGTGGCCAGGGTGTGCTCTGTATAACCCCTGCAGTTCCTGGTCAACATTCCCATCTCTGTGTGGCCAGGGTGTGCTCTGTATAACTCCTGCAGCTCATGGTCAACATGTCCTTCTCTGTGAGGCAAGGTGTTCTGTATAACCCCTGCAGCTCCTGGTCAACATTCCCATCTCTGTGTGTGGCCAGGGTGTGCTCTGTATAACCCCTGCAGCTCCTGGTCAACATTCCCATCTGTGTGTGCCCAGGGTATGCTCTGTATAACTCCTGCAGCTCCTGGTCAACATTCCCATCTCTGTGTGGCCAGGTTGTGCTCTGTATAACTCCTGCAGCTCCTGGTCAACATTCCCAATTCTGTGTGTGGCCAGGGTGTGCTCTGTATAACCCCTGCAGCTCCTGGTTAACATTCCCATCTCTGTGTGCGGCCAGGGTGTACTCTGTATAACTCCTGCATCTCCTGGTCAACATTCCCTTCTCTGTGTGGCCAGGGTGTGCTCTGTATAACCCCTACTCCTGGTCAACATTCCCTTCTCTGAGTGGCCAGGGTGTGCTCTGTATAACCCCTGTTCCTGGTCAACATTCCCACTTTTGTGTGTGGCCAGGGTGTGCTCTGTATAACCCCTGCAGCTCCTGGTCAACATTAACACCTCTGTGTGGTCAGGGTGTTCTCTGTATAACCCCTGCAACTCCTGGTCAACATTCCCATCTGTATGGCCAGGTTGTGCTCTGTTAACCCCTGCTCCTGGTCAACATTCCCATCACTGTGTGATTAGGGTGTGCTCTGTCTAACCCCAGCAGCTCCTGGTCAACATTCCCATCTGTGTGTGGCCAGGGTGTGCTCTGTATAACCCCTGCAGCTCCTGGTCAACATTCCCATCTCTGTGTGGCCAGTGTGGGATCTGTATAACCCCTGCAACTCCTGGTCAACATTCCCATCTGTGTGGTCAGGATGTGTTCTGTAATACCCCTGCAACTCCTAGTCAACATTCCCATCTGTGTGGCCAGGGTCGCTCTGTATACCCCTCCTCCTGGTCAACATTCCCATCACTGTGTGGCCAGGGTGTGTTCTGTCTAACCCAAGCAGCTCCTGGTCAACATTCCCATCTGTGTGTGGCCAGGGTATGCTCTGTGTACCCCTGCTCCTGGTCAAAATTCCCATCACTGTGTGGTCAGGATGTGCTCTGTATAACCCCTGCAACTCCTGGTCTACATTCCCATCACTGTGTGGTCAGGATGTTCTCTGTATAACCCCTGCATCTCCTGGTCAAGATTCCCATCTGTGTGTGTCCACGATGTGCTCTGTCTAACCCCAGCAGCTCCTGGTCAACATTCCCATCTCCGTATGGCCAGGATGTGCTCTGCATAATCCCTGCTCCTGGTCAACATTCCCACCTCTGTGTGGTCAGGGTGTTCTCTGTATAACCCTTACAACTCCTGGTCAACATTCCCATCTGAGTGGCCAAGGTGTGCTCTGTTAACCCCTGCTCCTGGTCAACATTTCCATCACTGTGTGATCAGGGTGTGATCTGTCTAACCCCAGCAGCTCCTGGTCAACATTCCCATCAGTGTTTGGCCAGGGTGTGCTCTGTATAACCCCAGCAGCTCCTGGCCAACATTCCCATATCTGTGTGGCCAGGGTGTGCTCTGTATAAACCCTGCTCCTGGTCAACATTCCCATCTCTGTGTGGCCAGGGTGTGCTCTGTATAACCCCTGCTCCTGGTCAACATTCCCTTCTCTGTTTGGCCAGGGTGTGCTCTGTATCACCCCTGCTCCTGGTCAACATTCCCACCTCTGTGTGTGGCCAGGGTGTGCTCTGTATAACCCCTGCAGCTCCTGGTCAACATTCCCACCTCTGTGTGGTCAGGTGTGCTCTGTATAACCCCTGCCGCTCCTGGTCAACATTCCCATCTCTGTGTGGTCAGGGTGTGCTCTGTATAACCCCTGCAGCTCCTGGTCGACATTCACATCTCTGTGTGGCCAGGGTGTGCTCTGTATAACCCCTGCAGCTCCTGGTCAACATTCCCATCTCTGTGTGGCCAGGGTGTGCTCTGTATAACTCCTGCAGCTCATGGTCAACATGTCCTTCTCTGTGAGGCCAGGTGGCGTTCTGTATAACCCCTGCAGCTCCTGGTCAACATTCCCATCTCTGTGTGTGGCCAGGGTGTGCTCTGTATAACCCCTGCAGCTCCTGGTCAACATTCCCATCTGTGTGTGCCCAGGGTATGCTCTGTATAACTCCTGCAGCTCCTGGTCAACATTCCCATCTCTGTGTGGCCAGGTTGTGCTCTGTATAACTCCTGCAGCTCCTGGTCAACATTCCCAATTCTGTGTGTGGCCAGGGTGTGCTCTGTATAACCCCTGCAGCTCCTGGTTAACATTCCCATCTCTGTGTGCGGCCAGGGTGTGCTCTGTATAACTCCTGCATCTCCTGGTCAACATGTCCTTCTCTGTGAGGCCAGGGTGTACTCTGTATAACCCCTGCAGCTCCTGGTCAACATTCCCATCTCTGTGTGGCCAGGGTGTGCTCAGTATAACCCCTGCAACTCCTGGTCAACATTCCCATCTGTGTGGTCAGGATGTGTTGTGTAATACCCCTGCAACTCCTAGTCAACATTCCCATCTGTGTGGCCAGGGTCGCTCTGTATACTCCTCCTCCTGGTCAACATTCCCATCACTGTGTGGCCAGGGTGTGTTCTGTCTAACCCAAGCAGCTCCTGGTCAACATTCCCATCTGTGTGTGGCCAGGGTATGCTCTGTGTACCCCTGCTCCTGGTCAACATTCCCATCACTGTGTGGTCAGGATGTGCTCTGTATAACACCTGCAACTCCTGGTCTACATTCCCATCACTGTGTGGTCAGGATGTTCTCTGTATAACCCCTGCATCTCCTGGTCAAGATTCCCATCTGTGTGTGTCCACGATGTGCTCTGTCTAACCCCAGCAGCTCCTGGTCAACATTCCCATCTCCGTATGGCCAGGATGTGCTCTGCATAATCCCTGCTCCTGGTCAACATTCCCACCTCTGTGTGGTCAGGGTTTTCTCTGTATAACCCTTACAACTCCTGCTCAACATTCCCATCTGAGTGGCCAAGGTGTGCTCTGTTAACCCCTGCTCCTGGTCAACATTCCCATCACTGTGTGATCAGGGTGTGATCTGTCTAACCCCAGCAGCTCCTGGTCAACATTCCCATCTGTGTTTGGCCAGGGTGTGCTCTGTATAACCCCTGCAGCTCCTGGCCAACATTCCCATCTCTGTGTGGCCAGGGTGTGCTCTGTATAAACCCTGCTCCTGGTCAACATTCCCATCTCTGTGTGGCCAGGGTGTGCTCTGTATAACCCCTGCTCCTGGTCAACATTCCCTTCTCTGTTTGGCCAGGGTGTGCTCTGTATAACCCCTGCTCCTGGTCAACATTCCCACCTCTGTGTGTGGCCAGGGTGTGCTCTGTTTAACCCCTGCAGCTCCTGGTCAACATTCCCACCTCTGTGTGGTCAGGTGTGCTCTGTATAACCCCTGCCGCTCCTGGTCAACATTCCCATCTCTGTGTGGTCAGGGTGTGCTCTGTATAACCTCTGCAGCTCCTGGTCGACATTCACATCTCTGTGTGGCCAGGGTGTGCTCTGTATAACCTCTGCAGCTCCTGGTCAACATTCCCATCTCTGTATGGCCAGGGTGTGCTCTGTATAACTCCTGCAGCTCATGGTCAACATGTCCTTCTCTGTGAGGCCAGGTGGCGTTCTGTATAACCCCTGCAGCTCCTGGTCAACATTCCCATCTCTGTGTGTGGCCAGGGTGTGCTCTGTATAACCCCTGCAGCTCCTGGTCAACATTCCCATCTGTGTGTGCCCAGGGTATGCTCTGTATAACTCCTGCAGCTCCTGGTCAACATTCCCATCTCTGTGTGGCCAGGTTGTGCTCTGTATAACTCCTGCAGCTCCTGGTCAACATTCCCAATTCTGTGTGTGGCCAGGGTGTGCTCTGTATAACCCCTGCAGCTCCTGGTTAACATTCCCATCTCTGTGTGCGGCCAGGGTGTGCTCTGTATAACTCCTGCATCTCCTGGTCAACATGTCCTTCTCTGTGAGTCCAGGGTGTACTCTGTATAACCCCTGCAGCTCCTGGTCAACATTCCCATCTCTGTGTGGCCAGGGTGTGCTCAGTATAACCCCTGCAGCTCCTGGTCAACATTCCCATCTGTGTGTGCCCAGTGTGTGCTCTGTATAACCCCTGCAGCTCCTGGTGAACATTCCCATCTCTGTGTGGCCAGGATGTGCTCTGTATACTCCTGCAGCACCTGGTCAACATTCCTATCTCTGTCTGGCCAGGGTGTGCTCTGTATAACTCCTGCAGCTCCTGGTCAACATGTCCTTCTCTGTGAGGCCAACTGGCGCTCTGTATAACCCCTGCAGCTCCTGGTCAACATTCCCATCTCTGTGTGGCCAGGTTGTGCTCGGTATAATTCCTGCAACTTCTGGTCAATATTCCCATTTCTGTGTGGCCAGGGTGTGCTCTGTATAACCCCTGCAGCTCCTGGTCAGCATTCCCATCTCTGTGTGGCCAGGATGTGCTCTGTATGTCCCCTGCAGCTCCTGGTCAACATTCCCATCTGTGTGTGTGGCCAGGGTGTGCTCTGTATAACCCCTGCAACTTCTGGTCAACATTCCCATCTCTGTGTGGCCAGGGTGTGCACTGTATAACCCCTGCAGCTCATGGTCAACATTCCCATCTCTGTTTGTGCCCAGGGTGTGCTCTGTATAACCCCTGCAGCTCCTGGTGAACATTCCCATCTCTGTGTGGCAAGGATGTGCTCTGTATACTCCTGCAGCACCTGGTCAACATTCCCATCTCTGTCTGGCCAGGGTGTGCTCTGTATAACTCCTGCAGCTCCTGGTCAACATGTCCTTCTCTGTGAGGCCAACTGGCGCTCTGTATAACCCCTGCAGCTCCTGGTCAACATTCCCATCTCTGTGTGGCCAGGTTGTGCTCTGTATAGAACCTGCAACCCCTGGTCAATATTCCCATCACTGTGTGGCCAGGGTGTGCTCTGTCTAACCCAATCAGCTCCTGGTCAACATTCCCATCTGTGTGTGGCCAGGGTGTGCTCTGTATACCCCTGCTCCTGGTCAACATTCCTATCACTGTGTGGTCAGGATGTGCTCTGTATAACCCCTGCAACTCCTGGTCTACATTCCCATCACTGTGTGGTCAGGATGTTCTCTGTATAACCCCTGCATCACCTGGTGAATATTCCCATCTCTGTGTGGCCACGATGTGCTCTGTCTAACCCCTGCAGCTCCTGGTCAACATTCCCATCTCCGTATGGCCAGGATGTGCTCTGCATAATCCCTGCTCCTGGTCAACATTCCCACCTCTGTGTGGTCAGGGTGTTCTCTGTATAACCCCTGCAACTCCTGGTCAACATTCCCATCTGTGTGGCCAGGGTGTGCTCTGTTAACCCCTGCTCCTAGTCAACATTCCCATCACTGTGTGTCCAGGGTGTGCTCTGTCTAACCCCAGCAGCTCCTGGTCAACATTTCCATCTCTGTGTGTGGTCAGGATGTGCTCTGTATAACCCCTGCAACTCCTGGTCAACATTCCCATCTGTGTGGCCAGGGTCGCTCTGTATACCCCTGCTCCTGGTCAACATTCCCATCACTGTGTGGCCAGGGTGTGCTCTGTCTAACCCAAGCAGCTCCTCGTGAACATTCCCATCTGTGTGTGGCCAGGGTGTGCTCTGTATAACCCTGCTCCTGGTCAACATTCCCATCACTGTGTGGTCAGGATGTGCTCTGTATAACCCCTGCAACTCCTGGTCTCCATTCCCATCACTGTGTGGTCAGGATGTTCTCTGTATAACCGCTGCATGTCCTGGTCAAGATTCCCATCTCTGTGTGGCCACGATGTGCTCTGTCTAACCCCTGCAGCTCCTGGTCAACATTCCCATCTCCGTATGGCCAGGATGTGCTCTGCATAATCCCTGCTCCTGGTCAACATTCCGACCTCTGTGTGGTCAGGGTGTTCTCTGTATAACCCCTGCAACTCCTGGTCAACATTCCCATCTGTGTGGCCAGGGTGTGCTCTGTTAACCCCTGCTCCTGGTCAACATTCCCATCACTGTGTGATCAAGGTGTGCTCTGTCTAACCCCAGGAGCTCCTGTTCAACATTCCCATCTGTGTGTGGCCAAGGTGTGCTCTGTATAACCCCTGCAGCTCATGGTCAACATTCCCATCTATGTGTGGCCAGGGTGTGCTCTGCATAACCCCTGCAGCTCCTGGTCAACATTCCCATCTCTGTGTGGCCAGGGTGTGCACTGTATAACCCCAGCAGCTCCTGGTCAACATTCGCATCTCTGTGTGTGGCCAGGGCGTGCTCTGTATAACCCCAGCAGCTCCTGGTCAACATTCTCATCTCTGTGTGTGGCCAGGGTGTGCACTGTATAACCCCAGCAGCTCCTGGTCAACATTCGCATCTCTGTGTGTGGCCAGGGCGTGCTCTGTATAACCCCAGCAGCTCCTGGTGAACATTCTCATCTCTGTGTGTGGCCAGGGTGTGCTCTGAGTAACCCCAGCAGCTCCTGGTCAACATCCCCATCTCTGTGTGGCCATGGTGTGCTCTGTATAACCCCTGCAGCTCCTGGTCAACATTCCCATCTCTGTGTGGCCAGGCTGTGCTCAGTATAACTCCTGCAGCTCCTGGTCGACATTCCCATCTCTGTGTGTCGATGGTGTGCTCTGTATAACCCCCGCAGCTCCTGGTCAACATTCCCATCTCTGTGTGGCCAGGGTGTGCACTGTATAACCCCAGAAGCTCCTCGTCAACATTCCCATCTCTGTGTGTGGCCAGGGTGTGCTCTGTATAACTCCTGCAGCTCCTGGTTAACATTCCCATCTCTGTGTGGCCAGGGTGTGCTCTGTATACTCCTGCAGCTCCTGTTCAACATTCCCATCTCTGTGTGGCCAGGATGTGCTCTGTATACTCCTGCAGCTCCTGGTCAACATTCCCATCTCTGTGTGTGGTCAGGATGTGCTCTGTATCACCCCTGCAGCTCCTGGTCAACATTCCCATCTCTGTGTGGCCAGGATGTGCACTGTATAATCCCTGTAGCTCCTGGTCAACATTCCCATCTCTGTGTGTGGCCAGGGTGTGCTCTGTATAACTCCTGCAGCTCCTGGTCAACATTCCCATCTCTGTGTGTGGTCAGGGGGTGCTCTGTATAACTCCTGCAGCTCCTGGTCAACATTCCCATCTCTGTGTGGCCAGGGTGTGCTCTGTATAACCCCTGCAGCTCCTGGTTAACATTCCCATCTCTGTGTGTGGCCACGATGTGCTCTGTATAACTCCTGCAGCTCCTGGTCAACATTCCCAACTCTGTGTGGCCAGGGTGTGCTCTGTATAATCCTTGCAGCTCCTGGTCAACATTCCCATCTCTGTGAGGCCAGGGTGGCTCTGTATAACACCTGCAGCTCCTGGTCAACATTCCCATCTCTGTGTGGCCAGGGTGTGCTCTGTATAACCCCTGCAGCTCCTGGTCAACATTCCCAGCTGTGTGTTCCCAGGGTATGCTCTGTATAACTCCTGCAGCTCCTGGTCAACATTCCCATCTCTGTGTGGCCAGGTTGTGCTCTGTATAACTCCTGCAGCTCCTGGTCAACATTCCCATTGTTGTGTGTGGGCAGGGTGTGCTCTGTATAACCCCTGCAGCTCCTGGTCAACATTCCCATCTCTGTGTGGCCAGGGTGTGCTCTGTATAACACCTGCAGCTCCTGGTCAACATTCCCATCTCTGTGTGTCCAGGGTGTGCTCTGCATAAACCCTGCAGCTCCTGGTCAACATTCCCATCTCTATGTGGCCAGGGTGTGCTCTGTATAACCCCTGCAGCTCCTGGTCAACATTCCCATCTCTGTGTGGCCAGGGTGTGCTCTGTATACCCCCTGCAGCTCCTGGTCAACATTCCCTTCTCTGTGTGGCCAGGGTGTGCTCTGTATAACCCCTGCTCCTGGTCAACATTCCCTTCTCTGTGTGGCCAGGGTGTGCTCTGTATAACCCCTGTTCCTGGTCAACATTCCCACTTTTGTGTGTGGCCAGGGTGTGCTCTGTATAACCCCTGCAGCTCCTGGTCAACATTAACACCTCTGTGTGGTCAGGGTGTTCTCTGTATAACCCCTGCAACTCCTGGTCAACATTCCCATCTGTATGGCCAGGTTGTGCTCTGTTAACCCCTGCTCCTGGTCAACATTCCCATCACTGTGTGATTAGGGTGTGCTCTGTCTAACCCCAGCAGCTCCTGGTCAACATTCCCATCTGTGTGTGGCCAGGGTGTGCTCTGTATAACCCCTGCAGCTCCTGGTCAACATTCCCATCTCTGTGTGGCCAGTGTGGGATCTGTATAACCCCTGCAACTCCTGGTCAACATTCCCATCTGTGTGGTCAGGATGTGTTCTGTAATACCCCTGCAACTCCTAGTCAACATTCCCATCTGTGTGGCCAGGGTCGCTCTGTATACCCCTCCTCCTGGTCAACATTCCCATCACTGTGTGGTCAGGATGTGCTCTGTATAACCCCTGCAACTCCTGGTCTACATTCCCATCAGTGTTTGGCCAGGGTGTGCTCTGTATAACCCCAGCAGCTCCTGGCCAACATTCCCATATCTGTGTGGCCAGGGTGTGCTCTGTATAAACCCTGCTCCTGGTCAACATTCCCATCTCTGTGTGGCCAGGGTGTGCTCTGTATAACCCCTGCTCCTGGTCAACATTCCCTTCTCTGTTTGGCCAGGGTGTGCTCTGTATCACCCCTGCTCCTGGTCAACATTCCCACCTCTGTGTGTGGCCAGGGTGTGCTCTGTATAACCCCTGCAGCTCCTGGTCAACATTCCCACCTCTGTGTGGTCAGGTGTGCTCTGTATAACCCCTGCCGCTCCTGGTCAACATTCCCATCTCTGTGTGGTCAGGGTGTGCTCTGTATAACCCCTGCAGCTCCTGGTCGACATTCACATCTCTGTGTGGCCAGGGTGTGCTCTGTATAACCCCTGCAGCTCCTGGTCAACATTCCCATCTCTGTGTGGCCAGGGTGTGCTCTGTATAACTCCTGCAGCTCATGGTCAACATGTCCTTCTCTGTGAGGCCAGGTGGCGTTCTGTATAACCCCTGCAGCTCCTGGTCAACATTCCCATCTCTGTGTGTGGCCAGGGTGTGCTCTGTATAACCCCTGCAGCTCCTGGTCAACATTCCCATCTGTGTGTGCCCAGGGTATGCTCTGTATAACTCCTGCAGCTCCTGGTCAACATTCCCATCTCTGTGTGGCCAGGTTGTGCTCTGTATAACTCCTGCAGCTCCTGGTCAACATTCCCAATTCTGTGTGTGGCCAGGGTGTGCTCTGTATAACCCCTGCAGCTCCTGGTTAACATTCCCATCTCTGTGTGCGGCCAGGGTGTGCTCTGTATAACTCCTGCATCTCCTGGTCAACATGTCCTTCTCTGTGAGGCCAGGGTGTACTCTGTATAACCCCTGCAGCTCCTGGTCAACATTCCCATCTCTGTGTGGCCAGGGTGTGCTCAGTATAACCCCTGCAACTCCTGGTCAACATTCCAATCTGTGTGGTCAGGATGTGTTGTGTAATACCCCTGCAACTCCTAGTCAACATTCCCATCTGTGTGGCCAGGGTCGCTCTGTATACTCCTCCTCCTGGTCAACATTCCCATCACTGTGTGGCCAGGGTGTGTTCTGTCTAACCCAAGCAGCTCCTGGTCAACATTCCCATCTGTGTGTGGCCAGGGTATGCTCTGTGTACCCCTGCTCCTGGTCAACATTCCCATCACTGTGTGGTCAGGATGTGCTCTGTATAACACCTGCAACTCCTGGTCTACATTCCCATCACTGTGTGGTCAGGATGTTCTCTGTATAACCCCTGCATCTCCTGGTCAAGATTCCCATCTGTGTGTGTCCACGATGTGCTCTGTCTAACCCCAGCAGCTCCTGGTCAACATTCCCATCTCCGTATGGCCAGGATGTGCTCTGCATAATCCCTGCTCCTGGTCAACATTCCCACCTCTGTGTGGTCAGGGTTTTCTCTGTATAACCCTTACAACTCCTGCTTAACATTCCCATCTGAGTGGCCAAGGTGTGCTCTGTTAACCCCTGCTCCTGGTCAACATTCCCATCACTGTGTGATCAGGGTGTGATCTGTCTAACCCCAGCAGCTCCTGGTCAACATTCCCATCTGTGTTTGGCCAGGGTGTGCTCTGTATAACCCCTGCAGCTCCTGGCCAACATTCCCATCTCTGTGTGGCCAGGGTGTGCTCTGTATAAACCCTGCTCCTGGTCAACATTCCCATCTCTGTGTGGCCAGGGTGTGCTCTGTATAACCCCTGCTCCTGGTCAACATTCCCTTCTCTGTTTGGCCAGGGTGTGCTCTGTATAACCCCTGCTCCTGGTCAACATTCCCACCTCTGTGTGTGGCCAGGGTGTGCTCTGTATAACCCCTGCAGCCCCTGGTCAACATTCCCACCTCTGTGTGGTCAGGTGTGCTCTGTATAACCCCTGCCGCTCCTGGTCAACATTCCCATCTCTGTGTGGTCAGGGTGTGCTCTGTATAACCCCTGCAGCTCCTGGTCGACATTCACATCTCTGTGTGGCCAGGGTGTGCTCTGTATAACCTCTGCAGCTCCTGGTCAACATTCCCATCTCTGTATGGCCAGGGTGTGCTCTGTATAACTCCTGCAGCTCATGGTCAACATGTCCTTCTCTGTGAGGCCAGGTGGCGTTCTGTATAACCCCTGCAGCTCCTGGTCAACATTCCCATCTCTGTGTGTGGCCAGGGTGTGCTCTGTATAACCCCTGCAGCTCCTGGTCAACATTCCCATCTGTGTGTGCCCAGGGTATGCTCTGTATAACTCCTGCAGCTCCTGGTCAACATTCCCATCTCTGTGTGGCCAGGTTGTGCTCTGTATAACTCCTGCAGCTCCTGGTCAACATTCCCAATTCTGTGTGTGGCCAGGGTGTGCTCTGTATAACCCCTGCAGCTCCTGGTTAACATTCCCATCTCTGTGTGCGGCCAGGGTGTGCTCTGTATAACTCCTGCATCTCCTGGTCAACATGTCCTTCTCTGTGAGTCCAGGGTCTACTCTGTATAACCCCTGCAGCTCCTGGTCAACATTCCCATCTCTGTGTGGCCAGGGTGTGCTCTGTATAACCCCTGCAGCTCCTGGTGAACATTCCCATCTCTGTGTGGCCAGGATGTGCTCTGTATACTCCTGCAGCACCTGGTCAACATTCCTATCTCTGTCTGGCCAGGGTGTGCTCTGTATAACTCCTGCAGCTCCTGGTCAACATGTCCTTCTCTGTGAGGCCAACTGGCGCTCTGTATAACCCCTGCAGCTCCTGGTCAACATTCCCATCTCTGTGTGGCCAGGTTGTGCTCGGTATAATTCCTGCAACTTCTGGTCAATATTCCCATTTCTGTGTGGCCAGGGTGTGCTCTGTATAACCCCTGCAGCTCCTGGTCAGCATTCCCATCTCTGTGTGGCCAGGATGTGCTCTGTATGTCCCCTGCAGCTCCTGGTCAACATTCCCATCTGTGTGTGTGGCCAGGGTGTGCTCTGTATAACCCCTGCAACTTCTGGTCAACATTCCCATCTCTGTGTGGCCAGGGTGTGCACTGTATAACCCCTGCAGCTCATGGTCAACATTCCCATCTCTGTTTGTGCCCAGGGTGTGCTCTGTATAACCCCTGCAGCTCCTGGTGAACATTCCCATCTCTGTGTGGCAAGGATGTGCTCTGTATACTCCTGCAGCACCTGGTCAACATTCCCATCTCTGTCTGGCCAGGGTGTGCTCTGTATAACTCCTGCAGCTCCTGGTCAACATGTCCTTCTCTGTGAGGCCAACTGGCGCTCTGTATAACCCCTGCAGCTCCTGGTCAACATTCCCATCTCTGTGTGGCCAGGTTGTGCTCTGTATAGAACCTGCAACCCCTGGTCAATATTCCCATCACTGTGTGGCCAGGGTGTGCTCTGTCTAACCCAATCAGCTCCTGGTCAACATTCCCATCTGTGTGTGGCCAGGGTGTGCTCTGTATACCCCTGCTCCTGGTCAACATTCCTATCACTGTGTGGTCAGGATGTGCTCTGTATAACCCCTGCAACTCCTGGTCTACATTCCCATCACTGTGTGGTCAGGATGTTCTCTGTATAACCCCTGCATCACCTGGTGAATATTCCCATCTCTGTGTGGCCACGATGTGCTCTGTCTAACCCCTGCAGCTCCTGGTCAACATTCCCATCTCCGTATGGCCAGGATGTGCTCTGCATAATCCCTGCTCCTGGTCAACATTCCCACCTCTGTGTGGTCAGGGTGTTCTCTGTATAACCCCTGCAACTCCTGGTCAACATTCCCATCTGTGTGGCCAGGGTGTGCTCTGTTAACCCCTGCTCCTAGTCAACATTCCCATCACTGTGTGTCCAGGGTGTGCTCTGTCTAACCCCAGCAGCTCCTGGTCAACATTTCCATCTCTGTGTGTGGTCAGGGGGTGCTCTGTATAACTCCTGCAGCTCCTGGTCAACCTTCCCATCTCTGTGTGGCCAGGGTGTGCTCTGTATAACCCCTGCAGCTCCTGGTTAACATTCCCATCTCTGTGTGTGGCCGCAATGTGCTCTGTATAACTCCTGCAGCTCCTGGTCAACATTCCCATCTCTGTGTGGCCAGGGTGTGCTCTGTATAACCCCTGCAGCTCCTGGTCAACATTCCCAGCTGTGTGTTCCCAGGGTATGCTCTGTATAACTCCTGCAGCTCCTGGTCAACATTCCCATCTCTGTGTGGCCAGGTTGTGCTCTGTATAACTCCTGCAGCTCCTGGTCAACATTCCCATTTCTGTGTGTGGGCAGGGTGTGCTCTGTATAACCCCTGCAGCTCCTGGTCAACATTCCCATCTCTGTGTGGCCAGGGTGTGCTCTGTATAACACCTGCAGCTCCTGGTCAACATTCCCATCTCTGTGTGTCCAGGGTGTGCTCTGCATAAACCCTGCAGCTCCTGGTCAACATTCCCATCTCTGTGTGGCCAGGGTGTGCTCTGTATAACCCCTGCAGCTCCTGGTCAACATTCCCATCTCTGTGTGGCCAGGGTGTGCTCTGTATACCCCCTGCAGCTCCTGGTCAACATTCCATTCTCTGTGTAGCCAGGATGTGCTCTGTATAACCCCTGCTCCTGGTCAACATTCCCTTCTCTGTGTGGCCAGGGTGTGCTCTGTATAACCCCTGTTCCTGGTCAACATTCCCACCTTTGTGTGTGGCCAGGGTGTGCTCTGTATAACCCCTGCAGCTCCTGGTCAACATTAACACCACTGTGTGGTCAGGGTGTTCTCTGTATAACCCCTGCAACTCCTGGTCAACATTCCCATCTGTATGGCCAGCTTGTGCTCTGTTAACCCCTGCTCCTGGTCAACATTCCCATCACTGTGTGAACAGGGTGTGCTCTGTCTAACCCCAGCAGCTCCTGGTCAACATTCCCATCTGTGTGTGGCCAGGGTGTGCTCTGTATAACCCCTGCAGCTCCTGGTCAACATTCCCATCTCTGTGTGGCCAGTGTGGGATCTGTATAACCCCTGCAACTCCTGGTCAACATTCCCATCTGTGTGGTCAGGATGTGTTCTGTAATACCCCTGCAACTCCTAGTCAACATTCCCATCTGTGTGGCCAGGGTCGCTCTGTATACCCCTCCTCCTGGTCAACATTCCCATCACTGTGTGGCCAGGGTGTGTTCTGTCTAACCCAAGCAGCTCCTGGTCAACATTCCCATCTGTGTGTGGCCAGTGTATGCTCTGTGTACCCCTGTTCCTGGTCAACATTCCCATCACTGTGTGGTCAGGATGTGCTCTGTATAACCCCTGCAACTCCTGGTCTACATTCCCATCACTGTGTGGTCAGGATGTTCTCTGTATAACCCCTGCATCTCCTGGTCAAGATTCCCATCTGTGTGTGTCCACGATGTGCTCTGTCTAACCCCAGCAGCTCCTGGTCAACATTCCCATCTCCGTATGGCCAGGATGTGCTCTGCATAATCCCTGCTCCTGGTCAACATTCCCACCTCTGTGTGGTCAGGGAGTTCTCTGTATATCCCTTACAACTCCTGGTCAACATTCCCATCTGAGTGGCCAAGGTGTGCTCTGTTAACCCCTGCTCCTGGTCAACATTCCCATCACTGTGTGATCAGGGTGTGATCTGTCTAACCCCAGCAGCTCCTGGTCAACATTCCCATCTGTGTTTGGCCAGGGTGTGCTCTGTATAACCCCTGCAGCTCCTGGCCAACATTCCCATCTCTGTGTGGCCAGGGTGTGCTCTGTATAAACCCTGCTCCTGGTCAACATTCCCATCTCTGTGTGGCCAGGGTGTGCTCTGTATAACCCCTGCTCCTGGTCAACATTCCCTTCTCTGTTTGGCCAGGGTGTGCTCTGTATAACCCCTGCTCCTGGTCAACATTCCCACCTCTGTTTGTGGCCAGGGTGTGCTTTGTATAACCCCTGCAGCTCCTGGTCAACATTCCCACCTCTGTGTGGTCAGGTGTGCTCTGTATAACCCCTGCCGCTCCTGGTCAACATTCCCATCTCTGTGTGGTCAGGGTGTGCTCTGTATAACCCCTGCAGCTCCTGGTCGACATTCACATCTCTGTGTGGCCAGGGTGTGCTCTGTATAACCCCTGCAGTTCCTGGTCAACATTCCCATCTCTGTGTGGCCAGGGTGTGCTCTGTATAACTCCTGCAGCTCATGGTCAACATGTCCTTCTCTGTGAGGCAAGGTGTTCTGTATAACCCCTGCAGCTCCTGGTCAACATTCCCATCTCTGTGTGTGGCCAGGGTGTGCTCTGTATAACCCCTGCAGCTCCTGGTCAACATTCCCATCTGTGTGTGCCCAGGGTATGCTCTGTATAACTCCTGCAGCTCCTGGTCAACATTCCCATCTCTGTGTGGCCAGGTTGTGCTCTGTATAACTCCTGCAGCTCCTGGTCAACATTCCCAATTCTGTGTGTGGCCAGGGTGTGCTCTGTATAACCCCTGCAGCTCCTGGTTAACATTCCCATCTCTGTGTGCGGCCAGGGTGTACTCTGTATAACTCCTGCATCTCCTGGTCAACATTCCCTTCTCTGTGTGGCCAGGGTGTGCTCTGTATAACCCCTGCTCCTGGTCAACATTCCCTTCTCTGAGTGGCCAGGGTGTGCTCTGTATAACCCCTGTTCCTGGTCAACATTCCCACTTTTGTGTGTGGCCAGGGTGTGCTCTGTATAACCCCTGCAGCTCCTGGTCAACATTAACACCTCTGTGTGGTCAGGGTGTTCTCTGTATAACCCCTGCAACTCCTGGTCAACATTCCCATCTGTATGGCCAGGTTGTGCTCTGTTAACCCCTGCTCCTGGTCAACATTCCCATCACTGTGTGATTAGGGTGTGCTCTGTCTAACCCCAGCAGCTCCTGGTCAACATTCCCATCTGTGTGTGGCCAGGGTGTGCTCTGTATAACCCCTGCAGCTCCTGGTCAACATTCCCATCTCTGTGTGGCCAGTGTGGGATCTGTATAACCCCTGCAACTCCTGGTCAACATTCCCATCTGTGTGGTCAGGATGTGTTCTGTAATACCCCTGCAACTCCTAGTCAACATTCCCATCTGTGTGGCCAGGGTCGCTCTGTATACCCCTCCTCCTGGTCAACATTCCCATCACTGTGTGGCCAGGGTGTGTTCTGTCTAACCCAAGCAGCTCCTGGTCAACATTCCCATCTGTGTGTGGCCAGGGTATGCTCTGTGTACCCCTGCTCCTGGTCAAAATTCCCATCACTGTGTGGTCAGGATGTGCTCTGTATAACCCCTGCAACTCCTGGTCTACATTCCCATCACTGTGTGGTCAGGATGTTCTCTGTATAACCCCTGCATCTCCTGGTCAAGATTCCCATCTGTGTGTGTCCACGATGTGCTCTGTCTAACCCCAGCAGCTCCTGGTCAACATTCCCATCTCCGTATGGCCAGGATGTGCTCTGCATAATCCCTGCTCCTGGTCAACATTCCCACCTCTGTGTGGTCAGGGTGTTCTCTGTATAACCCTTACAACTCCTGGTCAACATTCCCATCTGAGTGGCCAAGGTGTGCTCTGTTAACCCCTGCTCCTGGTCAACATTTCCATCACTGTGTGATCAGGGTGTGATCTGTCTAACCCCAGCAGCTCCTGGTCAACATTCCCATCAGTGTTTGGCCAGGGTGTGCTCTGTATAACCCCAGCAGCTCCTGGCCAACATTCCCATATCTGTGTGGCCAGGGTGTGCTCTGTATAAACCCTGCTCCTGGTCAACATTCCCATCTCTGTGTGGCCAGGGTGTGCTCTGTATAACCCCTGCTCCTGGTCAACATTCCCTTCTCTGTTTGGCCAGGGTGTGCTCTGTATCACCCCTGCTCCTGGTCAACATTCCCACCTCTGTGTGTGGCCAGGGTGTGCTCTGTATAACCCCTGCAGCTCCTGGTCAACATTCCCACCTCTGTGTGGTCAGGTGTGCTCTGTATAACCCCTGCCGCTCCTGGTCAACATTCCCATCTCTGTGTGGTCAGGGTGTGCTCTGTATAACCCCTGCAGCTCCTGGTCGACATTCACATCTCTGTGTGGCCAGGGTGTGCTCTGTATAACCCCTGCAGCTCCTGGTCAACATTCCCATCTCTGTGTGGCCAGGGTGTGCTCTGTATAACTCCTGCAGCTCATGGTCAACATGTCCTTCTCTGTGAGGCCAGGTGGCGTTCTGTATAACCCCTGCAGCTCCTGGTCAACATTCCCATCTCTGTGTGTGGCCAGGGTGTGCTCTGTATAACCCCTGCAGCTCCTGGTCAACATTCCCATCTGTGTGTGCCCAGGGTATGCTCTGTATAACTCCTGCAGCTCCTGGTCAACATTCCCATCTCTGTGTGGCCAGGTTGTGCTCTGTATAACTCCTGCAGCTCCTGGTCAACATTCCCAATTCTGTGTGTGGCCAGGGTGTGCTCTGTATAACCCCTGCAGCTCCTGGTTAACATTCCCATCTCTGTGTGCGGCCAGGGTGTGCTCTGTATAACTCCTGCATCTCCTGGTCAACATGTCCTTCTCTGTGAGGCCAGGGTGTACTCTGTATAACCCCTGCAGCTCCTGGTCAACATTCCCATCTCTGTGTGGCCAGGGTGTGCTCAGTATAACCCCTGCAACTCCTGGTCAACATTCCCATCTGTGTGGTCAGGATGTGTTGTGTAATACCCCTGCAACTCCTAGTCAACATTCCCATCTGTGTGGCCAGGGTCGCTCTGTATACTCCTCCTCCTGGTCAACATTCCCATCACTGTGTGGCCAGGGTGTGTTCTGTCTAACCCAAGCAGCTCCTGGTCAACATTCCCATCTGTGTGTGGCCAGGGTATGCTCTGTGTACCCCTGCTCCTGGTCAACATTCCCATCACTGTGTGGTCAGGATGTGCTCTGTATAACACCTGCAACTCCTGGTCTACATTCCCATCACTGTGTGGTCAGGATGTTCTCTGTATAACCCCTGCATCTCCTGGTCAAGATTCCCATCTGTGTGTGTCCACGATGTGCTCTGTCTAACCCCAGCAGCTCCTGGTCAACATTCCCATCTCCGTATGGCCAGGATGTGCTCTGCATAATCCCTGCTCCTGGTCAACATTCCCACCTCTGTGTGGTCAGGGTTTTCTCTGTATAACCCTTACAACTCCTGCTCAACATTCCCATCTGAGTGGCCAAGGTGTGCTCTGTTAACCCCTGCTCCTGGTCAACATTCCCATCACTGTGTGATCAGGGTGTGATCTGTCTAACCCCAGCAGCTCCTGGTCAACATTCCCATCTGTGTTTGGCCAGGGTGTGCTCTGTATAACCCCTGCAGCTCCTGGCCAACATTCCCATCTCTGTGTGGCCAGGGTGTGCTCTGTATAAACCCTGCTCCTGGTCAACATTCCCATCTCTGTGTGGCCAGGGTGTGCTCTGTATAACCCCTGCTCCTGGTCAACATTCCCTTCTCTGTTTGGCCAGGGTGTGCTCTGTATAACCCCTGCTCCTGGTCAACATTCCCACCTCTGTGTGTGGCCAGGGTGTGCTCTGTATAACCCCTGCAGCTCCTGGTCAACATTCCCACCTCTGTGTGGTCAGGTGTGCTCTGTATAACCCCTGCCGCTCCTGGTCAACATTCCCATCTCTGTGTGGTCAGGGTGTGCTCTGTATAACCTCTGCAGCTCCTGGTCGACATTCACATCTCTGTGTGGCCAGGGTGTGCTCTGTATAACCTCTGCAGCTCCTGGTCAACATTCCCATCTCTGTATGGCCAGGGTGTGCTCTGTATAACTCCTGCAGCTCATGGTCAACATGTCCTTCTCTGTGAGGCCAGGTGGCGTTCTGTATAACCCCTGCAGCTCCTGGTCAACATTCCCATCTCTGTGTGTGGCCAGGGTGTGCTCTGTATAACCCCTGCAGCTCCTGGTCAACATTCCCATCTGTGTGTGCCCAGGGTATGCTCTGTATAACTCCTGCAGCTCCTGGTCAACATTCCCATCTCTGTGTGGCCAGGTTGTGCTCTGTATAACTCCTGCAGCTCCTGGTCAACATTCCCAATTCTGTGTGTGGCCAGGGTGTGCTCTGTATAACCCCTGCAGCTCCTGGTTAACATTCCCATCTCTGTGTGCGGCCAGGGTGTGCTCTGTATAACTCCTGCATCTCCTGGTCAACATGTCCTTCTCTGTGAGTCCAGGGTGTACTCTGTATAACCCCTGCAGCTCCTGGTCAACATTCCCATCTCTGTGTGGCCAGGGTGTGCTCAGTATAACCCCTGCAGCTCCTGGTCAACATTCCCATCTGTGTGTGCCCAGTGTGTGCTCTGTATAACCCCTGCAGCTCCTGGTGAACATTCCCATCTCTGTGTGGCCAGGATGTGCTCTGTATACTCCTGCAGCACCTGGTCAACATTCCTATCTCTGTCTGGCCAGGGTGTGCTCTGTATAACTCCTGCAGCTCCTGGTCAACATGTCCTTCTCTGTGAGGCCAACTGGCGCTCTGTATAACCCCTGCAGCTCCTGGTCAACATTCCCATCTCTGTGTGGCCAGGTTGTGCTCGGTATAATTCCTGCAACTTCTGGTCAATATTCCCATTTCTGTGTGGCCAGGGTGTGCTCTGTATAACCCCTGCAGCTCCTGGTCAGCATTCCCATCTCTGTGTGGCCAGGATGTGCTCTGTATGTCCCCTGCAGCTCCTGGTCAACATTCCCATCTGTGTGTGTGGCCAGGGTGTGCTCTGTATAACCCCTGCAACTTCTGGTCAACATTCCCATCTCTGTGTGGCCAGGGTGTGCACTGTATAACCCCTGCAGCTCATGGTCAACATTCCCATCTCTGTTTGTGCCCAGGGTGTGCTCTGTATAACCCCTGCAGCTCCTGGTGAACATTCCCATCTCTGTGTGGCAAGGATGTGCTCTGTATACTCCTGCAGCACCTGGTCAACATTCCCATCTCTGTCTGGCCAGGGTGTGCTCTGTATAACTCCTGCAGCTCCTGGTCAACATGTCCTTCTCTGTGAGGCCAACTGGCGCTCTGTATAACCCCTGCAGCTCCTGGTCAACATTCCCATCTCTGTGTGGCCAGGTTGTGCTCTGTATAGAACCTGCAACCCCTGGTCAATATTCCCATCACTGTGTGGCCAGGGTGTGCTCTGTCTAACCCAATCAGCTCCTGGTCAACATTCCCATCTGTGTGTGGCCAGGGTGTGCTCTGTATAACCCCTGCTCCTGGTCAACATTCCTATCACTGTGTGGTCAGGATGTGCTCTGTATAACCCCTGCAACTCCTGGTCTACATTCCCATCACTGTGTGGTCAGGGTGTTCTCTGTATAACCCCTGCAACTCCTGGTCAACATTCCCATCTGTGTGGCCAGGGTGTGCTCTGTTAACCCCTGCTCCTAGTCAACATTCCCATCACTGTGTGTCCAGGGTGTGCTCTGTCTAACCCCAGCAGCTCCTGGTCAACATTTCCATCTCTGTGTGTGGTCAGGGGGTGCTCTGTATAACTCCTGCAGCTCCTGGTCAACCTTCCCATCTCTGTGTGGCCAGGGTGTGCTCTGTATAACCCCTGCAGCTCCTGGTTAACATTCCCATCTCTGTGTGTGGCCGCAATGTGCTCTGTATAACTCCTGCAGCTCCTGGTCAACATTCCCATCTCTGTGTGGCCAGGGTGTGCTCTGTATAACCCCTGCAGCTCCTGGTCAACATTCCCAGCTGTGTGTTCCCAGGGTATGCTCTGTATAACTCCTGCAGCTCCTGGTCAACATTCCCATCTCTGTGTGGCCAGGTTGTGCTCTGTATAACTCCTGCAGCTCCTGGTCAACATTCCCATTTCTGTGTGTGGGCAGGGTGTGCTCTGTATAACCCCTGCAGCTCCTGGTCAAAATTCCCATCTCTGTGTGGCCAGGGTGTGCTCTGTATAACACCTGCAGCTCCTGGTCAACATTCCCATCTCTGTGTGTCCAGGGTGTGCTCTGCATAAACCCTGCAGCTCCTGGTCAACATTCCCATCTCTGTGTGGCCAGGGTGTGCTCTGTATAACCCCTGCAGCTCCTGGTCAACATTCCCATCTCTGTGTGGCCAGGGTGTGCTCTGTATACCCCCTGCAGCTCCTGGTCAACATTCCCTTCTCTGTGTGGCCAGGATGTGCTCTGTATAACCCCTGCTCCTGGTCAACATTCCCTTCTCTGTGTGGCCAGGGTGTGCTCTGTAAAACCCCTGTTCCTGGTCAACATTCCCACCTTTGTGTGTGGCCAGGGTGTGCTCTGTATAACCCCTGCAGCTCCTGGTCAACATTAACACCACTGTGTGGTCAGGGTGTTCTCTGTATAACCCCTGCAACTCCTGGTCAACATTCCCATCTGTATGGCCAGCTTGTGCTCTGTTAACCCCTGCTCCTGGTCAACATTCCCATCACTGTGTGATCAGGGTGTGCTCTGTCTAACCCCAGCAGCTCCTGGTCAACATTCCCATCTGTCTGTGGCCAGGGTGTGCTCTGTATAACCCCTGCAGCTCCTGGTCAACATTCCCATCTCTGTGTGGCCAGTGTGGGATCTGTATAACCCCTGCAACTCCTGGTCAACATTCCCATCTGTGTGGTCAGGATGTGTTCTGTAATACCCCTGCAACTCCTAGTCAACATTCCCATCTGTGTGGCCAGGGTCGCTCTGTATACCCCTCCTCCTGGTCAACATTCCCATCACTGTGTGGCCAGGGTGTGTTCTGTCTAACCCAAGCAGCTCCTGGTCAACATTCCCATCTGTGTGTGGCCAGTGTATGCTCTGTGTACCCCTGTTCCTGGTCAACATTCCCATCACTGTGTGGTCAGGATGTGCTCTGTATAGCCCTGCAACTCCTGGTCTACATTCCCATCACTGTGTGGTCAGGATGTTCTCTGTATAACCCCTGCATCTCCTGGTCAAGATTCCCATCTGTGTGTGTCCACGATGTGCTCTGTCTAACCCCAGCAGCTCCTGGTCAACATTCCCATCTCCGTATGGCCAGGATGTGCTCTGCATAATCCCTGCTCCTGGTCAACATTCCCACCTCTGTGTGGTCAGGGAGTTCTCTGTATATCCCTTACAACTCCTGGTCAACATTCCCATCTGAGTGGCCAAGGTGTGCTCTGTTAACCCCTGCTCCTGGTCAACATTCCCATCACTGTGTGATCAGGGTGTGATCTGTCTAACCCCAGCAGCTCCTGGTCAACATTCCCATCTGTGTTTGGCCAGGGTGTGCTCTGTATAACCCCTGCAGCTCCTGGCCAACATTCCCATCTCTGTGTGGCCAGGGTGTGCTCTGTATAAACCCTGCTCCTGGTCAACATTCCCATCTCTGTGTGGCCAGGGTGTGCTCTGTATAACCCCTGCTCCTGGTCAACATTCCCTTCTCTGTTTGGCCAGGGTGTGCTCTGTATAACCCCTGCTCCTGGTCAACATTCCCACCTCTGTTTGTGGCCAGGGTGTGCTTTGTATAACCCCTGCAGCTCCTGGTCAACATTCCCACCTCTGTGTGGTCAGGTGTGCTCTGTATAACCCCTGCCGCTCCTGGTCAACATTCCCATCTCTGTGTGGTCAGGGTGTGCTCTGTATAACCCCTGCAGCTCCTGGTCGACATTCACATCTCTGTGTGGCCAGGGTGTGCTCTGTATAACCCCTGCAGTTCCTGGTCAACATTCCCATCTCTGTGTGGCCAGGGTGTGCTCTGTATAACTCCTGCAGCTCATGGTCAACATGTCCTTCTCTGTGAGGCCAGGTGTTCTGTATAACCCCTGCAGCTCCTGGTCAACATTCCCATCTCTGTGTGTGGCCAGGGTGTGCTCTGTATAACCCCTGCAGCTCCTGGTCAACATTCCCATCTGTGTGTGCCCAGGGTATGCTCTGTATAACTCCTGCAGCTCCTGGTCAACATTCCCATCTCTGTGTGGCCAGGTTGTGCTCTGTATAACTCCTGCAGCTCCTGGTCAACATTCCCAATTC
Source organism: Scyliorhinus torazame (assembly GCF_047496885.1). Lineage (NCBI taxonomy): Eukaryota > Metazoa > Chordata > Chondrichthyes > Carcharhiniformes > Scyliorhinidae > Scyliorhinus > Scyliorhinus torazame. Next base: position 22,380,925 of record NC_092711.1, read on the forward strand.
TGTGTGTGGCCAGGGTGTGCTCTGTATAACCCCTGCAGCTCCTGGTTAACATTCCCATCTCTGTGTGCGGCCAGGGTGTGCTCTGTATAACTCCTGCATCTCCTGGTCAACATGTCCTTCTCTGTGAGGCCAGGGTGTACTCTGTATAACCCCTGCAGCTCCTGGTCAACATTCCCATCTCTGTGTGGCCAGGGTGTGCTCAGTATAACCCCTGCAGCTACTGGTCAACATTCCCATCTGTGTGTGCCCAGGGTGTGCTCTGTATAACTCCTCAGCTCCTGGTCAACATTCCCATCTCTGTGTGTCCAGTGTGTGCTCTGTATAACCCCTGCAGCTCCTGGTGAACATTCCCATCTCTGTGTGGCCAGGATGTGCTCCGTATACTCCTGCAGCACCTGGTCAACATTCCCATCTCTGTCTGGCCAGGGTGTGCTCTGTATAACTCCTGCAGCTCCTGGTCAACATGTCCTTCTCTGTGAGGCCAACTGGCGCTCTGTATAACCCCTGCAGCTCCTGGTCAACATTCCCATCTCTGTGTGGCCAGGTTGTGCTCGGTATAACTCCTGCAACTTCTGGTCAATATTCCCATTTCTGTGTGGCCAGGGTGTCCTCTGTATATCCCCTGCAGCTCCTGGTCAGCATTCCCATCTCTGTGTGGCCAGGATGTGCTCTGTATGTCCCCTGCAGCTCCTGGTCAACATTCCCATCTGTGTGTGTGGCCAGGGTGTGCTATGTATAACCCCTGCAACTTCTGGTCAACATTCCCATCTCTGTGTGGCCAGGGTGTGCACTGTATAACCCCTGCAGCTCATGGTCAACATTCCCATCTCTGTTTGTGCCCAGGGTGTGCTCTGTATAACCCCTGCAGCTCCTGGTGAACATTCCCATCTCTGTGTGGCAAGGATGTGCTCTGTATACTCCTGCAGCACCTGGTCAACATTCCCATCTCTGTCTGGCCAGTGTGTGCTCTGTATAACTCCTGCAGCTCCTGGTCAACATGTCCTTCTCTGTGAGGCCAACTGGCGCTCTGTATAACCCCTGCAGCTCCTGGTCAACATTCCCATCTCTGTGTGGCCAGGTTGTGCTCTGTATAGAACCTGCAACCCCTGGTCAATATTCCCATCACTGTGTGGCCAGGGTGTGCTCTGTCTAACCCAATCAGCTCCTGGTCAACATTCCCATCTGTGTGTGGCCAGGGTGTGCTCTGTATACCCCTGCTCCTGGTCAACATTCCTATCACTGTGTGGTCAGGATGTGCTCTGTATAACCCCTGCAACTCCTGGTCTACATTCCCATCACTGTGTGGTCAGGATGTTCTCTGTATAACCCCTGCATCTCCTGGTCAAGATTCCCATCTCTGTGTGGTCATGATGTGCTCTGTATAACCCCTGCAACTCCTGGTCAACATTCCCATCTGTGTGGCCAGGGTCGCTCTGTATACCACTGCTCCTGGTCAACATTCCCATCTGTGTGGCCACGATGTGCTCTGTCTAACCCCTGCAGCTCCTGGTCAACATTCCCATCTCCGTATGGCCAGGATGTGCTCTGCATAATCCCTGCTCCTGGTCAACATTCCCACCTCTGTGTGGTCAGGGTGTTCTCTGTATAACCCCTGCAACTCCTGGTCATCATTCCCATCTGTGTGGCCAGGGAGTGCTCTGTTAACCCCTGCTCCTAGTCAACATTCCCATCACTGTGTGTCCAGGGTGTGCTCTGTCTAACCCCAGCAGCTCCTGGTCAACATTTCCATCTCTGTGTGGTCAGGGGGTGCTCTGTATAACTCCTGCAGCTCCTGGTCAACCTTCCCATCTCTGTGTGTCCAGGGTGTGCTCTGTCTAACCCCAGCAGCTCCTGGTCAACATTTCCATCTCTGTGTGTGGGCAGGGTGTGCTCTGTATAACTCCTGCAGCTCCTGGTCAACATTCCGATCTCTGTGTGGCCAGGGTGTGCTCCGTATAACCCCTGCAGCTCCTGGTCAACATTCCCATCTCTGTGAGGCCAGGCTGTGCTCTGTATAACACCTGCAGCTCCTGGTCAACATTCCCATCTCTGTGTGGCCAGGGTGTGCTCTGATTAACTCCTGCAGCTCCTGGTCAACATGTCCTTCTCAGTGAGGCCAGGGTGTGCTCTGTATAACCCCAGCTCCTGGTCAACATTCCCATCTCTGTGTGGCCAGTTTGTGCTCTGTATAACTCCTGCAGCTCCTGGTCAACATTCCCATTTCTGTGTGTGGGCAGGGTGTGCTCTGTATAACCCCTGCAGCTCCTGGTCAACATTCCCATCTCTGTGTGTCCAGGGTGTGCTCTGTATAACCCCTGCAGCTCCTGGTAAACATTCCCATCTCTGTGTGGCCAGGGTGTGCTTTGTTTAACCCCTGCAGCTCCTGGTCAACATTCCCATCTCTGTGTGGCCAGGGTGTGCTCTGTATAACCCCTGCAGCTCCTGGTAAACATTCCCATCTCTGTGTGGCCAGGGTGTGCTCTGTATAACCCCTGCAGCTCCTGGTAAACATTCCCATCTCTGTGTGGCCAGGGTGTGCTCTGTATAACCGCTGCTCTTGGTCAACATTCCCTTCTCTGTGTGGGCAGGGTGTGCTCTGTATAACCCCTGCAGCTCCTGGCCAACATTCACATCTCTGTGTGGCCAGTGTGGGATCTGTATAACCCCTGCAACTCCTGGTCAACATTCCCATCTGTGTGGTCAGGATGTGCTCTGTATAACCCCTGCAGCTCCTGGTCAACATTCCCATCTCTGTGTGTCCAGGGTGTGCTCTGCATAACCCCTGCAGCTCCTGGTCAACATTCCCATCTCTGTGTGGCAAGGGTGTGCTCTGTATAACCCCTGCAGCTCCTGGTCAACATTCCCATCTCTGTGTGGCCAGGGTGTGCTCTGTATAACCCCTGCAGCTCCTGGTCAACATTCCCATCACTGTGTGGCCAGGGTGTGCTCTGTATAACCCCTGCAGCTCCTGGTCAACATTCCCATCTCTGTGTGGCCAGGGTGTGCTCTGTATAACCCCTGCAGCTCCTGGTCAACATTCCCTTCTCTGTGTGGCCAGGGTGTGCTCTGTATAACCCCTGCTCCTGGTCAACATTCCCTTCTCTGTGTGGCCAGGGTGTGTTCTGTATAACCCCTGCTCCTGGTCAACATTCCCATCACTGTGTGGTCAGGATGTGCTCTGTATAACCCCTGCAACTCCTGGTCTACATTCCCATCACTGTGTGGTCAGGATGTTCTCTGTATAACCCCTGCATCTCCTGGTCAAGATTCCCATCTCTGTGTGGCCACGATGTGCTCTGTCTAACCCCTGCAGCTCCTGTTCAACATTCCCATCTCCGTATGGCCAGGATGTGCTCTGCATAATCCCTGCTCCTGGTCAACATTCCCACCTCTGTGTGGTCAGGGTGTTCTCTGTATAACCCCTGCAACTCCTGGTCAACATTCCCATCTGTGTGGCCAGGGTGTGCTCTGTTAACCCCTGCTCCTGGTCAACATTCCCATCACTGTGTGATCAAGGTGTGCTCTGTCAACCCCAGCAGCTCCTGGTCAACATTCCCATCTGTGTGTGGCCAAGGTGTGCTCTGTATCACCCCTGCATCTCCTGGTCAACTTTCCAATCTATGTGTGGCCAAGGTGTGCTCTGTATAACCCCTGCAGCTCCTGGTCAACATTCCCATCTCTGTGTGGCCAGGGTGTGCACTGTATAACCCCAGCAGCTCCTGGTCAACATTCGCATCTCTGTGTGTGGCCAGGGCGTGCTCTGTATAACCCCTGCAGCTCCTGGTAAACATTCCCATCTCTGTGTGGCCAGGGTGTGCTCTGTATAACCGCTGCTCTTGGTCAACATTCCCTTCTCTGTGTGGGCAGGGTGTGCTCTGTATAACCCCTGCAGCTCCTGGCCAACATTCACATCTCTGTGTGGCCAGTGTGGGATCTGTATAACCCCTGCAACTCCTGGTCAACATTCCCATCTGTGTGGTCAGGATGTGCTCTGTATAACCCCTGCAGCTCCTGGTCAACATTCCCATCTCTGTGTGTCCAGGGTGTGCTCTGCATAACCCCCAGCAGCTCCTGGTCAACATTCCCATCTCTGTGTGGCAAGGGTGTGCTCTGTATAACCCCTGCAGCTCCTGGTCAACATTCCCATCTCTGTGTGGCCAGGGTGTGCTCTGTATAACCCCTGCAGCTCCTGGTCAACATTCCCATCACTGTGTGGCCAGGGTGTGCTCTGTATAACCCCTGCAGCTCCTGGTCAACATTCCCATCTCTGTGTGGCCAGGGTGTGCTCTGTATAACCCCTGCAGCTCCTGGTCAACATTCCCTTCTCTGTGTGGCCAGGGTGTGCTCTGTATAACCCCTGCTCCTGGTCAACATTCCCTTCTCTGTGTGGCCAGGGTGTGTTCTGTATAACCCCTGCTCCTGGTCAACATTCCCATCACTGTGTGGTCAGGATGTGCTCTGTATAACCCCTGCAACTCCTGGTCTACATTCCCATCACTGTGTGGTCAGGATGTTCTCTGTATAACCCCTGCATCTCCTGGTCAAGATTCCCATCTCTGTGTGGCCACGATGTGCTCTGTCTAACCCCTGCAGCTCCTGTTCAACATTCCCATCTCCGTATGGCCACGATGTGCTCTGCATAATCCCTGCTCCTGGTCAACATTCCCAGCTCTGTGTGGTCAGGGTGTTCTCTGTATAACCCCTGCAACTCCTGGTCAACATTCCCATCTGTGTGGCCAGGGTGTGCTCTGTTAACCCCTGCTCCTGGTCAACATTCCCATCACTGTGTGATCAAGGTGTGCTCTGTCAACCCCAGCAGCTCCTGGTCAACATTCCCATCTGTGTGTGGCCAAGGTGTGCTCTGTATCACCCCTGCATCTCCTGGTCAACATTCCAATCTATGTGTGGCCAAGGTGTGCTCTGTATAACCCCTGCAGCTCCTGGTCAACATTCCCATCTCTGTGTGGCCAGGGTGTGCACTGTATAACCCCAGCAGCTCCTGGTCAACATTCGCATCTCTGTGTGTGGCCAGGGCGTGCTCTGTATAACCCCAGCAGCTCCTGGTCAACATTCTCATCTCTGTGTGTGGCCAGGGTGTGCTCTGTGTAACCCCAGCAGCTCCTGGTCAACATTCCCATTTCTGTGTGGCCAGTGTGTGCTCTGTATAACTCCTGCAGCTCCTGGTCAACATTCTCATCTCTGTGTGGCCAGGGTGTGCTCTGTATAACCCCTGCAGCTCCTGGTCAACATTCCCATCTCGGTGTGGCCAGGCTGCGCTCAATATAACTCCTGCAGCTCCTGGTCGACATTCCCATCTTTGTGTGTCGATGGTGTGCTCTGTATAACCCCAGCAGCTCCTGGTCAACATTCCCATTTCTGTGTGGCCAGGGTGTGCTCTGTGTAACACCAGAAGCTCCTGGTCAACATTCCCATCTATGTGTGGCCAGGGTGTGCTCTGTATAACACCTGCAGCTCCTGGTCAACATTCTCATCTCTGTGTGGCCAGGGTGTGCTCTGTATAACCCCTGCAGCTCCTGGTTAACATTCCCATCTCTGTGTGGCCAGTGTGGGATCTGTATAACCCCTGCAACTCCTGGTCAACATTCCCATTTGTGTGGTCAGGATGTGCTCTGTATAACCCCTGCAACTCCTGGTCAACATTCCCATCTGTGTGGCCAGGATCGCTCTGTATACCCCTGCTCCTGGTCAACATTCCCATCACTGTGTGGCCAGGGTGTGCTCTGTCTAACCCAAGCAGCTCCTGGTGAACATTCCCATCTGTGTGTGGCCAGGGTGTGCTCTGTATACCCCTGCTCCTGGTCAACATTCCCATCACTGTGTGGTCAGGATGTGCTCTGTATAACCCCTGCAACTCCTGGTATCCATTCCCATCACTGTGTGGTCAGGATGTTCTCTGTATAACCCCTGCATGTCCTGGTCAAGATTCCCATCTCTGTGTGGCCACGATGTGCTCTGTCGAACCCCTGCAGCTCCTGGTCAACATTCCCATCTCCGTATGGCCAGGATGTGCTCTGCATAATCCCTGCTCCTGGTCAACATTCCCACTTCTGTGTGGTCAGGGTGTTCTCTGTATAACCCCTGCAACTCCTGGTCAACATTCCCATCTGTGTGGCCAGGGTGTGCTCTGTTAACCCCTGCTCCTGGTCAACATTCCCATCACTGTGTGATCAAGGTGTGCTCTTTCTAACCCCAGCAGTTCCTGGTCAACATTCCCATCTCTGTGTGTCCAGGGTGTGCTCTGTATAACCCCTGCAGCTCCTGGTAAACATTCCCATCTCTGTGTGGCCAGGGTGTGCTTTGTTTAACCGCTGCAGCTCCTGGTCAACATTCCCATCTCTGTGTGGCCAGGGTGTGCTCTGTATAACCCCTGCAGCTCCTGGTAAACATTCCCATCTCTGTGTGGCCAGGGTGTGCACTGTATAACCGCTGCTCTTGGTCAACATTCCCTTCTCTGTGTGGGCAGGGTGTGCTCTGTATAACCCCTGCAGCTCCTGGCCAACATTCACATCTCTGTGTGGCCAGTGAGGGATCTGTATAACCCCTGCAACTCCTGGTCAACATTCCCATCTGTGTGGTCAGGATGTGCTCTGTATAACCCCTGCAGCTCCTGGTCAACATTCCCCTCTCTGTGTGTCCAGGGTGTGCTCTGCATAACCCCTGCAGCTCCTGGTCAACATTCCCATCTCTGTGTGGCCAGGGTGTGCTCAGTATAACCCCTGCAGCTACTGGTCAACATTCCCATCTGTGTGTGCCCAGGGTGTGCTCTGGATAACTCCTCAGCTCCTGGTCAACATTCCCATCTCTGTGCGTCCAGTGTGTGCTCTGTATAACCCCTGCAGCTCCTGGTGAACATTCCCATCTCTGTGTGGCCAGGATGTGCTCCGTATACTCCTGGAGCACCTGGTCAACATTCCCATCTCTGTCTGGCCAGGGCGTGCTCTGTATAACTCCTGCAGCTCCTGGTCAACATGTCCTTCTCTGTGAGGCCAACTGGCGCTCTGTATAACCCCTGCAGCTCCTGGTCAACATTCCCATCTCTGTGTGGCCAGGTTGTGCTCGGTATAACTCCTGCAACTTCTGGTCAATATTCCCATTTCTGTGTGGCCAGGGTGTGCTCTGTATATCCCCTGCAGCTCCTGGTCAGCATTCCCATCTCTGTGTGGCCAGGATGTGCTCTGTATGTCCCCTGCAGCTCCTGGTCAACATTCCTATCTGTGTGTGTGGCCAGGGTGTGCTATGTATAACCCCTGCAACTTCTGGTCAACATTCCCATCTCTGTGTGGCCAGGGTGTGCACTGTATAACCCCTGCAGCTCATGGTCAACATTCCCATCTCTGTTTGTGCCCAGGGTGTGCTCTGTATAACCCCTGCAGCTCCTGGTGAACATTGCCATCTCTGTGTGGCAAGGATGTGCTCTGTATACTCCTGCAGCACCTGGTCAACATTCCCATCTCTGTCTGGCCAGTGTGTGCTCTGTATAACTCCTGCAGCTCCTGGTCAACATGTCCTTCTCTGTGAGGCCAACTGGCGCTCTGTATAACCCCTGCAGCTCCTGGTCAACATTCCCATCTCTGTGTGGCCAGGTTGTGCTCTGTATAGAACCTGCAACCCCTGGTCAATATTCCCATCACTGTGTGGCCAGGGTGTGCTCTGTCTAACCCAATCAGCTCCTGGTCAACATTCCCATCTGTGTGTGGCCAGGGTGTGCTCTGTATACCCCTGCTCCTGGTCAACATTCCTATCACTGTGTGGTCAGGATGTGCTCTGTGTAACCCCTGCAACTCCTGGTCTACATTCCCATCACTGTGTGGTCAGGATGTTCTCTGTATAACCCCTGCATCTCCTGGTCAAGATTCCCATCTCTGTGTGGTCATGATGTGCTCTGTATAACCCCTGCAACTCCTGGTCAACATTCCCATCTGTGTGGCCAGGGTCGCTCTGTATACCACTGCTCCTGGTCAACATTCCCATCTGTGTGGCCACGATGTGCTCTGTCTAACCCCTGCAGCTCCTGGTCAACATTCCCATCTCCGTATGGCCAGGATGTGCTCTGCATAATCCCTGCTCCTGGTCAACATTCCCACCTCTGTGTGGTCAGGGTGTTCTCTGTATAACCCCTGCAACTCCTGGTCATCATTCCCATCTGTGTGGCCAGGGTGTGCTCTGTTAACCCCTGCTCCTAGTCAACATTCCCATCACTGTGTGTCCAGGGTGTGCTCTGTCTAACCCCAGCAGCTCCTGGTCAACATTTCCATCTCTGTGTGGTCAGGGGGTGCTCTGTATAACTCCTGCAGCTCCTGGTCAACCTTCCCATCTCTGTGTGTCCAGGGTGTGCTCTGTCTCACCCCAGCAGCTCCTGGTCAACATTTCCATCTCTGTGTGTGGGCAGGGTGTGCTCTGTATAACTCCTGCAGCTCCTGGTCAACATTCCCATCTCTGTGAGGCCAGGCTGTGCTCTGTATAACACCTGCAGCTCCTGGTCAACATTCCCATCTCTGTGTGGCCAGGGTGTGCTCTGATTAACTCCTGCAGCTCCTGGTCAACATGTCCTTCTCAGTGAGGCCAGGGTGTGCTCTGTATAACCCCAGCTCCTGGTCAACATTCCCATCTCTGTGTGGCCAGTTTGTGCTCTGTATAACTCCTGCAGCTCCTGGTCAACATTCCCATTTCTGTGTGTGGGCAGGGTGTGCTCTGTATAACCCCTGCAGCTCCTGGTCAACATTCCCATCTCTGTGTGTCCAGGGTGTGCTCTGTATAACCCCTGCAGCTCCTGGTAAACATTCCCATCTCTGTGTGGCCAGGGTGTGCTTTTTTTACCCCTGCAGCTCCTGGTCAACATTCCCATCTCTGTGTGGCCAGGGTGTGCTCTGTATAACCCCTGCAGCTCCTGGTAAACATTCCCATCTCTGTGTGGCCAGGGTGTGCTCTGTATAACCGCTGCTCTTGGTCAACATTCCCTTCTCTGTGTGGGCAGGGTGTGCTCTGTATAACCCCTGCAGCTCCTGGCCAACATTCACATCTCTGTGTGGCCAGTGTGGGATCTGTATAACCCCTGCAACTCCTGGTCAACATTCCCATCTGTGTGGTCAGGATGTGCTCTGTATAACCCCTGCAGCTCCTGGTCAACATTCCCATCTCTGTGTGTCCAGGGTGTGCTCTGCATAACCCCTGCAGCTCCTGGTCAACATTCCCATCTCTGTGTGGCAAGGGTGTGCTCTGTATAACCCCTGCAGCTCCTGGTCAACATTCCCATCTCTGTGTGGCCAGGGTGTGCTCTGTATAACCCCTGCAGCTCCTGGTCAACATTCCCATCACTGTGTGGCCAGGGTGTGCTCTGTATAACCCCTGCAGCTCCTGGTCAACATTCCCATCTCTGTGTGGCCAGGGTGTGCTCTGTATAACCCCTGCAGCTCCTGGTCAACATTCCCTTCTCTGTGTGGCCAGGGTGTGCTCTGTATAACCCCTGCTCCTGGTCAACATTCCCTTCTCTGTGTGGCCAGGGTGTGTTCTGTATAACCCCTGCTCCTGGTCAACATTCCCATCACTGTGTGGTCAGGATGTGCTCTGTATAACCCCTGCAACTCCTGGTCTACATTCCCATCACTGTGTGGTCAGGATGTTCTCTGTATAACCCCTGCATCTCCTGGTCAAGATTCCCATCTCTGTGTGGCCACGATGTGCTCTGTCTAACCCCTGCAGCTCCTGTTCAACATTCCCATCTCCGTATGGCCAGGATGTGCTCTGCATAATCCCTGCTCCTGGTCAACATTCCCACCTCTGTGTGGTCAGGGTGTTCTCTGTATAACCCCTGCAACTCCTGGTCAACATTCCCATCTGTGTGGCCAGGGTGTGCTCTGTTAACCCCTGCTCCTGGTCAACATTCCCATCACTGTGTGATCAAGGTGTGCTCTGTCAACCCCAGCAGCTCCTGGTCAACATTCCCATCTGTGTGTGGCCAAGGTGTGCTCTGTATCACCCCTGCATCTCCTGGTCAACATTCCAATCTATGTGTGGCCAGGGTGTGCTTTTTTTACCCCTGCAGCTCCTGGTCAACATTCCCATCTCTGTGTGGCCAGGGTGTGCTCTGTATAACCCCTGCAGCTCCTGGTAAACATTCCCATCTCTGTGTGGCCAGGGTGTGCTCTGTATAACCGCTGCTCTTGGTCAACATTCCCTTCTCTGTGTGGGCAGGGTGTGCTCTGTATAACCCCTGCAGCTCCTGGCCAACATTCACATCTCTGTGTGGCCAGTGTGGGATCTGTATAACCCCTGCAACTCCTGGTCAACATTCCCATCTGTGTGGTCAGGATGTGCTCTGTATAACCCCTGCAGCTCCTGGTCAACATTCCCATCTCTGTGTGTCCAGGGTGTGCTCTGCATAACCCCTGCAGCTCCTGGTCAACATTCCCATCTCTGTGTGGCAAGGGTGTGCTCTGTATAACCCCTGCAGCTCCTGGTCAACATTCCCATCTCTGTGTGGCCAGGGTGTGCTCTGTATAACCCCTGCAGCTCCTGGTCAACATTCCCATCACTGTGTGGCCAGGGTGTGCTCTGTATAACCCCTGCAGCTCCTGGTCAACATTCCCATCTCTGTGTGGCCAGGGTGTGCTCTGTATAACCCCTGCAGCTCCTGGTCAACATTCCCTTCTCTGTGTGGCCAGGGTGTGCTCTGTATAACCCCTGCTCCTGGTCAACATTCCCTTCTCTGTGTGGCCAGGGTGTGTTCTGTATAACCCCTGCTCCTGGTCAACATTCCCATCACTGTGTGGTCAGGATGTGCTCTGTATAACCCCTGCAACTCCTGGTCTACATTCCCATCACTGTGTGGTCAGGATGTTCTCTGTATAACCCCTGCATCTCCTGGTCAAGATTCCCATCTCTGTGTGGCCACGATGTGCTCTGTCTAACCCCTGCAGCTCCTGTTCAACATTCCCATCTCCGTATGGCCAGGATGTGCTCTGCATAATCCCTGCTCCTGGTCAACATTCCCACCTCTGTGTGGTCAGGGTGTTCTCTGTATAACCCCTGCAACTCCTGGTCAACATTCCCATCTGTGTGGCCAGGGTGTGCTCTGTTAACCCCTGCTCCTGGTCAACATTCCCATCACTGTGTGATCAAGGTGTGCTCTGTCAACCCCAGCAGCTCCTGGTCAACATTCCCATCTGTGTGTGGCCAAGGTGTGCTCTGTATCACCCCTGCATCTCCTGGTCAACATTCCAATCTATGTGTGGCCAGGGTGTGCTCTGTATAACCCCTGCAGCTCCTGGTCAACATTCCCATCTCTGTGTGGCCAGGGTGTGCACTGTATAACGCCAGCAGCTCCTGGTCAACATTCGCATCTCTGTGTGTGGCCAGGGCGTGCTCTGTATAACCCCAGCAGCTCCTGGTCAACATTCTCATCTCTGTGTGTGGCCAGGGTGTAACCCCAGCAGCTCCTGGTCAACATTCCCATCTCTGTGTGGCCAGTGTGTGCTCTGTATAACTCCTGCAGCTCCTGGTCAACATTCTCATCTCTGTGTGGCCAGGGTGTGCTCTGTATAACCCCTGCAGCTCCTGGTCAACATTCCCATCTCTGTGTGGCCAGGCTGCGCTCAATATAACTCCTGCAGCTCCTGGTCGACATTCCCATCTTTGTGTGTCGATGGTGTGCTCTGTATAACCCCAGCAGCTCCTGGTCAACATTCCCATCTCTGTGTGGCCAGGGTGTGCTCTGTCTAACACCAGAAGCTCCTGGTCAACATTCCCATCTATGTGTGGCCAGGGTGTGCTCTGTATAACACCTGCAGCTCCTGGTCAACATTCTCATCTCTGTGTGGCCAGGGTGTGCTCTGTATAACCACTGCAGCTCCTGGTTAACATTCCCATCTCTGTGTGGCCAGTGTGGGATCTGTATAACCCCTGCAACTCCTGGTCAACATTCCCATTTGTGTGGTCAGGATGTGCTCTGTATAACCCCTGCAACTCCTGGTCAACATTCCCATCTGTGTGGCCAGGATCGCTCTGTATACCCCTGCTCCTGGTCAACATTCCCATCACTGTGTGGCCAGGGTGTGCTCTGTCTAACCCAAGCAGCTCCTGGTGAACATTCCCATCTGTGTGTGGCCAGGGTGTGCTCTGTATACCCCTGCTCCTGGTCAACATTCCCATCACTGTGTGGTCAGGATGTGCTCTGTATAACCCCTGCAACTCCTGGTCTCCATTCCCATCACTGTGTGGTCAGGATGTTCTCTGCATAACCCCTGCATGTCCTGGTCAAGATTCCCATCTCTGTGTGGCCACGATGTGCTCTGTCGAACCCCTGCAGCTCCTGGTCAACATTCCCATCTCCGTATGGCCAGGATGTGCTCTGCATAATCCCTGCTCCTGGTCAACATTCCCACTTCTGTGTGGTCAGGGTGTTCTCTGTATAACCCCTGCAACTCCTGGTCAACATTCCCATCTGTGTGGCCAGGGTGTGCTCTGTTAACCCCTGCTCCTGGTCAACATTCCCATCACTGTGTGATCAAGGTGTGCTCTGTCTAACCCCAGCAGTTCCTGGTCAACATTCCCATCTCTGTGTGTCCAGGGTGTGCTCTGTATAACCCCTGCAGCTCCTGGTAAACATTCCCATCTCTGTGTGGCCAGGGTGTGCTTTGTTTAACCGCTGCAGCTCCTGGTCAACATTCCCATCTCTGTGTGGCCAGGGTGTGCTCTGTATAACCCCTGCAGCTCCTGGTAAACATTCCCATCTCTGTGTGGCCAGGGTGTGCTCTGTATAACCGCTGCTCTTGGTCAACATTCCCTTCTCTGTGTGGGCAGGGTGTGCTCTGTATAACCCCTGCAGCTCCTGGCCAACATTCACATCTCTGTGTGGCCAGTGTGGGATCTGTATAACCCCTGCAACTCCTGGTCAACATTCCCATCTGTGTGGTCAGGATGTGCTCTGTATAACCCCTGCAGCTCCTGGTCAACATTCCCCTCTCTGTGTGTCCAGGGTGTGCTCTGCATAACCCCTGCAGCTCCTGGTAAACATTCCCATCTCTGTGTGGCCAGAGTGTGCTCTGTATAACCCCTGCAGCTCCAGGTCAACATTCCCATCTCTGTGTGGCCAGGGTGTGCTCTGTATAACCCCTGCAGCTCCTGGTCAACATTCCCTTCTCTGTGTGGCCAGGGTGTGCTCTGTATAACCCCTGCTCCTGGTCAACACTCCCTTCTCTGTGTGGCCAGGGTGTGTTCTGTATAACCCCTGCTCCTGGTCAACATTCCCATCACTGTGTGGTCAGGATGTGCTCTGTATAACCCCTGCAACTCCTGGTCTACATTCCCATCACTGTGTGGTCAGGATGTTCTCTGTATAACCCCTGCATCTCCTGGTCAAGATTCCCATCTCTGTGTGGCCACGATGTGCTCTGTCTAACCCCTGCAGCTCCTGTTCAACATTCCCATCTCCGTATGGCCAGGATGTGCTCTGCATAATCCCTGCTCCTAGTCAACATTCCCACCTCTGTGTGGTCAGGGTGTTCTCTGTATAACCCCTGCAACGCCTGGTCAACATTCCCATCTGTGTGGCCAGGGTGTGCTCTGTTAACCCCTGCTCCTGGTCAACATTCCCATCACTGTGTGATCAAGGTGTGCTCTGTCAACCCCAGCAGCTCCTGGTCAACATTCCCATCTGTGTGTGGCCAAGGTGTGCTCTGTATCACCCCTGCATCTCCTGGTCAACATTCCCATCTATGTGTGGCCAGGGTTTGCTCTGTATAACCCCTGCAGCTCCTGGTCAACATTCCCATCTCTGTGTGGCCAGGGTGTGCACTGTATAACCCCAGCAGCTCCTGGTCAACATTCGCATCTCTGTGTGTGGCCAGGGCGTGCTCTGTATAACCCCAGCAGCTCCTGGTCAATTTTCTCATCTCTGTGTGTGGCCAGGGTGTGCTCTGTGTAACCCCAGCAGCTCCTGGTCAACATTCCCATCTCTGTGTGGCCAGTGTGTGCTCTGTATAACTCCTGCAGCTCCTGGTCAACATTCTCATCTCTGTGTGGCCAGGGTGTGCTCTGTATAACCCCTGCAGCTCCTGGTCAACATTCCCATCTCTGTGTGGCCAGGCTGCGCTCAGTATAACTCCTGCAGCTCCTGGTCGACATTCCCATCTTTGTGTGTCGATGGTGTGCTCTGTATAACCCCAGCAGCTCCTGGTCAACATTCCCATCTCTTTGTGGCCAGGGTGTGCTCTGTATAACCCCTGCAGCTCCTGGTCAACATCCCCATCTCTGTGTGGCCAGTGTGGGATCTGTATAACCCGTGCAACTCCTGGTCAACATTCCCATCTGTGTGGTCAGGATGTGCTCTGTATAACCCCTGCAACTCCTGGTCAACATTCCCATCTGTGTGGCCAGTGTCGCTCTGTATACCCCTGCTCCTACTCAACATTCCCATCACTGTGTGGCCATGGTGTGCTCTGTCTAACCCAAGCAGCTCCTGGTGAACATTCCCATCTGTGTGTGGCCAGTGTGTGCACTGTATACCCCTGCTCCTGGTCAACATTCCCATCACTGTGTGGTCAGGATGTGCTCTGTATAACCCCTGCAACTCCTGGTCTCCATTCCCATCACTGTGTGGTCAGGATGTTCTCTGTATAACCCCTGCATCTCCTGGTCAAGATTCCCATCTCTGTGTGGCCACGATGTGCTCTGTCTAACCCCTGCAGCTCCTGGTCAACATTCCCATCTCCGTATGGCCAGGATGTGCTCTGCATAATCCCTGCTCCTGGTCAACATTCCCACCTCTGTGTGGTCAGGGTGTTCTCTGTATAACCCCTGCAACTCCTGGTCAACATTCCCATCTGTGTGGCCAGGGTGTGCTCTGTTAACCCCTGCTCCTGGTCAACATTCCCATCACTGTGTGATCAAGGTGTGCTCTGTCTAACCCCAGCAGCTCCTGTTCAACATTCCCATCTGTGTGTGGCCAAGGTGTGCTCTGTATAACCCCTGCAGCTCATGGTCAACATTCCCATCTATGTGTGGCCAGGGTGTGCTCTGTATAACCCCTGCAGCTCATGGTCAACATTCCCATCTCTGTGTGGCCAGGGTGTGCACTGTATAACCCCAGCAACTCCTGGTCAACATTCGCGTCTCTGTGTGTGGCCAGGGCTGCTCTGTATAACCCCAGCAGCTCCTGGTCAACATTCTCATCTCTGTGTGTGGCCAGGGTGTGCACTGTATAACCCCAGCAGCTCCTGGTCAACATTCGCATCTCTGTGTGTGGCCAGGGCGTGCTCTGTATAACCCCAGCAGCTCCTGGTCAACATTCTCATCTCTGTGTGTGGCCAGGGTGTGCTCTGTGTAACCCCAGCAGCTCCTGGTCAACATTCCCATCTCTGTGTGGCCATGGTGTGCTCTGTATAACCCCTGCAGCTCCTGGTCAACATTCCCATCTCTGTGTGGCCAGGCTGTGCTCAGTATAACTCCTGCAGCTCCTGGTCGACATTGCCATCTCTGTGTGTCGATGGTGTGCTCTGTATAACCCCAGCAGCTCCTGGTCAACATTCCCATCTCTGTGTGGCCAGGGTGTGCTCTGTATAACCCTTTTCAGCTCCTGGTGAACATTCCCATCTCTGTGTGGCCAGGATGTGCACTGTATAACCCCAGAAGCTCCTCGTCAACATTCCCATCTCTGTGTGTGGCCAGGGTGTGCTCTGTATAACTCCTGCAGCTCCTGGTTAACATTCCCATCTCTGTGTGGCCAGGGTGTGCTCTTTATACTCCTGCAGCTCCTGTTCAACATTCCCATCTCTGTGTGGCCAGGATGTGCTCTGTATACTCCTGCAGCTCCTGGTCAACATTCCCATCTCTGTGTGTGGTCAGGATGTGCTCTGTATCACCCCTGCAGCTCCTGGTCAACATTCCCATCTCTGTGTGGCCAGGATGTGCACTGTATAATCCCAGTAGCTCCTGGTCAACATTCCCATCTCTGTGTGTGGCCAGGGTGTGCTCTGTATAACTCCTGCAGCTCCTGGTCAACATTCCCATCTCTGTGTGTGGTCAGGGGGTGCTCTGTATAACTCCTGCAGCTCCTGGTCAACATTCCCATCTCTGTGTGGCCAGGGTGTGCTCTGTATAACCCCTGCAGCTCCTGGTTAACATTCCCATCTCTGTGTGTGGCCACAATGTGCTCGGTATAACTCCTGCAGCTCCTGGTCAACATTCCCAACTCTGTGTGGCCAGTGTGTGCTCTGTATAATCCTTGCAGCTCCTGGTCAACATTCCCATCTCTGTGAGGCCAGGGTGGCTCTGTATAACACCTGCAGCTCCTGGTCAACATTCCCATCTCTGTGTGGCCAGGGCGTGCTCTGTATAACCCCTGCAGCTCCTGGTCAACATTCCCAGCTGTGTGTTCCCAGGGTATGCTCTGTATAACTCCTGCAACTCCTGGTCAACATTCCCATCTCTGTGTGGCCAGGTTGTGCTCTGTATAACTCCTGCACCTCCTGGTCAACATTCCCATTTCTGTGTGTGGGCACGGTGTGCTCTGTATAACCCCTGCAGCTCCTGGTCAACATTCCCATCTCTGTGTGGCCAGGGTGTGCTCTGTATAACACCTGCAGCTCCTGGTCAACATTCCCATCTCTGTGTGTCCAGGGTGTGCTCTGCATAAACCCTGCAGCTCCTGGTCAACATTCCCATCTCTGTGTGGCCAGGGTGTGCTCTGTATAACCCCTGCAGCTCCTGGTCAACATTCCCATCTCTGTGTGGCCAGGGTGTGCTCTGTATACCCCCTGCAGCTCCTGGTCAACATTCCCTTCTCTGTGTGGCCAGGGTGTGCTCTGTATAACCCCTGCTCCTGGTCAACATTCCCTTCTCTGTGTGGCCAGGGTGTGCTCTGTATAACCCCTGTTCCTGGTCAACATTCCCACCTTTGTGTGTGGCCAGGGTGTGCTCTGTATAACCCCTACAGCTCCTGGTCAACATTAACACCTCTGTGTGGTCAGGGTGTTCTCTGTATAACCCCTGCAACTCCTGGTCAACATTCCCATCTGTATGGCCAGGTTGTGCTCTGTTAACCCCTGCTCCTGGTCAACATTCCCATCTCTGTGTGCCCAGGGTATGCTCTGTCTAACCCCAGCAGCTCCTGGTCAACATTCCCATCTGTGTGTGGCCAGGGTGTGCTCTGTATAACCCCTGCAGCTCCTGGTCAACATTCCCATCTCTGTGTGGCCAGTGTGGGATCTGTATAACCCCTGCAACTCCTGGTCAACATTCCCATCTGTGTGGTCAGGATGTGTTCTGTAATACCCCTGCAACTCCTAGTCAACATTCCCATCTGTGTGGCCAGGGTCGCTCTGTATACCCCTCCTCCTGTTCAACATTCCCATCACTGTGTGGCCAGGGTGTGTTCTGTCTAACCCAAGCAGCTCCTGGTCAACATTCCCATCTGTGTGTGGCCAGGGTATGCTCTGTGTACCCGTGCTCCTGGTCAACATTCCCATCACTGTGTGGTCAGGATGTGCTCTGTATAACCCCTGCAACTCCTGGTCTACATTCCCATCACTGTGTGGTCAGGATGTTCTCTGTATAACCCCTGCATCTCCTGGTCAAGATTCCCATCTGTGTGTTTCCACGATGTGCTCGGTCTAACCCCAGCAGCTCCTGGTCAACATTCCCATATCCGTATGGCCAGGATGTGCTCTGCATAATCCCTGCTCCTGGTCAACATTCCCACCTCTGTGTGGTCAGGGTGTTCTCTGTATAACCCTTACAACTCCTGGTCAACATTCCCATCTGAGTGGCCAAGGTGTGCTCTGTTAACCCCTGCTCCTGGTCAACATTCCCATCACTGTGTGATCAGGGTGTGTTCTGTCTAACCCCAGCAGCTCCTGGTCAACATTCCCATCTGTGTTTGGCCAGGGTGTGCTCTGTATAACCCCTGTAGCTCTTGGCCAACATTCCCATCTCTGTGTGGCCAGGGTGTGCTCTGTATAAACCCTGCTCCTGGTCAACATTCCCATCTCTGTGTGGCCAGGGTGTGCTCTGTATAACCCCTGCTCCTGGTCAACATTCCCTTCTCTGTTTGGCCAGGGTGTGCTCTGTATAACCCCTGCTCCTGGTCAACATTCCCACCTCTGTGTGTGGCCAGGATGTTCTCTGTATAACCCCTGCAGCTCCTGGTCAACATTCCCACCTATTTGTGGTCAGGTGTGCTCTGTATAACCCCTGCAGCTCCTGGTCAACATTCCCATCTCTGTGTGGCCAGGGTGTGCTCTGTATAACACCTGCAGCTCCTGGTCAACATTCCCATCTCTGTGTGTCCAGGGTGTGCTCTGCATAAACCCTGCAGCTCCTGGTCAACATTCCCATCTCTGTGTGGCCAGGGTGTGCTCTGTATACCCCCTGCAGCTCCTGGTCAACATTCCCTTCTCTGTGTGGCCAGGGTGTGCTCTGTATAACCCCTGCTCCTGGTCAACATTCCCTTCTCTGTGTGGCCAGGGTGTGCTCTGTATAACCCCTGTTCCTGGTCAACATTCCCACCTTTGTGTGTGGCCAGGGTGTGCTCTGTATAACCCCTGCAGCTCCTGGTCAACATTAACACCTCTGTGTGGTCAGGGTGTTCTCTGTATAACCCCTGCAACTCCTGGTCAACATTCCCATCTGTATGGCCAGGTTGTGCTCTGTTAACCCCTGCTCCTGGTCAACATTCCCATCTCCGTGTGCCCAGGGTATGCTCTGTCTAACCCCAGCAGCTCCTGGTCAACATTCCCATCTGTGTGTGGCCAGGGTGTGCTCTGTATAACCCCTGCAGCTCCTGGTCAACATTCCCATCTGTGTGTGGCCAGTGTGGGATCTGTATAACCCCTGCAACTCCTGGTCATCATTCCCATCTGTGTGGTCAGGATGTGTTCTGTAATACCCCTGCGACTCCTAGTCAACATTCCCATCTGTGTGGCCAGGGTCGCTCTGTATACCCCTCCTCCTGGTCAACATTCCCATCACTGTGTGGCCAGGGTGTGTTCTGTCTAACCCAAGCAGCTCCTGGTCAACATTCCCATCTGTGTTTGGCCAGGGTGTGCTCTGTATAACCCCTGCAGCTCCTGGCCAACATTCCCATCTCTGTGTGGCCAGGGTGTGCTCTGTATAAACCCTGCTCCTGGTCAACATTCCCATCTCTGTGTGGCCAGGGTGTGCTCTGTATAACCCCTGCTCCTGGTCAACATTCCCTTCTCTGTTTGGCCAGGGTGTGCTCTGTATAACCCCTGCTCCTGGTCAACATTCCCACCTCTGTGTGTGGCCAGGGTGTGCTCTGTATAACCCCTGCAGCTCCTGGTCAACATTCCCACCTCTGTGTGGTCAGGTGTGCTCTGTCTGACCCCTGCCGCTCCTGGTCAACATTCCCATCTCTGTGTGGTCAGGGTGTGCTCTGTATAACCCCTGCAGCTCCTGGTCGACATTCACATCTCTGTGTGGCCAGGGTGTGCTCTGTATAACCCCTGCAGTTCCTGGTCAACAGTCCCATCTCTGTGTGGCCAGGGTGTGCTCTGTATAACTCCTGCAGCTCATGGTCAACATGTCCTTCTCTGTGAGGCCAGGTGGCGTTCTGTATAACCCCTGCAGCTCCTGGTCAACATTCCCATCTCTGTGTGTGGCCAGGGTGTGCACTGTATAACCCCAGCAGCTCCTGGTCAACATTCGCATCTCTGTGTGTGGCCAGGGCGTGCTCTGTATAACCCCAGCAGCTCCTGGTCAACATTCTCATCTCTGTGTGTGGCCAGGGTGTGCTCTGTGTAACTCCAGCAGCTCCTGGTCAACATTCCCATCTCTGTGTGGCCATGGTGTGCTCTGTATAACCCCTGCAGCTCCTGGTCAACATTCCCATCTCTGTGTGGCCAGGCTGTGCTCAGTATAACTCCTGCAGCTCCTGGTCGACATTCCCATCTCTGTGTGTCGATGGTGTGCTCTGTATAACCCCAGCAGCTCCTGGTCAACATTCCCATCTCTGTGTGGCCAGGGTGTGCTCTGTATAACCCTTTTCAGCTCCTGGTGAACATTCCCATCTCTGTGTGGCCAGGATGTGCACTGTATAAGCCCAGAAGCTCCTCGTCAACATTCCCATCTCTGTGTGTGGCCAGGGTGTGCTCTGTATAACTCCTGCAGCTCCTGGTTAACATTCCCATCTCTGTGTGGCCAGGGTGTGCTCTTTATACTCCTGCAGCTCCTGTTCAACATTCCCATCTCTGTGTGGCCAGGATGTGCTCTGTATACTCCTGCAGCTCCTGGTCAACATTCCCATCTCTGTGTGTGGTCAGGATGTGCTCTGTATCACCCCTGCAGCTCCTGGTCAACATTCCCATCTCTGTGTGGCCAGGATGTGCACTGTATAATCCCAGTAGCTCCTGGTCAACATTCCCATCTCTGTGTGTGGCCACGATGTGCTCTGTATAACTCCTGCAGCTCCTGGTCAACATTCCCAACTCTGTGTGGCCAGGGTGTGCTCTGTATAATCCTTGCAGCTCCTGGTCAACATTCCCATCTCTGTGAGGCCAGGGTGGCTCTGTATAACACCTGCAGCTCCTGGTCAACATTCCCATCTCTGTGTGGCCAGGGTGAGCTCTGTATAACCCCTGCAGCTCCTGGTCAACATTCCCAGCTGTGTGTTCCCAGGGTATGCTCTGTATAACTCCTGCAGCTCCTGGTCAACATTCCCATCTCTGTGTGGCCAGGTTGTGCTCTGTATAACTCCTGCAGCTCCTGGTCAACATTCCCATTTCTGTGTGTGGGCAGGGTGTGCTCTGTATAACCCCTGCAGCTCCTGGTCAACATTCCCATCTCTGTGTGGCCAGGGTGTGCTCTGTATAACACCTGCAGCTCCTGGTCAACATTCCCATCTCTGTGTGTCCAGGGTGTGCTCTGCAGAAACCCTGCAGCTCCTGGTCAACATTCCCATCTCTGTGTGGCCAGGGTGTGCTCTGTATAACCCCTGCAGCTCCTGGTCAACATTCCCATCTCTGTGTGGCCAGGGTGTGCTCTGTATACCCCCTGCAGCTCCTGGTCAACATTCCCTTCTCTGTGTGGCCAGGGTGTGCTCTGTATAACCCCTGCTCCTGGTCAACATTCCCTTCTCTGTGTGGCCAGGGTGTGCTCTGTATAACCCCTGTTCCTGGTCAACATTCCCACCTTTGTCTGTGGCCAGGGTGTGCTCTGTATAACCCCTACAGCTCCTGGTCAACATTAACACCTCTGTGTGGTCAGGGTGTTCTCTGTATAACCCCTGCAACTCCTGGTCAACATTCCCATCTGTATGGCCAGGTTGTGCTCTGTTAACCCCTGCTACTGGTCAACATTCCCATCTCTGTGTGCCCAGGGTATGCTCTGTCTAACCCCAGCAGCTCCTGGTCAACATTCCCATCTGTGTGTGGCCAGGGTGTGCTCTGTATAACCCCTGTAGCTCCTGGTCAACATTCCCATCTCTGTGTGGCCAGTGTGGGATCTGTATAACCCCTGCAACTCCTGGTCAACATTCCCATCTGTGTGGTCAGGATGTGTTCTGTAATACCCCTGCAACTCCTAGTCAACATTCCCATCTGTGTGGCCAGGGTCGCTCTGTATACCCCTCCTCCTGGTCAACAGTCCCATCACTGTGTGGCCAGGGTGTGTTCTGTCTAACCCAAGCAGCTCCTGGTCAACATTCCCATCTGTGTGTGGCCAGGGTATGCTCTGTGTACCCCTGCTCCTGGTCAACATTCACATCACTGTGTGGTCAGGATGTGCTCTGTATAACCCCTGCAACTCCTGGTCTACATTCC
This sequence comes from Scyliorhinus torazame, assembly GCF_047496885.1. Taxonomy (NCBI): domain Eukaryota; kingdom Metazoa; phylum Chordata; class Chondrichthyes; order Carcharhiniformes; family Scyliorhinidae; genus Scyliorhinus; species Scyliorhinus torazame. The sequence goes on from NC_092711.1 coordinate 22,402,716, forward strand.
CATCACTGTGTGGTCAGGATGTTCTCTGTATAACCCCTGCATCTCCTGGTCAAGATTCCCATCTGTGTGTGTCCACGATGTGCTCGGTCTAACCCCAGCAGCTCCTGGTCAACATTCCCATCTCCGTATGGCCAGGATGTGCTCTGCATAATCCCTGCTCCTGGTCAACATTCCCACCTCTGTGTGGTCAGGGTGTTCTCTGTATAACCCTTACAACTCCTGGTCAACATTCCCATCTGAGTGGCCAAGGTGTTCTCTGTTAACCCCTGCTCCTGGTCAACATTCCCATCACTGTGTGATCAGGGTGTGCTCTGTCTAACCCCAGCAGCTCCTGGTCAACATTCCCATCTGTGTTTGGCCAGGGTGTGCTCTGTATAACCCCTGCAGCTCCTGGCCAACATTCCCATCTCTGTGTGGCCAGGGTGTGCTCTGTATAAACCCTGCTCCTGGTCAACATTCCCATCTCTGTGTGGCCAGGGTGTGCTCTGTATAACCCCTGCTCCTGGTCAACATTCCCTTCTCTGTTTGGCCACGGTGTGCTCTGTATAACCCCTGCTCCTGGTCAACATTCCCACCTCTGTGTGTGGCCAGGGTGTGCTTTGTATAACCCCTGCAGCTCCTGGTCAACATTCCCACCTCTGTGTGGTCAGGTGTGCTCTGTATAAACCCTGCAGCTCCTGGTCAACATTCCCATCTCTGTGTGGCCAGGGTGTGCTCTGTATAACACCTGCAGCTCCTGGTCAACATTCCCATCTCTGTGTGTCCAGGGTGTGCTCTGCATAAACCCTGCAGATCCTGGTCAACATTCCCATCTCTGTGTGGCCAGGGTGTGGTCTGTATACCCCCTGCAGCTCCTGGTCAACATTCCCTTCTCTGTGTGGCCAGGGTGTGCTCTGTATAACCCCTGCTCCTGGTCAACATTCCCTTCTCTGTGTGGCCAGGGTGTGCTCTGTATAACCCCTGTTCCTGGTCAACATTCCCACCTTTGTGTGTGGCCAGGGTGTGCTCTGTAAAACCCCTGCAGCTCCTGGTCAACATTAACACCTCTGTGTGGTCAGGGTGTTCTCTGTATAACCCCTGCAACTCCTGGTCAACATTCCCATCTGTATGGCCAGGTTGTGCTCTGTTAACCCCTGCTCCTGGTCAACATTCCCATCTCTGTGTGCAGAGGGTATGCTCTGTCTAACCCCAGCAGCTCCTGGTCAACATTCCCATCTGTGTGTGGCCAGGGTGTGCTCTGTATAACCCCTGCAGCTCCTGGTCAACATTCCCATCTCTGTGTGGCCAGTGTGTGATCTGTATAACCCCTGCAACTCCTGGTCAACATTCCCATCTGTGTGGTCAGGATGTGTTCTGTAATACCCCTGCAACTCCTAGTCAACATTCCCATCTGTGTGGCCAGGGTCGCTCTGTATACCCGTCCTCCTGGTCAACATTCCCATCACTGTGTGGCCAGGGTGTGTTCTGTCTAACCCAAGCAGCTCCTGGTCAACATTCCCATCTGTGTTTGGCCAGGGTGTGCTCTGTATAACCCCTGCAGCTCCTGGCCAACATTCCCATCTCTGTGTGGCCAGGGTGTGCTCTGTATAAACCCTGCTCCTGGTCAACATTCCCATCTCTGTGTGGCCAGGGTGTGCTCTGTATAACCCCTGCTCCTGGTCAACATTCCCTTCTCTGTTTGGCCAGGGTGTGCTCTGTATAACCCCTGCTCCTGGTCAACATTCCCACCTCTGTGTGTGGCCAGGGTGTGCTCTGTATAACCCCTGCAGCTCCTGGTCAACATTCCCACCTCTGTGTGGTCAGGTGTGCTCTGTATAACCCTTGCCGCTCCTGGTCAACATTCCCATCTCTGTGTGGTCAGGGTGTGCTCTGTATAACCCCTGCAGCTCCTGGTCGACATTCACATCTCTGTGTGGCCAGGGTGTGCTCTGTATAACCCCTGCAGTTCCTGGTCAACATTCCCATCTCTGTGTGGCCAGGGTGTGCTCTGTATAACTCCTGCAGCTCATGGTCAACATGTCCTTCTCTGTGAGGCCAGGTGGCGTTCTGTATAACCCCTGCAGTCCTGGTCAACATTCCCATCTCTGTGTGTGGCCAGGGTGTGCTCTGTATAACCCCTGCAGCTCCTGGTCAACATTCCCATCTGTGTGTGCCCAGGGTATGCTCTGTATAACTCCTGCAGCTCCTGGTCAACATTCCCATCTCTGTGTGGCCAGGTTGTGCTCTGTATAACTCCTGCAGCTCCTGGTCAACATTCCCAATTCTGTGTGTGGCCAGGGTGTGCTCTGTATAACCCCTGCAGCTCCTGGTTAACATTCCCATCTCTGTGTGCGGCCAGGGTGTGCTCTGTATAACTCCTGCAGCTCCTGGTCAACATTCCCATCTCTGTGTGGCCAGGGTGTGCTCAGTATAACCCCTGCAGCTACTGGTCAACATTCCCATCTGTGTGTGCCCAGGGTGTGCTCTGTATAACTCCTCAGCTCCTGGTCAACATTCCCATCTCTGTGTGTCCAGTGTGTGCTCTGTATAACCCCTGCAGCTCCTGGTGAACATTCCCATCTCTGTGTGGCCAGGATGTGCTCTGTATACTCCTGCAGCACCTGGTCAACATTCCCATCTCTGTCTGGCCAGGGTGTGCTCTGTATAACTCCTGCAGCTCCTGGTCAACATGTCCTTCTCTGTGAGGCCAACTGGCGCTCTGTATAACCCCTGCAGCTCCTGGTCAACATTCCCATCTCTGTGTGGCCAGGTTGTGCTCGGTATAACTCCTGCAACTTCTGGTCAATATTCCCATTTCTGTGTGGCCAGGGTGTGCTCTGTATAACCCCTGCAGCTCCTGGTCAGCATTCCCATCTCTGTGTGGCCAGGATGTGCTCTGTATGTCCCCTGCAGCTCCTGGTCAACATTCCCATCTGTGTGTGTGGCCAGGGTGTGCTCTGTATAACCCCTGCAACTTCTGGTCAACATTCCCATCTCTGTGTGGCCAGGGTGTGCACTGTATAACCCCTGCAGCTCATGGTGAACATTCCCATCTCTGTTTGTGCCCAGGGTGTGCTCTGTATAACCCCTGCAGCTCCTGGTGAACATTCCCATCTCTGTGTGGCAAGGATGTGCTCTGTATACTCCTGCAGCACCTGGTCAACATTCCCATCTCTGTCTGGCCAGGGTGTGCTCTGTATAACTCCTGCAGGTCCTGGTCAACATGTCCTTCTCTGTGAGGCCAACTGGCGCTCTGTATAACCCCTGCAGCTCCTGGTCAACATTCCCATCTCTGTGTGGCCAGGTTGTGCTCTGTATAGAACCTGCAACCCCTGGTCAATATTCCCATCACTGTGTGGCCAGGGTGTGCTCTGTCTAACCCAATCAGCTCATGGTCAACATTCACATCTGTGTGTGGCCAGGGAGTGCTCTGTATACCCCTGCTCCTGGTCAACATTCCTATCACTGTGTGGTCAGGATGTGCTCTGTATAACCCCTGCAACTCCTGGTCTACATTCCCATCACTGTGTGGTCAGGATGTTCTCTGTATAACCCCTGCATCTCCTGGTCAAGATTCCCATCTCTGTGTGGCCACGATGTGCTCTGTCTAACCCCTGCAGCTCCTGCTCAACATTCCCATCTCCGTATGGCCAGGATGTGCTCTGCATAATCCCTGCTCCTGGTCAACATTCCCACCTCTGTGTGGTCAGGGTGTTCTCTGTATAACCCCTGCAACTCCTGGTCAACATTCCCATCTGTGTGGCCAGGGTGTGCTCTGTTAACCCCTGCTCCTAGTCAACATTCCCATCACTGTGTGTCCAGGGTGTGCTCTGTCTAACCCCAGCAGCTCCTGGGCAACATTTCCATCTCTTTGTGTGGTCAGGGGGTGCTCTGTAAAACTCCTGCAGCTCCTGGTCAACCTTCCCATCTCTGTGTGGCCAGGGTGTGCTCTGTATAACCCCTGCAGCTCCTGGTTAACATTCCCATCTCTGTGTGTGGCCACAATGTGCTCTGTATAACTCCTGCAGCTCCTGGTCAACATTCCCATCTCTGTGTGGCCAGGGTGTGCTCTGTATAACCCCTGCAGCTCCTTTTCAACATTCCCATCTCTGTGAGGCCAGGGTGTGCTCTGTATAACACCTGCAGCTCCTGGTCAACATTCCCATCTCTGTGTGGCCAGGGTGTGCTCTGTATAACCCCTGCAGCTCCTGGTCAACATTCCCTTCTCTGTGTGGCCAGGGTGTGCTCTGTATAACCGCTGCTCCTGGTCAACATTCCCTTCTCTGTGTGGCCAGGTTGTGCTCTGTATAACCTCTGTTCCTGGTCAACATTCCCATCTCTGTGTGTGGCCAGGGTGTGCTCTGTATAACCCCTGCAGCTCCTGGTCAACATTCCCACCTCTGTGTGGTCAGGGTGTTCTCTGTATAACCCCTGCAACTCCTGGTCAACATTCCCATCTGTGTGGCCAGGGTGTGCTCTGTTAACCCCTGCTCCTGGTCAACATTCCCATCACTGTGTGATCAGGGTGTGCTCTGTCTAACCCCAGCAGCTCCTGGTCAACATTCCCATCTTTGTGTGGCCAGGGTGTGTTCTGTATAACCCCTGCAGCTCCTGGTCAACATTCCCATCTCTGTGTGGCCAGTGTGTGATCAGTATAACCCCTGCAACTCCTGGTCAACATTCCCATCTGTGTGGTCAGGATGTGCTCTGTATAACCCCTGCAACTCCTGGTCAACATTCCCATCTGTGTGGCCAGGGTCGCTCTGTATACCCCTGCTCCTGGTCAACATTCCCATCACTGTGTGGCCAGGGTGTGCTCTGTCTAACCCAAGCAGCTCATGGTCACATTCCCATCTGTCTGTGGCCAGGGTGTGCTCTGCATACCCCTGCTCCTGGTCAACATTCCCATCACTGTGTGGTCAGGATGTGCTCTGTCTCACCCCTTCAACTCCTGGTCTACATTCCCATCTCTGTGTGGCCACGATGTGCTCTGTCTAACCCCTGCAGCTCCTGGTCAACATTCCCATCTCCGTATGGCCAGGATGTGCTCTGCATAATCCCTGCTCCTGGTCAACATTCCCACCTCTGTGTGGTCAGGGTGTTCTGTGTATAACCCCTGCAACTCCTGGTCATCATTCCCATCTGTGTGGCCAGGGTGTGCTCTGTTAACCCCTGCTCCTAGTCAACATTCCCATCACTGTGTGTCCAGGGTGTGCTCTGTCTAACCCCAGCAGCTCCTGGTCATCATTTCCATCTCTGTGTGTGGTCAGGGGGTGCTCTGTATAACTCCTGCAGCTCCTGGTCAACCTTCCCATCTCTGTGTGGCCAGGGTGTGCTCTGTATAACCCCAGCAGCTCCTGGTCAACATTTCCATCTCTGTGTGTGGGCAGGGGGTGCTCTGTATAACTCCTGCAGCTGCTGGTCAACCTTCCCATCTCTGTGTGGTCAGGGGGTGCTCTGTATAACTCCTGCAGCTCCTGGTCAACATTCCGATCTCGGTGTGGCCAGGGTGTGCTCCGTATAACCCCTGCAGCTCCTGGTCAACATTCCCATCTCTGTGAGGCCAGGCTGTGCTCTGTATAACACCTGCAGCTCCTGGTCAACATTCCCATCTCTGTGTGGCCAGGGTGTGCTCTGATTAACTCCTGCAGCTCCTGGTCAACATGTCCTTCTCAGTGAGGCCAGGGTGTGCTCTGTATAACCCCAGCTCCTGGTCAACATTCCCATCTCTGTGTGGCCAGTTTGTGCTCTGTATAACTCCTGCAGCTCCTGGTCAACATTCCCATTTCTGTGTGTGGGCAGGGTGTGCTCTGTATAACCCCTGCAGCTCCTGGTCAACATTCCCATCTCTGTGTGTCCAGGGTGTGCTCTGTATAACCCCTGCAGCTCCTGGTCAACATTCCCATCTTTGTGTGTCGATGGTGTGCTCTGTATAACCCCAGCAGCTCCTGGTCAACATTCCCATCTCTGTGTGGCCAGGGTGTGCTCTGCATAACCCCTGCAGCTCCTGGTCAACATTCCCATCTCTGTGTGGCCAGGGTGTGCTCTGTATAACCCCTGCAGCTCCTGGTCAACATTCTCATCTCTGTGTGGCCAGGGTGTGCTCTGTATAACCCCTGCAGCTCCTGGTTAACATTCCCATCTCTGTTTGGCCAGGGTGTGCTCTGTATAACCCCTGCAGCTCCTGGTCAACATTCCCATCTCTGTGTGGCCAGTGTGGGATCTGTATAACCCCTGCAACTCCTGGTCAACATTCCCATCTGTGTGGTCAGGATGTGCTCTGTATAACCCCTGCAACTCCTGGTCAACATTCCCATCTGTGTGGCCAGGGTCGCTCTGTATACCCCTGCTCCTGGTCAACATTCCCATCACTGTGTGGCCAGGGTGTGCTCTGTCTAACCCAAGCAGCTCCTGGTGAACATTCCCATCTGTGTGTGGCCAGGGTGTGCTCTGTATACCCCTGCTCCTGGTCAACATTCCCATCACTGTGTGGTCAGGATGTGCTCTGTATAACCCCTGCAACTCCTGGTCTCCATTCCCATCACTGTGTGGTCAGGATGTTCTCTGTATAACCCCTGCATGTCCTGGTCAAGATTCCCATCTCTGTGTGGCCACGATGTGCTCTGTCGAACCCCTGCAGCTCCTGGTCAACATTCCCATCTCCGTATGGCCAGGATGTGCTCTGCATAATCCCTGCTCCTGGTCAACATTCCCACTTCTGTGTGGTCAGGGTGTTCTCTGTATAACCCCTGCAACTCCTGGTCAACATTCCCATCTGTGTGGCCAGGGTGTGCTCTGTTAACCCCTGCTCCTGGTCAACATTCCCATCACTGTGTGATCAAGGTGTGCTCTGTCTAACCCCAGCAGTTCCTGGTCAACATTCCCATCTCTGTGTGTCCAGGGTGTGCTCTGTATAACCCCTGCAGCTCCTGGTAAACATTCCCATCTCTGTGTGGCCAGGGTGTGCTTTGTTTAACCGCTGCAGCTCCTGGTCAACATTCCCATCTCTGTGTGGCCGGGGTGTGCTCTGTATAACCCCTGCAGCTACTGGTAAACATTCCCATCTCTGTGTGGCCAGGGTGTGCTCTGTATAACCGCTGCACTTGGTCAACATTCCCTTCTCTGTGTGGGCAGGGTGTGCTCTGTATAACCCCTGCAGCTCCTGGCCAACATTCACATCTCTGTGTGGCCAGTGTGGGATCTGTATAACCCCTGCAACTCCTGGTCAACATTCCCATCTGTGTGGTCAGGATGTGCTCTGTATAACCCCTGCAGCTCCTGGTCAACATTCCCATCTCTGTGTGTCCAGGGTGTGCTCTGCATAACCCCTGCAGCTCCTGGTCAACATTCCCATCTCTGTGTGGCCAGGGTGTGCTCTGTATAACCCCAGCAGCTCCTGGTCAACATTCCCATCTCTGTGTGGCCAGGGTGTGCTCTGTATAACCCCTGCAGCTCCTGGTCAACATTCCCATCTCTGTGTGGCCAGGGTGTGCTCTGTATAACCCCTGCAGCTCCTGTTAAACATTCCCATCTCTGTGAGGCCAGGGTGTGCTCTGTATAACACCTGCAGCTCCTGGTCAACATTCCCATCTCTGTGTGGCCAGGGTGTGCTCTGTATAACCCCTGCAGCTCCTGGTCAACATTCCCTTCTCTGTGTGGCCAGGGTGTGCTATGTATAACCCCTGCTCCTGGTCAACATTCCCTTCTCTGTGTGGCCAGGTTGTGCTCTGTATAACCTCTGTTCCTGGTCAACATTCCCATCTCTGTGTGTGGCCGGGGTGTGCTCTGTATAACCCCTGCAGCTCCTGGTCAACATTCCCACCTCTGTGTGGTCAGGGTGTTCTCTGTATAACCCCTGCAACTCCTGGTCAACATTCCCATCTGTGTGGCCAGGGTGTGCTCTGTTAACCCCTGCTCCTGGTCAACATTCCCATCACTGTGTGATCAGGGTGTGCTCTGTCTAACCCCAGCAGCTCCTGGTCAACATTCCCATCTGTGTGTAGCCAGGGTGTGCTCTGTATAACCCCTGCAGCTCCTGGTCAACATTCCCATCTCTGTGTGGCCAGTGTGTGATCAGTATAACCCCTGCAACTCCTGGTCAACATTCCCATCTGTGTGGTCAGGATGTGCTCTGTATAACCCCTGCAACTCCTGGTCAACTTTCCCATCTGTGTGGCCAGGGTCGCTCTGTATACCCCTGCTCCTGGTCAACATTCCCATCACTGTGTGGCCAGGGTGTGCTCTGTCTAACCCAAGCAGCTCATGGTCAACATTCCCATCTGTCTGTGGCCAGGGTGTGCTCTGTATACCCCTGCTCCTGGTCAACATTCCCATCACTGTGTGGTCAGGATGTGCTCTGTCTCACCCCTTCAACTCTTGGTCTACATTCCCATCTCTGTGTGGCCACGATGTGTTCTGTCTAACCCCTGCAGCTCCTGGTCAACATTCCCATCTCCGTATGGCCAGGATGTGCTCTGCATAATCCCTGCTCCTGGTCAACATTCCCACCTCTGTGTGGTCAGGGTGTTCTCTGTATAACCCCTGCAACTCCTGGTCATCATTCCCATCTGTGTGGCCAGGGTGTGCTCTGTTAACCCCTGCTCCTAGTCAACATTCCCATGACTGTGTGTCCAGGGTGTGCTCTGTCTAACCCCAGCAGCTCCTGGTCAACATTTCCATCTCTGTGTGTGGTCAGGGGGTGCTCTGTATAACTCCTGCAGCTCCTGGTCAACCTTCCCATCTCTGTGTGGCCAGGGTGTGCTCTGTATAACCCCAGCAGCTCCTGGTCAACATTTCCATCTCTGTGTGTGGGCAGGGGGTGCTCTGTATAACTCCTGCAGCTGCTGGTCAACCTTCCCATCTCTGTGTGGTCAGGGGGTGCTCTGTATAACTCCTGCAGCTCCTGGTCAACCTTCCCATCTCTGTGTGTCCAGGGTGCTCTGTCTAACCCCAGCAGCTCCTGGTCAACATTTCCATCTCTGTGTGTGGGCAGGGTGTGCTCTGTATATCTCCTGCAGCTCCTGGTCAACATTCCGATCTCTGTGTGGCCAGGGTGTGCTCCGTATAACCCCTGCAGCTCCTGGTCAACATTCCCATCTCTGTGAGGCCAGGCTGTGCTCTGTATAACACCTGCAGCTCCTGGTCAACATTCCCATCTCTGTGTGGCCAGGGTGTGCTCTGATTAACTCCTGCAGCTCCTGGTCAACATGTCCTTCTCAGTGAGGCCAGGGTGTGCTCTGTATAACCCCAGCTCCTGGTCAACATTCCCACATCTGTGTGGCCAGTTTGTGCTCTGTATAACTCCTGCAGCTCCTGGTCAACATTCCCATGTCTGTGTGTGGGCAGGGTGTGCTCTGTATAACCCCTGCAGCTCCTGGTCAACATTCCCATCTCTGTGTGGCCAGGGTGTGCTCTGTATAACCCCTGCAGCTCCTGGTCAACATTCCCATCTCTGTGTGGCCAGGGTGTGCTCTGTATAACCCCTGCAGCTCCTGGTCAACATTCCCATCTCTGTGTGGCCAGGGTGTGCTCTGTATAACCCCTGCTCCTGGTCAACATTCCCTTCTCTGTGTGGCCAGGGTGTGCTCTGTATAACCCCTGTTCCTGGTCAACATTCCCACCTTTGTCTGTGGCCAGGGTGTGCTCTGTATAACCCCTACAGCTCCTGGTCAACATTAACACCTCTGTGTGGTCAGGGTGTTCTCTGTATAACCCCTGCAACTCCTGGTCAACATTCCCATCTGTATGGCCAGGTTGTGCTCTGTTAACCCCTGCTACTGGTCAACATTCCCATCTCTGTGTGCCCAGGGTATGCTCTGTCTAACCCCAGCAGCTCCTGGTCAACATTCCCATCTGTGTGTGGCCAGGGTGTGCTCTGTATCACCCCTGTAGCTCCTGGTCAACATTCCCATCTCTGTGTGGCCAGTGTGGGATCTGTATAACCCCTGCAACTCCTGGTCAACATTCCCATCTGTGTGGTCAGGATGTGTTCTGTAATACCCCTGCAACTCCTAGTCAACATTCCCATCTGTGTGGCCAGGGTCGCTCTGTATACCCCTCCTCCTGGTCAACAGTCCCATCACTGTGTGGCCAGGGTGTGTTCTGTCTAACCCAAGCAGCTCCTGGTCAACATTCCCATCTGTGTGTGGCCAGGGTATGCTCTGTGTACCCCTGCTCCTGGTCAACATTCACATCACTGTGTGGTCAGGATGTGCTCTGTATAACCCCTGCAACTCCTGGTCTACATTCCCATCACTGTGTGGTCAGGATGTTCTCTGTATAACCCCTGCATCTCCTGGTCAAGATTCCCATCTGTGTGTGTCCACGATGTGCTCGGTCTAACCCCAACAGCTCCTGGTCAACATTCCCATCTCCGTATGGCCAGGATGTGCTCTGCATAATCCCTGCTCCTGGTCAACATTCCCACCTCTGTGTGGTCAGGGTGTTCTCTGTATAACCCTTACAACTCCTGGTCAACATTCCCATCTGAGTGGCCAAGGTGTTCTCTGTTAACCCCTGCTCCTGGTCAACATTCCCATCAATGTGTGATCAGGGTGTGCTCTGTCTAACCCCAGCAGCTCCTGGTCAACATTCCCATCTGTGTTTGGCCAGGGTGTGCTCTGTATAACCCCTGCAGCTCCTGGCCAACATTCCCATCTCTGTGTGGCCAGGGTGTGCTCTGTATAAACCCTGCTCCTGGTCAACATTCCCATCTCTGTGTGGCCAGGGTGTGCTCTGTATAACCCCTGCTCCTGGTCAACATTCCCTTCTCTGTTTGGCCAGGGTGTGCTCTGTATAACCCCTGCTCCTGGTCAACATTCCCACCTCTGTGTGTGGCCAGGGTGTGCTTTGTATAACCCCTGCAGCTCCTGGTCAACATTCCCACCTCTGTGTGGTCAGGTGTGCTCTGTATAACCCCTGCAGCTCCTGGTCAACATTCCCATCTCTGTGTGGCCAGGGTGTGCTCTGTATAACACCTGCAGCTCCTGGTCAACATTCCCATCTCTGTGTGTCCAGGGTGTGCTCTGCATAAACCCTGCAGATCCTGGTCAACATTCCCATCTCTGTGTGGCCAGGGTGTGGTCTGTATACCCCCTGCAGCTCCTGGTCAACATTCCCTTCTCTGTGTGGCCAGGGTGTGCTCTGTATAACCCCTGCTCCTGGTCAACATTCCCTTCTCTGTGTGGCCAGGGTGTGCTCTGTATAACCCCTGTTCCTGGTCAACATTCCCACCTTTGTGTGTGGCCAGGGTGTGCTCTGTAAAACCCCTGCAGCTCCTGGTCAACATTAACACCTCTGTGTGGTCAGGGTGTTCTCTGTATAACCCCTGCAACTCCTGGTCAACATTCCCATCTGTATGGCCAGGTTGTGCTCTGTTAACCCCTGCTCCTGGTCAACATTCCCATCTCTGTGTGCAGAGGGTATGCTCTGTCTAACCCCAGCAGCTCCTGGTCAACATTCCCATCTGTGTGTGGCCAGGGTGTGCTCTGTATAACCCCTGCAGCTCCTGGTCAACATTCCCATCTCTGTGTGGCCAGTGTGTGATCTGTATAACCCCTGCAACTCCTGGTCAACATTCCCATCTGTGTGGTCAGGATGTGTTCTGTAATACCCCTGCAACTCCTAGTCAACATTCCCATCTGTGTGGCCAGGGTCGCTCTGTATACCCCTCCTCCTGGTCAACATTCCCATCACTGTGTGGCCAGGGTGTGTTCTGTCTAACCCAAGCAGCTCCTGGTCAACATTCCCATCTGTGTTTGGCCAGGGTGTGCTCTGTATAACCCCTGCAGCTCCTGGCCAACATTCCCATCTCTGTGTGGCCAGGGTGTGCTCTGTATAAACCCTGCTCCTGGTCAACATTCCCATCTCTGTGTGGCCAGGGTGTGCTCTGTATAACCCCTGCTCCTGGTCAACATTCCCTTCTCTGTTTGGCCAGGGTGTGCTCTGTATAACCCCTGCTCCTGGTCAACATTCCCACCTCTGTGTGTGGCCAGGGTGTGCTCTGTATAACCCCTGCAGCTCCTGGTCAACAGTCCCACCTCTGTGTGGTCAGGTGTGCTCTGTATAACCCTTGCCGCTCCTGGTCAACATTCCCATCTCTGTGTGGTCAGGGTGTGCTCTGTATAACCCCTGCAGCTCCTGGTCGACATTCACATCTCTGTGTGGCCAGGGTGTGCTCTGTATAACCCCTGCAGTTCCTGGTCAACATTCCCATCTCTGTGTGGCCAGGGTGTGCTCTGTATAACTCCTGCAGCTCATGGTCAACATGTCCTTCTCTGTGAGGCCAGGTGGCGTTCTGTATAACCCCTGCAGTCCTGGTCAACATTCCCATCTCTGTGTGTGGCCAGGGTGTGCTCTGTATAACCCCTGCAGCTCCTGGTCAACATTCCCATCTGTGTGTGCCCAGGGTATGCTCTGTATAACTCCTGCAGCTCCTGGTCAACATTCCCATCTCTGTGTGGCCAGGTTGTGCTCTGTATAACTCCTGCAGCTCCTGGTCAACATTCCCAATTCTGTGTGTGGCCAGGGTGTGCTCTGTATAACCCCTGCAGCTCCTGGTTAACATTCCCATCTCTGTGTGCGGCCAGGGTGTGCTCTGTATAACTCCTGCAGCTCCTGGTCAACATTCCCATCTCTGTGTGGCCAGGGTGTGCTCAGTATAACCCCTGCAGCTACTGGTCAACATTCCCATCTGTGTGTGCCCAGGGTGTGCTCTGTATAACTCCTCAGCTTTGGTCAACATTCCCATCTCTGTGTGTCCAGTGTGTGCTCTGTATAACCCCTGCAGCTCCTGGTGAACATTCCCATCTCTGTGTGGCCAGGATGTGCTCTGTATACTCCTGCAGCACCTGGTCAACATTCCCATCTCTGTCTGGCCAGGGTGTGCTCTGTATAACTCCTGCAGCTCCTGGTCAACATGTCCTTCTCTGTGAGGCCAACTGGCGCTCTGTATAACCCCTGCAGCTCCTGGTCAACATTCCCATCTCTGTGTGGCCAGGTTGTGCTCGGTATAACTCCTGCAACTTCTGGTCAATATTCCCATTTCTGTGTGGCCAGGGTGTGCTCTGTATAACCCCTGCAGCTCCTGGTCAGCATTCCCATCTCTGTGTGGCCAGGATGTGCTCTGTATGTCCCCTGCAGCTCCTGGTCAACATTCCCATCTGTGTGTGTGGCCAGGGTGTGCTCTGTATAACCCCTGCAACTTCTGGTCAACATTCCCATCTCTGTGTGGCCAGGGTGTGCACTGTATAACCCCTGCAGCTCATGGTGAACATTCCCATCTCTGTTTGTGCCCAGGGTGTGCTCTGTATAACCCCTGCAGCTCCTGGTGAACATTCCCATCTCTGTGTGGCAAGGATGTGCTCTGTATACTCCTGCAGCACCTGGTCAACATTCCCATCTCTGTCTGGCCAGGGTGTGCTCTGTATAACTCCTGCAGGTCCTGGTCAACATGTCCTTCTCTGTGAGGCCAACTGGCGCTCTGTATAACCCCTGCAGCTCCTGGTCAACATTCCCATCTCTGTGTGGCCAGGTTGTGCTCTGTATAGAACCTGCAACCCCTGGTCAATATTCCCATCACTGTGTGGCCAGGGTGTGCTCTGTCTAACCCAATCAGCTCATGGTCAACATTCACATCTGTGTGTGGCCAGGGAGTGCTCTGTATACCCCTGCTCCTGGTCAACATTCCTATCACTGTGTGGTCAGGATGTGCTCTGTATAACCCCTGCAACTCCTGGTCTACATTCCCATCACTGTGTGGTCAGGATGTTCTCTGTATAACCCCTGCATCTCCTGGTCAAGATTCCCATCTCTGTGTGGCCACGATGTGCTCTGTCTAACCCCTGCAGCTCCTGCTCAACATTCCCATCTCCGTATGGCCAGGATGTGCTCTGCATAATCCCTGCTCCTGGTCAACATTCCCACCTCTGTGTGGTCAGGGTGTTCTCTGTATAACCCCTGCAACTCCTGGTCAACATTCCCATCTGTGTGGCCAGGGTGTGCTCTGTTAACCCCTGCTCCTAGTCAACATTCCCATCACTGTGTGTCCAGGGTGTGCTCTGTCTAACCCCAGCAGCTCCTGGGCAACATTTCCATCTCTTTGTGTGGTCAGGGGGTGCTCTGTAAAACTCCTGCAGCTCCTGGTCAACCTTCCCATCTCTGTGTGGCCAGGGTGTGCTCTGTATAACCCCTGCAGCTCCTGGTTAACATTCCCATCTCTGTGTGTGGCCACAATGTGCTCTGTATAACTCCTGCAGCTCCTGGTCAACATTCCCATCTCTGTGTGGCCAGGGTGTGCTCTGTATAACCCCTGCAGCTCCTGTTCAACATTTCCATCTCTGTGAGGCCAGGGTGTGCTCTGTATAACACCTGCAGCTCCTGGTCAACATTCCCATCTCTGTGTGGCCAGGGTGTGCTCTGTATAACCCCTGCAGCTCCTGGTCAACATTCCCTTCTCTGTGTGGCCAGGGTGTGCTCTGTATAACCGCTGCTCCTGGTCAACATTCCCTTCTCTGTGTGGCCAGGTTGTGCTCTGTATAACCTCTGTTCCTGGTCAACATTCCCATCTCTGTGTGTGGCCAGGGTGTGCTCTGTATAACCCCTGCAGCTCCTGGTCAACATTCCCACCTCTGTGTGGTCAGGGTGTTCTCTGTATAACCCCTGCAACTCCTGGTCAACATTCACATCTGTGTGGCCAGGGTGTGCTCTGTTAACCCCTGCTCCTGGTCAACATTCCCATCACTGTGTGATCAGGGTGTGCTCTGTCTAACCCCAGCAGCTCCTGGTCAACATTCCCATCTTTGTGTGGCCAGGGTGTGCTCTGTATAACCCCTGCAGCTCCTGGTCAACATTCCCATCTCTGTGTGGCCAGTGTGTGATCAGTATAACCCCTGCAACTCCTGGTCAACATTCCCATCTGTGTGGTCAGGATGTGCTCTGTATAACCCCTGCAACTCCTGGTCAACATTCCCATCTGTGTGGCCAGGGTCGCTCTGTATACCCCTGCTCCTGGTCAACATTCCCATCACTGTGTGGCCAGGGTGTGCTCTGTCTAACCCAAGCAGCTCATGGTCACATTCCCATCTGTCTGTGGCCAGGGTGTGCTCTGTATACCCCTGCTCCTGGTCAACATTCCCATCACTGTGTGGTCAGGATGTGCTCTGTCTCACCCCTTCAACTCCTGGTCTACATTCCCATCTCTGTGTGGCCACGATGTGCTCTGTCTAACCCCTGCAGCTCCTGGTCAACATTCCCATCTCCGTATGGCCAGGATGTGCTCTGCATAATCCCTGCTCCTGGTCAACATTCCCACCTCTGTGTGGTCAGGGTGTTCTGTGTATAACCCCTGCAACTCCTGGTCATCATTCCCATCTGTGTGGCCAGGGTGTGCTCTGTTAACCCCTGCTCCTAGTCAACATTCCCATCACTGTGTGTCCAGGGTGTGCTCTGTCTAACCCCAGCAGCTCCTGGTCATCATTTCCATCTCTGTGTGTGGTCAGGGGGTGCTCTGTATAACTCCTGCAGCTCCTGGTCAACCTTCCCATCTCTGTGTGGCCAGGGTGTGCTCTGTATAACCCCAGCAGCTCCTGGTCAACATTTCCATCTCTGTGTGTGGGCAGGGGGTGCTCTGTATAACTCCTGCAGCTGCTGGTCAACCTTCCCATCTCTGTGTGGTCAGGGGGTGCTCTGTATAACTCCTGCAGCTCCTGGTCAACATTCCGATCTCTGTGTGGCCAGGGTGTGCTCCGTATAACCCCTGCAGCTCCTGGTCAACATTCCCATCTCTGTGAGGCCAGGCTGTGCTCTGTATAACACCTGCAGCTCCTGGTCAACATTCCCATCTCTGTGTGGCCAGGGTGTGCTCTGATTAACTCCTGCAGCTCCTGGTCAACATGTCCTTCTCAGTGAGGCCAGGGTGTGCTCTGTATAACCCCAGCTCCTGGTCAACATTCCCATCTCTGTGTGGCCAGTTTGTGCTCTGTATAACTCCTGCAGCTCCTGGTCAACATTCCCATTTCTGTGTGTGGGCAGGGTGTGCTCTGTATAACCCCTGCAGCTCCTGGTCAACATTCCCATCTCTGTGTGTCCAGGGCGTGCTCTGTATAACCCCTGCAGCTCCTGGTCAACATTCCCATCTTTGTGTGTCGATGGTGTGCTCTGTATAACCCCAGCAGCTCCTGGTCAACATTCCCATCTCTGTGTGGCCAGGGTGTGCTCTGCATAACCCCTGCAGCTCCTGGTCAACATTCCCATCTCTGTGTGGCCAGGGTGTGCTCTGTATAACCCCTGCAGCTCCTGGTCAACATTCTCATCTCTGTGTGGCCAGGGTGTGCTCTGTATAACCCCTGCAGCTCCTGGTTAACATTCCCATCTCTGTTTGGCCAGGGTGTGCTCTGTATAACCCCTGCAGCTCCTGGTCAACATTCCCATCTCTGTGTGGCCAGTGTGGGATCTGTATAACCCCTGCAACTCCTGGTCAACATTCCCATCTGTGTGGTCAGGATGTGCTCTGTATAACCCCTGCAACTCCTGGTCAACATTCCCATCTGTGTGGCCAGGGTCGCTCTGTATACCCCTGCTCCTGGTCAACATTCCCATCACTGTGTGGCCAGGGTGTGCTCTGTCTAACCCAAGCAGCTCCTGGTGAACATTCCCATCTGTGTGTGGCCAGGGTGTGCTCTGTATACCCCTGCTCCTGGTCAACATTCCCATCACTGTGTGGTCAGGATGTGCTCTGTATAACCCCTGCAACTCCTGGTCTCCATTCCCATCACTGTGTGGTCAGGATGTTCTCTGTATAACCCCTGCATGTCCTGGTCAAGATTCCCATCTCTGTGTGGCCACGATGTGCTCTGTCGAACCCCTGCAGCTCCTGGTCAACATTCCCATCTCCGTATGGCCAGGATGTGCTCTGCATAATCCCTGCTCCTGGTCAACATTCCCACTTCTGTGTGGTCAGGGTGTTCTCTGTATAACCCCTGCAACTCCTGGTCAACATTCCCATCTGTGTGGCCAGGGTGTGCTCTGTTAACCCCTGCTCCTGGTCAACATTCCCATCACTGTGTGATCAAGGTGTGCTCTGTCTAACCCCAGCAGTTCCTGGTCAACATTCCCATCTCTGTGTGTCCAGGGTGTGCTCTGTATAACCCCTGCAGCTCCTGGTAAACATTCCCATCTCTGTGTGGCCAGGGTGTGCTTTGTTTAACCGCTGCAGCTCCTGGTCAACATTCCCATCTCTGTGTGGCCGGGGTGTGCTCTGTATAACCCCTGCAGCTACTGGTAAACATTCCCATCTCTGTGTGGCCAGGGTGTGCTCTGTATAACCGCTGCACTTGGTCAACATTCCCTTCTCTGTGTGGGCAGGGTGTGCTCTGTATAACCCCTGCAGCTCCTGGCCAACATTCACATCTCTGTGTGGCCAGTGTGGGATCTGTATAACCCCTGCAACTCCTGGTCAACATTCCCATCTGTGTGGTCAGGATGTGCTCTGTATAACCCCTGCAGCTCCTGGTCAACATTCCCATCTCTGTGTGTCCAGGGTGTGCTCTGCATAACCCCTGCAGCTCCTGGTCAACATTCCCATCTCTGTGTGGCCAGGGTGTGCTCTGTATAACCCCAGCAGCTCCTGGTCAACATTCCCATCTCTGTGTGGCCAGGGTGTGCTCTGTATAACCCCTGCAGCTCCTGGTCAACATTCCCATCTCTGTGTGGCCAGGGTGTGCTCTGTATAACCCCTGCAGCTCCTGTTAAACATTCCCATCTCTGTGAGGCCAGGGTGTGCTCTGTATAACACCTGCAGCTCCTGGTCAACATTCCCATCTCTGTGTGGCCAGGGTGTGCTCTGTATAACCCCTGCAGCTCCTGGTCAACATTCCCTTCTCTGTGTGGCCAGGGTGTGCTATGTATAACCCCTGCTCCTGGTCAACATTCCCTTCTCTGTGTGGCCAGGTTGTGCTCTGTATAACCTCTGTTCCTGGTCAACATTCCCATCTCTGTGTGTGGCCGGGGTGTGCTCTGTATAACCCCTGCAGCTCCTGGTCAACATTCCCACCTCTGTGTGGTCAGGGTGTTCTCTGTATAACCCCTGCAACTCCTGGTCAACATTCCCATCTGTGTGGCCAGGGTGTGCTCTGTTAACCCCTGCTCCTGGTCAACATTCCCATCACTGTGTGATCAGGGTGTGCTCTGTCTAACCCCAGCAGCTCCTGGTCAACATTCCCATCTGTGTGTAGCCAGGGTGTGCTCTGTATAACCCCTGCAGCTCCTGGTCAACATTCCCATCTCTGTGTGGCCAGTGTGTGATCAGTATAACCCCTGCAACTCCTGGTCAACATTCCCATCTGTGTGGTCAGGATGTGCTCTGTATAACCCCTGCAACTCCTGGTCAACATTCCCATCTGTGTGGCCAGGGTCGCTCTGTATACCCCTGCTCCTGGTCAACATTCCCATCACTGTGTGGCCAGGGTGTGCTCTGTCTAACCCAAGCAGCTCATGGTCAACATTCCCATCTGTCTGTGGCCAGGGTGTGCTCTGTATACCCCTGCTCCTGGTCAACATTCCCATCACTGTGTGGTCAGGATGTGCTCTGTCTCACCCCTTCAACTCTTGGTCTACATTCCCATCTCTGTGTGGCCACGATGTGCTCTGTCTAACCCCTGCAGCTCCTGGTCAACATTCCCATCTCCGTATGGCCAGGATGTGCTCTGCATAATCCCTGCTCCTGGTCAACATTCCCACCTCTGTGTGGTCAGGGTGTTCTCTGTATAACCCCTGCAACTCCTGGTCATCATTCCCATCTGTGTGGCCAGGGTGTGCTCTGTTAACCCCTGCTCCTAGTCAACATTCCCATGACTGTGTGTCCAGGGTGTGCTCTGTCTAACCCCAGCAGCTCCTGGTCAACATTTCCATCTCTGTGTGTGGTCAGGGGGTGCTCTGTATAACTCCTGCAGCTCCTGGTCAACCTTCCCATCTCTGTGTGGCCAGGGTGTGCTCTGTATAACCCCAGCAGCTCCTGGTCAACATTTCCATCTCTGTGTGTGGGCAGGGGGTGCTCTGTATAACTCCTGCAGCTGCTGGTCAACCTTCCCATCTCTGTGTGGTCAGGGGGTGCTCTGTATAACTCCTGCAGCTCCTGGTCAACCTTCCCATCTCTGTGTGTCCAGGGTGCTCTGTCTAACCCCAGCAGCTCCTGGTCAACATTTCCATCTCTGTGTGTGGGCAGGGTGTGCTCTGTATATCTCCTGCAGCTCCTGGTCAACATTCCGATCTCTGTGTGGCCAGGGTGTGCTCCGTATAACCCCTGCAGCTCCTGGTCAACATTCCCATCTCTGTGAGGCCAGGCTGTGCTCTGTATAACACCTGCAGCTCCTGGTCAACATTCCCATCTCTGTGTGGCCAGGGTGTGCTCTGATTAACTCCTGCAGCTCCTGGTCAACATGTCCTTCTCAGTGAGGCCAGGGTGTGCTCTGTATAACCCCAGCTCCTGGTCAACATTCCCACATCTGTGTGGCCAGTTTGTGCTCTGTATAACTCCTGCAGCTCCTGGTCAACATTCCCATGTCTGTGTGTGGGCAGGGTGTGCTCTGTATAACCCCTGCAGCTCCTGGTCAACATTCCCATCTCTGTGTGGCCAGGGTGTGCTCTGTATAACCCCTGCAGCTCCTGGTCAACATTCCCATCTCTGTGTGGCCAGGGTGTGCTCTGTATAACCCCTGCAGCTCCTGGTCAACATTCCCATCTCTGTGTGGCCAGGGTGTGCTCTGTATAACCCCTGCAGCTCCTGTTAAACATTCCCATCTCTGTGAGGCCAGGGTGTGCTCTGTATAACACCTGCAGCTCCTGGTCAACATTCCCATCTCTGTGTGGCCAGGGTGTGCTCTGTATAACCCCTGCAGCTCCTGGTCAACATTCCCTTCTCTGTGTGGCCAGGGTGTGCTATGTATAACCCCTGCTCCTGGTCAACATTCCCTTCTCTGTGTGGCCAGGTTGTGCTCTGTATAACCTCTGTTCCTGGTCAACATTCCCATCTCTGTGTGTGGCCGGGGTGTGCTCTGTATAACCCCTGCAGCTCCTGGTCAACATTCCCACCTCTGTGTGGTCAGGGTGTTCTCTCTACAACCCCTGCAACTCCTGGTCAACATTCCCATCTGTGTGGCCAGGGTGTGCTCTGTTAACCCCTGCTCCTGGTCAACATTCCCATCACTGTGTGATCAGGGTGTGCTCTGTCTAACCCCAGCAGCTCCTGGTCAACATTCCCATCTGTGTGTAGCCAGGGTGTGCTTTGTATAACCCCTGCAGCTCCTGGTCAACATTCCCATCTCTGTGTGGCCAGTATGTGATCAGTATAACCCCTGCAACTCCTGGTCAACATTCCCATCTGTGTGGTCAGGATGTGATCAGTATAACCCCTGCAACTCCTGGTCAACATTCCCATCTCTGTGTGGCCACGATGTGCTCTGTCTAACCCCTGCAGCTCCTGGTCAACATTCCCATCTCCGTATGGCCAGGATGTGCTCTGCATAATCCCTGCTCCTGGTCAACATTCCCACCTCTGTGTGGTCAGGGTGTTCTCTGTATAACCCCTGCAACTCCTGGTCATCATTCCCATCTGTGTGGCCAGGGTGTGCTCTGTTAACCCCTGCTCCTAGTCAACATTCCCATCACTGTGTGTCCAGGGTGTGCTCTGTCTAACCCCAGCAGCTCCTGGTCAACATTTCCATCTCTGTGTGTGGTCAGGGGGTGCTCTGTATAACTCCTGCAGCTCCTGGTCAACCTTCCCATCTCTGTGTGGCCAGGGTGTGCTCTGTATAACCCCAGCAGCTCCTGGTCAACATTTCCATCTCTGTGTGTGGGCAGGGGGTGCTCTGTATAACTCCTGCAGCTGCTGGTCAACCTTCCCATCTCTGTGTGGTCAGGGGGTGCTCTGTATAACTCCTGCAGCTCCTGGTCAACCTTCCCATCTCTGTGTGTCCAGGGTGCTCTGTCTAACCCCAGCAGTTCCTGGTCAACATTTCCATCTCTGTGTGTGGGCAGGGTGTGCTCTGTATATCTCCTGCAGCTCCTGGTCAACATTCCGATCTCTGTGTGGCCAGGGTGTGCTCCGTATAACCCCTGCAGCTCCTGGTCAACATTCCCATCTCTGTGAGGCCAGGCTGTGCTCTGTATAACACCTGCAGCTCCTGGTCAACATTCCCATCTCTGTGTGGCCAGGGTGTGCTCTGATTAACTCCTGCAGCTCCTGGTCAACATGTCCTTCTCAGTGAGGCCAGGGTGTGCTCTGTATAACCCCAGCTCCTGGTCAACATTCCCACATCTGTGTGGCCAGTTTGTGCTCTGTATAACTCCTGCAGCTCCTGGTCAACATTCCCATTTCTGTGTGTGGGCAGGGTGTGCTCTGTATAACCCCTGCAGCTCCTGGTCAACATTCCCATCTCTGTGTGTCCAGGGTGTGCTCTGTATAACCCCTGCAGCTCCTGGTAAACATTCCCATCTCTGTGTGGCCAGGGTGTGCTTTGTTTAACCCCTGCAGCTCCTGGTCAACATTCCCATCTCTGTGTGGCCAGGGTGTGCTCTGTATAACCCCTGCAGCTCCTGGTAAACATTCCCATCTCTGTGTGGCCAGGGTGTGCTCTGTATAACCGCTGCTCTTGGTCAACATTCCCTTCTCTGTGTGGGCAGGGTGTGCTCTGTATAACCCCTGCAGCTCCTGGCCAACATTCACATCTCTGTGTGGCCAGTGTGGGATCTGTATAACCCCTGCAACTCCTGGTCAACATTCCCATCTATGTGGTCAGGATGTGCTCTGTATAACCCCTGCAGCTCCTGGTCAACATTCCCATCTCTGTGTGTCCAGGGTGTGCTCTGCATAACCCCTGCAGCTCCTGGTCAACATTCCCATCTCTGTGTGGCCAGGGTGTGCTCTGTATAACCCCTGCAGCTCCTGGTCAACATTCCCATCTCTGTGTGGCCAGGGTGTGCTCTGTATAACCCCTGCAGCTCCTGGTCAACATTCCCTTCTCTGTGTGGCCAGGGTGTGCTCTGTATAACCCCTGCTCCTGGTCAACATTCCCTTCTCTGTGTGGCCAGGGTGTGTTCTGTATAACCCCTGCTCCTGGTCAACATTCCCATCACTGTGTGGTCAGGATGTGCTCTGTATAACCCCTGCAACTCCTGGTCTACATTCCCATCACTGTGTGGTCAGGATGTTCTCTGTATAACCCCTGCATCTCCTGGTCAAGATTCCCATCTCTGTGTGGCCACGATGTGCTCTGTCTAACCCCTGCAGCTCCTGTTCAACATTCCCATCTCCGTATGGCCAGGATGTGCTCTGCATAATCCCTGCTCCTGGTCAACATTCCCACCTCTGTGTGGTCAGGGTGTTCTCTGTATAACCCCTGCAACTCCTGGTCAACATTCCCATCTGTGTGGCCAGGGTGTGCTCTGTTAACCCCTGCTCCTGGTCAACATTCCCATCACTGTGTGATCAAGGTGTGCTCTGTCAACCCCAGCAGCTCCTGGTCAACATTCCCATCTGTGTGTGGCCAAGGTGTGCTCTGTATCACCCCTGCATCTCCTGGTCAACATTCCCTTCTATGTGTGGGCAGGGTGTGCTCTGTATAACCCCTGCAGCTCCTGGTCAACATTCCCATCTCTGTGTGGCCAGGGTGTGCACTGTATAACCCCAGCAGCTCCTGGTCAACATTCGCATCTCTGTGTGTGGCCAGGGCGTGCTCTGTATAACCCCAGCAGCTCCTGGTCAACATTCTCATCTCTGTGTGTGGCCAGGGTGTGCTCTGTGTAACCCCAGCAGCTCCTAGTCAACATTCCCATCTCTGTGTGGCCAGTGTGTGCTCTGTATAACTCCTGCAGCTCCTGGTCAACATTCTCATCTCTGTGTGGCCAGGGTGTGCTCTGTATAACCCCTGCAGCTCCTGGTCAACATTCCCATCTCTGTGTGGCCAGGCTGCGCTCTGTATAACTCCTGCAGCTCCTGGACGACATTCCATCTTTGTGTGTCGATGGTGTGCTCTGTATAACCCCAGCAGCTCCTGGTCAACATTCCCATCTCTGTGTGGCCAGGGTGTGCTCTGTGTAACACCAGAAGCTCCTGGTCAACATTCCCATCTATGTGTGGCCAGGGTGTGCTCTGTATAACACCTGCAGCTCCTGGTCAACATTCTCATCTCTGTGTGGCCAGGGTGTGCTCTGTATAACCCCTGCAGCTCCTGGTTAACATTCGCATCTCTGTGTGGTCAGGGTGTTCTCTGTATAACCTCTGCAACTCCTGGTCAACATTCCCATCTGTGTGGCCAGGGTGTGCTCTGTTAACCCCTGCTCCTGGTCAACATTCCCATCACTGTGTGATCAAGGTGTGCTCTGTCTAACCCCAGCAGTTCCTGGTCAACATTCCCATCTCTGTGTGTCCAGGGTGTGCTCTGTATAACCCCTGCAGCTCCGGGTAAACATTCCCATCTCTGTGTGGCCAGGGTGTGCTTTGTTTAACCGCTGCAGCTCCTGGTCAACATTCCCATCTCTGGGTGGCCAGGGTGTGCTCTGTATAACCCCTGCAGCTCCTGGTAAACATTCCCATCTCTGTGTGGCCAGGGTGTGCTCTGTATAACCGCTGCTCTTGGTCAACATTCCCTTCTCTGTGTGGGCAGGGTGTGCTCTGTATAACCCCTGCAGCTCCTGGCCAACATTCACATCTCTGTGTGGCCAGTGTGGGATCTGTATAACCCCTGCAACTCCTGGTCAACATTCCCATCTATGTGGTCAGGATGTGCTCTGTATAACCCCTGCAGCTCCTGGTCAACATTCCCATCTCTGTGTGTCCAGGGTGTGCTCTGCATAACCCCTGCAGCTCCTGGTCAACATTCCCATCTCTGTGTGGCCAGGGTGTGCTCTGTATAACCCCTGCAGCTCCTGGTCAACATTCCCATCTCTGTGTGGCCAGGGTGTGCTCTGTATAACCCCTGCAGCTCCTGGTCAACATTCCCTTCTCTGTGTGGCCAGGGTGTGCTCTGTATAACCCCTGCTCCTGGTCAACATTCCCTTCTCTGTGTGGCCAGGGTGTGTTCTGTATAACCCCTGCTCCTGGTCAACATTCCCATCACTGTGTGGTTAGGATGTGCTCTGTATAACCCCTGCAACTCCTGGTCTACATTCCCATCACTGTGTGGTCAGGATGTTCTCTGTATAACCCCTGCATCTCCTGGTCAAGATTCCCATCTCTGTGTGGCCACGATGTGCTCTGTCTAACCCCTGCAGCTCCTGTTCAACATTCCCATCTCCGTATGGCCAGGATGTGCTCTGCATAATCCCTGCTCCTAGTCAACATTCCCACATCTGTGTGGTCAGGGTGTTCTCTGTATAACCCCTGCAACGCCTGGTCAACATTCCCATCTGTGTGGCCAGGGTGTGCTCTGTTAACCCCTGCTCCTGGTCAACATTCCCATCTCTGTGTGATCAAGGTGTGCTCTGTCAACCCCAGCAGCTCCTGGTCAACATTCCCATCTGTGTGTGGCCAAGGTGTGCTCTGTATCACCCCTGCATCTCCTGGTCAACATTCCCATCTATGTGTGGCCAGGGTGTGCTCTGTATAACCCCTGCAGCTCCTGGTCAACATTCCCATCTCTGTGTGGCCAGGGTGTGCACTGTATAACCCCAGCAGCTCCTGGTCAACATTCGCATCTCTGTGTGTGGCCAGGGCGTGCTCTGTATAACCCCAGCAGCTCCTGGTCAACATTCTCATCTCTGTGTGTGGCCAGGGTGTGCTCTGTGTAACCCCAGCAGCTCCTGGTCAACATTCCCATCTCTGTGTGGCCAGTGTGTGCTCTGTATAACTCCTGCAGCTCCTGGTCAACATTCTCATCTCTGTGTGGCCAGGGTGTGCTCTGCATAACCCCTGCAGCTCCTGGTCAACATTCCCATCTCTGTCTGGCCAGGCTGCGCTCAGTATAACTCCTGCAGCTCCTGGTCGACATTCCCATCTTTGTGTGTCGATGGTGTGCTCTGTATAACCCCAGCAGCTCCTGGTCAACATTCCCATCACTGTGTGGCCAGGGTGTGCTCTGTATAACCCCTGCAGCTCCTGGTCAACATTCCCATCTCTGTGTGGCCAGTGTGGGATCTGTATAACCCCTGCAACTCCTGGTCAACATTCCCATCTGTGTGGTCAGGATGTGCTCTGTATAACCCCTGCAACTCCTGGTCAACATTCCCATCTGTGTGGCCAGGGTCGCTCTGTATACCCCTGCTCCTGGTCAACATTCCCATCACTGTGTGGCCATGGTGTGCTCTGTCTAACCCAAGCAGCTCCTGGTGAACATTCCCATCTGTGTGTGGCCAGGGTGTGCTCTGTATACCCCTTCTCCTGGTCAACATTCCCATCACTGTGTGGTCAGGATGTGCTCTGTATAACCCCTGCAACTCCTGGTCTCCATTCCCATCACTGTGTGGTCAGGATGTTCTCTGTATAACCCCTGCATGTCCTGGTCAAGATTCCCATCTCTGTGTGGCCACGATGGGCTCTGTCTAACCCCTGCAGCTCCTGGTCAACATTCCCATCTCCGTATGGCCAGGATGTGCTCTGCATAATCCCTGCTCCTGGTCAACATTCCCACCTCTGTGTGGTCAGGGTGTTCTCTGTATAACCCCTGCAACTCCTGGTCAACATTCCCATCTGTGTGGCCAGGGTGTGCTCTGTTAACCCCTGCTCCTGGTCAACATTCCCATCACTGTGTGATCAAGGTGTGCTCTGTCTAACCCCAGCAGCTCCTGTTCAACATTCCCATCTGTGTGTGGCCAAGGTGTGCTCTGTATAACCCCTGCAGCTCATGGTCAACATTCCCATCTATGTGTGGCCAGGGTGTGCTCTGTATAACCCCTGCAGCTCCTGGTCAACATTCCCATCTCTGTGTGGACAGGGTGTGCACTGTATAACCCCAGCAGCTCCTGGTCAACATTCGCATCTCTGTGTGTGGCCAGGGCGTGCTCTGTATAACCCCAGCAGCTCCTGGTCAACATTCTCATCTCTGTGTGTGGCCAGGGTGTGCACTGTATAACCCCAGCAGCTCCTGGTCAACATTCGCATCTCTGTGTGTGGCCAGGGCGTGCTCTGTATAACCCCAGCAGCTCCTGGTCAACATTCTCATCGCTGTGTGTGGCCAGGGTGTGCTCTGTGTAACCCCAGCAGCTCCTGGTCAACATTCCCATCTCTGTGTGGCCATGGTGTGCTCTGTATAACCCCTGCAGCTCCTGGTCAACATTCCCATCTCTGTGTGGCCAGGCTGTGCTCAGTATAACTCCTGCAGCTCCTGGTCGACATTGCCATCTCTGTGTGTCGATGGTGTGCTCTGTATAACCCCAGCAGCTCCTGGTCAACATTCCCATCTCTGTGTGGCCAGGGTGTGCTCTGTATAACCCTTTTCAGCTCCTGGTGAACATTCCCATCTCTGTGTGGCCAGGATGTGCACTGTATAACACCAGAAGCTCCTCGTCAACATTCCCATCTCTGTGTGTGGCCAGGGTGTGCTCTGTATAACTCCTGCAGCTCCTGGTTAACATTCCCATCTCTGTGTGGCCAGGGTGTGCTCTTTATACTCCTGCAGCTCCTGTTCAACATTCCCATCTCTGTGTGGCCAGGATGTGCTCTGTATACTCCTGCAGCTCCTGGTCAACATTCCCATCTCTGTGTGTGGTCAGGATGTGCTCTGTATCACCCCTGCAGCTCCTGGTCAACATTCCCATCTCTGTGTGGCCAGGATGTGCACTGTATAATCCCAGTAGCTCCTGGTCAACATTCCCATCTCTGTGTGTGGCCAGGGTGTGCTCTGTATAACTCCTGCAGCTCCTGGTCAACATTCCCATCTCTGTGTGTGGCCACGATGTGCTCTGTATAACTCCTGCAGCTCCTGGGCAACATTCCCAACTCTGTGTGGCCAGGGTGTGCTCTGTATAATCCTTGCAGCTCCTGGTCAACATTCCCATCTCTGTGAGGCCAGGGTGTGCACTGTATAACACCTGCAGCTCCTGGTCAACATTCCCATCTCTGTGTGGCCAGGGTGTGCTCTGTATAACCCCTGCAGCTCCTGGTCAACATTCCCAGCTGTGTGTTCCCAGGGTATGCTCTGTATAACTCCTGCAGCTCCTGGTCAACATTCCCATCTCTGTGTGGCCAGGTTGTGCTCTGTATAACTCCTGCAGCTCCTGGTCAACATTCCCATTTCTGTGTGTGGGCAGGGTGTGCTCTGTATAACCCCTGCAGCTCCTGGTCAACATTCCCATCTCTGTGTGGCCAGGGTGTGCTCTGTATAACACCTGCAGCTCCTGGTCAACATTCCCATCTCTGTGTGTCCAGGGTGTGCTCTGCATAAACCCTGCAGCTCCTGGTCAACATTCCCATCTCTGTGTGGCCAGGGTGTGCTCTGTATAACCCCTGCAGCTCCTGGTCAACATTCGCATCTCTGTGTGTGGCCAGGGCGTGCTCTGTATAACCCCAGCAGCTCCTGGTCAACATTCTCATCGCTGTGTGTGGCCAGGGTGTGCTCTGTGTAACCCCAGCAGCTCCTGGTCAACATTCCCATCTCTGTGTGGCCATGGTGTGCTCTGTATAACCCCTGCAGCTCCTGGTCAACATTCCCATCTCTGTGTGGCCAGGCTGTGCTCAGTATAACTCCTGCAGCTCCTGGTCGACATTGCCATCTCTGTGTGTCGATGGTGTGCTCTGTATAACCCCAGCAGCTCCTGGTCAACATTCCCATCTCTGTGTGGCCAGGGTGTGCTCTGTATAACCCTTTTCAGCTCCTGGTGAACATTCCCATCTCTGTGTGGCCAGGATGTGCACTGTATAACACCAGAAGCTCCTCGTCAACATTCCCATCTCTGTGTGTGGCCAGGGTGTGCTCTGTATAACTCCTGCAGCTCCTGGTTAACATTCCCATCTCTGTGTGGCCAGGGTGTGCTCTTTATACTCCTGCAGCTCCTGTTCAACATTCCCATCTCTGTGTGGCCAGGATGTGCTCTGTATACTCCTGCAGCTCCTGGTCAACATTCCCATCTCTGTGTGTGGTCAGGATGTGCTCTGTATCACCCCTGCAGCTCCTGGTCAACATTCCCATCTCTGTGTGGCCAGGATGTGCACTGTATAATCCCAGTAGCTCCTGGTCAACATTCCCATCTCTGTGTGTGGCCAGTGTGTGCTCTGTATAACTCCTGCAGCTCCTGGTCAACATTCCCATCTCTGTGTGTGGCCACGATGTGCTCTGTATAACTCCTGCAGCTCCTGGTCAACATTCCCAACTCTGTGTGGCCAGGGTGTGCTCTGTATAATCCTTGCAGCTCCTGGTCAACATTCCCATCTCTGTGAGGCCAGGGTGTGCACTGTATAACACCTGCAGCTCCTGGTCAACATTCCCATCTCTGTGTGGCCAGGGTGTGCTCTGTATAACCCCTGCAGCTCCTGGTCAACTTTCCCAGCTGTGTGTTCCCAGGGTATGCTCTGTATAACTCCTGCAGCTCCTGGTCAACATTCCCATCTCTGTGTGGCCAGGTTGTGCTCTGTATAACTCCTGCAGCTCCTGGTCAACATTCCCATTTCTGTGTGTGGGCAGGGTGTGCTCTGTATAACCCCTGCAGCTCCTGGTCAACATTCCCATCTCTGTGTGGCCAGGGTGTGCTCTGTATAACACCTGCAGCTCCTGGTCAACATTCCCATCTCTGTGTGTCCAGGGTGTGCTCTGCATAAACCCTGCAGCTCCTGGTCAACATTCCCATCTCTGTGTGGCCAGGGTGTGCTCTGTATAACCCCTGCAGCTCCTGGTCAACATTCGCATCTCTGTGTGTGGCCAGGGCGTGCTCTGTATAACCCCAGCAGCTCCTGGTCAACATTCTCATCGCTGTGTGTGGCCAGGGTGTGCTCTGTGTAACCCCAGCAGCTCCTGGTCAACATTCCCATCTCTGTGTGGCCATGGTGTGCTCTGTCTAACCCCTGCAGCTCCTGGTCAACATTCCCATCTCTGTGTGGCCAGGCTGTGCTCAGTATAACTCCTGCAGCTCCTGGTCGACATTGCCATCTCTGTGTGTCGATGGTGTGCTCTGTATAACCCCAGCAGCTCCTGGTCAACATTCCCATCTCTGTGTGGCCAGGGTGTGCTCTGTATAACCCTTTTCAGCTCCTGGTGAACATTCCCATCTCTGTGTGGCCAGGATGTGCACTGTATAACACCAGAAGCTCCTCGTCAACATTCCCATCTCTGTGTGTGGCCAGGGTGTGCTCTGTATAACTCCTGCAGCTCCTGGTTAACATTCCCATCTCTGTGTGGCCAGGGTGTGCTCTTTATACTCCTGCAGCTCCTGTTCAACATTCCCATCTCTGTGTGGCCAGGATGTGCTCTGTATACTGCTGCAGCTCCTGGTCAACATTCCCATCTCTGTGTGTGGTCAGGATGTGCTCTGTATCACCCCTGCAGCTCCTGGTCAACATTCCCATCTCTGTGTGGCCAGGATGTGCACTGTATAATCCCAGTAGCTCCTGGTCAACATTCCCATCTCTGTGTGTGGCCAGGGTGTGCTCTGTATAACTCCTGCAGCTCCTGGTCAACATTCCCATCTCTGTGTGTGGCCACGATGTGCTCTGTATAACTCCTGCAGCTCCTGGTCAACATTCCCAACTCTGTGTGGCCAGGGTGTGCTCTGTATAATCCTTGCAGCTCCTGGTCAACATTCCCATCTCTGTGAGGCCAGGGTGTGCACTGTATAACACCTGCAGCTCCTGGTCAACATTCCCATCTCTGTGTGGCCAGGGTGTGCTCTGTATAACCCCTGCAGCTCCTGGTCAACATTCCCAGCTGTGTGTTCCCAGGGTATGCTCTGTATAACTCCTGCAGCTCCTGGTCAACATTCCCATCTCTGTGTGGCCAGGTTGTGCTCTGTATAACTCCTGCAGCTCCTGGTCAACATTCCCATTTCTGTGTGTGGGCAGGGTGTGCTCTGTATAACCCCTGCAGCTCCTGGTCAACATTCCCATCTCTGTGTGGCCAGGGTGTGCTCTGTATAACACCTGCAGCTCCTGGTCAACATTCCCATCTCTGTGTGTCCAAGGTGTGCTCTGCATAAACCCTGCAGCTCCTGGTCAACATTCCCATCTCTGTGTGGCCAGGGTGTGCTCTGTATAACCCCTGCAGCTCCTGGTCAACATTCCCATTTCTGTGTGGCCAGGGTGTGCTCTGTATACCCCCTGCAGCTCCTGGTCAACATTCCATTCTCTGTGTGGCCGGGGTGTGCTCTGTATAACCCCTGCTCCTGGTCAACATTCCCTTCTCTGTGTGGCCAGGGTGTGCTCTGTATAACCCCTGTTCCTGGTCAACATTCCCACCTTTGTGTGTGGCCAGGGTGTGCTCTGTATAACCCCTACAGCTCCTGGTCAACATTAACACCTCTGTGTGGTCAGGGTGTTCTCTGTATAACCCCTGCAACTCCTGGTCAACATTCCCATCTGTATGGCCAGGTTGTGCTCTGTTAACCCCTGCTCCTGGTCAACATTCCCATCTCTGTGTGCCCAGGGTATGCTCTGTCTAACCCCAGCAGCTCCTGGTCAACATTCCCATCTGTGTGTTCCCAGGGTATGCTCTGTATAACTCCTGCAGCTCCTGGTCAACATTCCCATCTCTGTGTGGCCAGGTTGTGCTCTGTATAACTCCTGCAGCTCCTGGTCAACATTCCCATTTCTGTGTGTGGGCAGGGTGTGCTCTGTATAACCCCTGCAGCTCCTGGTCAACATTCCCATCTCTGTGTGGCAAGGGTGTGCTCTGTATAACACCTGCAGCTCCTGGTCAACATTCCCATCTCTGTGTGTCCAGGGTGGGCTCTGCATAAACCCTGCAGCTCCTGGTCAACATTCCCATCTCTGTGTGGCCAGGGTGTGCTCTGTATAACCCCTGCAGCTCCTGGTCAACATTCCCATCTCTGTGTGGCCAGGGTGTGCTCGGTATACCCCCTGCAGCTCCTGGTCAACATTCCCTTCTCTGTGTGGCCAGGGTGTGCTCTGTATAACCCCTGCTCCTGGTCAACATTCCCTTCTCTGTGTGGCCAGGGTGTGCTCTGTATAACCCCTGTTTCTGGTCAACATTCCCACCTTTGTGTGTGGCCAGGGTGTGCTCTGTATAACCCCTACAGCTCCTGGTCAACATTAACACCTCTGTGTGGTCATGGTGTTCTCTGTATAACCCCTGCAACTCCTGGTCAACATTCCCATCTGTATGGCCAGGTTGTGCTCTGTTAACCCCTGCTCCTGGTCAACATTCCCATCTCTGTGTGCCCAGGGTATGCTCTATCTAACCCCAGCAGCTCCTGGTCAACATTCCCATCTGTGTGTGGCCAGGGTGTGCTCTGTATAACCCCTGCAGCTCCTGGTCAACATTCCCATCTCTGTGTGGCCAGTGTGGGATCTGTATAACCCCTGCAACTCCTGGTCAACATTCCCATCTGTGTGGTCAGGATGTGTTCTGTAATACCCCTGCAACTCCTAGTCAACATTCCCATCTGTGTGGCCAGGGTCGCTCTGTATACCCCTCCTCCTGGTCAACATTCCCATCACTGTGTGGCCAGGGTGTGTTCTGTCTAACCCAAGCAGCTCCTGGTCAACATTCCCATCTGTGTGTGGCCAGGGTATGCTCTGTGTACCCCTGCTCCTGGTCAACATTCCCATCACTGTGTGGTCAGGATGTGCTCTGTATAACCCCTGCAACTCCTGGTCTACATTCCCATCACTGTGTGGTCAGGATGTTCTCTGTATAACCCCTGCATCTCCTGGACAAGATTCCCATCTGTGTGTGTCCACGATGTGCTCGGTCTAACCCCAGCAGCTCCTGGTCAACATTCCCATCTCCGTATGGCCAGGATGTGCTCTGCATAATCCCTGCTCCTGGTCAACATTCCCACCTCTGTGTGGTCAGGGTGTTCTCTGTATAACCCTTACAACTCCTGGTCAACATTCCCATCTGAGTGGCCAAGGTGTGCTCTGTTAACCCCTGCTCCTGGTCAACATTCCCATCACTGTGTGATCAGGGTGTGCTCTGTCTAACCCCAGCAGCTCCTGGTCAACATTCCCATCTGTGTTTGGCCAGGGTGTGCTCTGTATAACCCCTGCAGCTCGTGGCCAACATTCCCATCTCTGTGTGGCCAGGGTGTGCTCTGTATAAACCCTGCTCCTGGTCAACATTCCCATCTCTGTGTGGCCAGGGTGTGCTCTGTATAACCCCTGCTCCTGGTCAACATTCCCTTCTCTGTTTGGCCAGGGTGTGCTCTGTATAACCCCTGCTCCTGGTCAACATTCCCACCTCTGTGTGTGGCCAGGGTGTGCTCTGTATAACCCCTGCAGCTCCTGGTCAACATTCCCACCTCTGTGTGGTCAGGTGTGCTCTGTACAACCTCTGCAGCTCCTGGTCAACATTCCCATCTCTGTGTGGCCAGGGTGTGCTCTGTATAACACCTGCAGCTCCTGGTCAACATTCCCATCTCTGTGTGTCCAGGGTGTGCTCTGCATAAACCCTGCAGCTCCTGGTCAACATTCCCATCTCTGTGTGGCCAGGGTGTGCTCTGTATACCCCCTGCAGCTCCTGGTCAACATTCCCTTCTCTGTGTGGCCACGGTGTGCTCTGTATAACCCCTGCTCCTGGTCAACATTCCCTTCTCTGTGTGGCCAGGGTGTGCTCTGTATAACCCCTGTTCCTGGTCAACATTACCACCTTTGTGTGTGGCCAAGGTGTGCTCTGTATAACCCCTGCAGCTCCTGGTCAACATTAACACCTCTGTGTGGTCAGGGTGTTCTCTGTATAACCCCTGCAACTCCTGGTCAACATTCCCATCTGTATGGCCAGGTTGTGCTCTGTTAACCCCTGCTCCTGGTCAACATTCCCATCTCAGTGTGCCCAGGGTATGCTCTGTCTAACCCCAGCAGCTCCTGGTCAACATTCCCATCTGTGTGTGGCCAGGGTGTGCTCTGTATAACCCCTGCAGCTCCTGGTCAACATTCCCATCTCTGTGTGGCCAGTGTGGGATCTGTATAACCCCTGCAACTCCTGGTCAACATTCCCATCTGTGTGGTCAGGATGTGTTCTGTAATACCCCTGCAACTCCTAGTCAACATTCCCATCTGTGTGGCCAGGGTCGCTCTGTATACCCCTCCTCCTGGTCAACATTCCCATCACTGTGTGGCCAGGGTGTGTTCTGTCTAACCCAAGCAGCTCCTGGTCAACATTCCCATCTGTGTGTGGCCAGGGTATGCTCTGTGTACCCCTGCTCCTGGTCAACATTCCCATCACTGTGTGGTCAGGATGTGCTCTGTATAACCCCTGCAACTCCTGGTCTACATTCCCATCACTGTGTGGTCAGGATGTTCTCTGTATAACCCCTGCATCTCCTGGTCAAGATTCCCATCTGTGTGTGTCCACGATGTGCTCGGTCTAACCCCAGCAGCTCCTGGTCAACATTCCCATCTCCGTATGGCCAGGATGTGCTCTTCATAATCCCTGCTCCTGGTCAACATTCCCACCTCTGTGTGGTCAGGGTGTTCTCTGTATAACCCTTACAACTCCTGGTCAACATTCCCATCTGAGTGGCCAAGGTGTGCTCTGTTAACCCCTGCTCCTGGTCAACATTCCCATCACTGTGTGATCAGGGTGTGCTCTGTCTAACCCCAGCAGCCCCTGGTCAACATTCCCATCTGTGTTTGGCCAGGGTGTGCTCTGTATAACCCCTGCAGCTCCTGGCCAACATTCCCATCTCTGTGTGGCCAGGGTGTGCTCTGTATAAACCCTGCTCCTGGTCAACATTCCCATCTCTGTGTGGCCAGGGTGTGCTCTGTATAACCCCTGCTCCTGGTCAACATTCCCTTCTCTGTTTGGCCAGGGTGTGCTCTGTATAACCCCTGCTCCTGGTCAACATTCCCACCTCTGTGTGTGGCCAGGGTGTGCTCAGTATAACCCCTGCAGCTCCTGGTCAACATTCCCACCTCTGTGTGGTCAGGTGTGCTCTGTATAACCCCTGCCGCTCCTGGTCAACATTCCCATCTCTGTGTGGTCAGGGTGTGCTCTGTATAACCCCTGCAGCTCCTGGTCGACATTCACATCTCTGTGTGGCCAGGGTGTGCTCTGTATAACCCCTGCAGCTCCTGGTCAACATTACCATCTCTGTGTGGCCAGGGTGTGCTCTGTATAACTCCTGCAGCTCATGGTCAACATGTCCTTCTCTGTGAGGCCAGGTGGCGTTCTGTATAACCCCTGCAGCTCCTGGTCAACATTCCCATCTCTGTGTGTGGCCAGGGTGTGCTCTGTATAACCCCTGCAGCTCCTGGTCAACATTCCCATCTGTGTGTGCCCAGGGTATGCTCTGTATAACTCCTGCAGCTCCTGGTCAACATTCCCATCTCTGTGTGGCCAGGTTGTGCTCTGTATAACTCCTGCAGCTCCTGGTCAACATTCCCAATTCTGTGTGTGGCCAGGGTGTGCTCTGTATAACCCCTGCAGCTCCTGGTTAACATTCCCATCTCTGTGTGCGGCCAGGGTGTGCTCTGTATAACTCCTGCATCTCCTGGTCAACATGTCCTTCTCTGTAGGCCAGGGTGTACTCTGTATAACCCCTGCAGCTCCTGGTCAACATTCCCATCTCTGTGTGGCCAGGGTGTGCTCAGTATAACCCCTGCAGCTCCTGGTCAACATTCCCATTTGTGTGTGCCCAGGGTGTGCTCTGTATAACTCCTCAGCTCCTGGTCAACATTCCCATCTCTGTGTGTCCAGTGTGTGCTCTGTATAACCCCTGCAGCTCCTGGTGAACATTCCCATCTCTGTGTGGCCAGGATGAGCTCTGTATACTCCTGCAGCACCTGGTCAACATTCCCATCTCTGTCTGGCCAGGGTGTGCTCTGTATAACTCCTGCAGCTCCTGGTCAACATGTCCTTATCTGTGAGGCCAACTGGCGCTCTGTATAACCCCTGCAGCTCCTGGTCAACATTCCCATCTCTGTGTGGCCAGGTTGTGCTCGGTATAACTCCTGCAACTTCTGGTCAATATTCCCATTTCTGTGTGGCCAGGGTGTGCTCTGTATAACCCCTGCAGCTCCTGGTCAGCATTCCCATCTCTGTGTGGCCAGGATGTGCTCTGTATGTCCCCTGCAGCTCCTGGTCAACATTCCCATCTGTGTGTGTGGCCAGGGTGTGCTCTGTATAACCCCTGCTCCTGGTCAACATTCCCTTCTCTGTTTGGCCAGGGTGTGCTCTGTATAACCCCTGCTCCTGGTCAACATTCCCACCTCTGTGTGTGGCCAGGGTGTGCTCTGTATAACCCCTGCAGCTCCTGGTCAACATTCCCACCTCTGTGTGGTCAGGTGTGCTCTGTACAACCTCTGCAGCTCCTGGTCAACATTCCCATCTCTGTGTGGCCAGGGTGTGCTCTGTATAACACCTGCAGCTCCTGGTCAACATTCCCATCTCTGTGTGTCCAGGTTGTGCTCTGCATAAACCCTGCAGCTCCTGGTCAACATTCCCATCTCTGTGTGGCCAGGGTGTGCTCTGTATACCCCCTGCAGCTCCTGGTCAACATTCCCTTCTCTGTGTGGCCAGGGTGTGCTCTGTATAACCCCTGCTCCTGGTCAACATTCCCTTCTCTGTGTGGCCAGGGTGTGCTCTGTATAACCCCTGTTCCTGGTCAACATTCCCACCTTTGTGTGTGGCCAGGGTGTGCTCTGTATAACCCCTGCAGCTCCTGGTCAACATTAACACCTCTGTGTGGTCAGGGTGTTCTCTGTATAACCCCTGCAACTCCTGGTCAACATTCCCATCTGTATGGCCAGGTTGTGCTCTGTTAACCCCTGCTCCTGGTCAACATTCCCATCTCTGTGTGCCCAGGGTATGCTCTGTCTAACCCCAGCAGCTCCTGGTCAACATTCCCATCTGTGTGTGGCCAGGGTGTGCTCTGTATAACCCCTGCAGCTCCTGGTCAACATTCCCATCTCTGTGTGGCCAGTGTGGGATCTGTATAACCCCTGCAACTCCTGGTCAACATTCCCATCTGTGTGGTCAGGATGTGTTCTGTAATACCCTGCAACTCCTAGTCAACATTCCCATCTGTGTGGCCAGGGTCGCTCTGTATACCCCTCCTCCTGGTCAACATTCCCATCACTGTGTGGCCAGGGTGTGTTCTGTCTAACCCAAGCAGCTCCTGGTCAACATTCCCATCTGTGTGTGGCCAGGGTATGCTCTGTGTACCCCTGCTCCTGGTCAACATTCCCATCACTGTGTGGTCAGGATGTGCTCTGTATAACCCCTGCAACTCCTGGTCTACATTCCCATCACTGTGTGGTCAGGATGTTCTCTGTATAACCCCTGCATCTCCTGGTCAAGATTCCCATCTGTGTGTGTCCACGATGTGCTCGGTCTAACCCCAGCAGCTCCTGGTCAACATTCCCATCTCCGTATGGCCAGGATGTGCTCTTCATAATCCCTGCTCCTGGTCAACATTCCCACCTC
Source organism: Scyliorhinus torazame (assembly GCF_047496885.1). Lineage (NCBI taxonomy): Eukaryota > Metazoa > Chordata > Chondrichthyes > Carcharhiniformes > Scyliorhinidae > Scyliorhinus > Scyliorhinus torazame. The sequence goes on from NC_092711.1 coordinate 22,439,213, forward strand.
TGTGTGGTCAGGGTGTTCTCTGTATAACCCTTACAACTCCTGGTCAACATTCCCATCTGAGTGGCCAAGGTGTGCTCTGTTAACCCCTGCTCCTGGTCAACATTCCCATCACTGTGTGATCAGGGTGTGCTCTGTCTAACCCCAGCAGCCCCTGGTCAACATTCCCATCTGTGTTTGGCCAGGGTGTGCTCTGTATAACCCCTGCAGCTCCTGGCCAACATTCCCATCTCTGTGTGGCCAGGGTGTGCTCTGTATAAACCCTGCTCCTGGTCAACATTCCCATCTCTGTGTGGCCAGGGTGTGCTCTGTATAACCCCTGCTCCTGGTCAACATTCCCTTCTCTGTTTGGCCAGGGTGTGCTCTGTATAACCCCTGCTCCTGGTCAACATTCCCACCTCTGTGTGTGGCCAGGGTGTGCTCAGTATAACCCCTGCAGCTCCTGGTCAACATTCCCACCTCTGTGTGGTCAGGTGTGCTCTGTATAACCCCTGCCGCTCCTGGTCAACATTCCCATCTCTGTGTGGTCAGGGTGTGCTCTGTATAACCCCTGCAGCTCCTGGTCGACATTCACATCTCTGTGTGGCCAGGGTGTGCTCTGTATAACCCCTGCAGCTCCTGGTCAACATTACCATCTCTGTGTGGCCAGGGTGTGCTCTGTATAACTCCTGCAGCTCATGGTCAACATGTCCTTCTCTGTGAGGCCAGGTGGCGTTCTGTATAACCCCTGCAGCTCCTGGTCAACATTCCCATCTCTGTGTGTGGCCAGGGTGTGCTCTGTATAACCCCTGCAGCTCCTGGTCAACATTCCCATCTGTGTGTGCCCAGGGTATGCTCTGTATAACTCCTGCAGCTCCTGGTCAACATTCCCATCTCTGTGTGGCCAGGTTGTGCTCTGTATAACTCCTGCAGCTCCTGGTCAACATTCCCAATTCTGTGTGTGGCCAGGGTGTGCTCTGTATAACCCCTGCAGCTCCTGGTTAACATTCCCATCTCTGTGTGCGGCCAGGGTGTGCTCTGTATAACTCCTGCATCTCCTGGTCAACATGTCCTTCTCTGTAGGCCAGGGTGTACTCTGTATAACCCCTGCAGCTCCTGGTCAACATTCCCATCTCTGTGTGGCCAGGGTGTGCTCAGTATAACCCCTGCAGCTCCTGGTCAACATTCCCATTTGTGTGTGCCCAGGGTGTGCTCTGTATAACTCCTCAGCTCCTGGTCAACATTCCCATCTCTGTGTGTCCAGTGTGTGCTCTGTATAACCCCTGCAGCTCCTGGTGAACATTCCCATCTCTGTGTGGCCAGGATGAGCTCTGTATACTCCTGCAGCACCTGGTCAACATTCCCATCTCTGTCTGGCCAGGGTGTGCTCTGTATAACTCCTGCAGCTCCTGGTCAACATGTCCTTATCTGTGAGGCCAACTGGCGCTCTGTATAACCCCTGCAGCTCCTGGTCAACATTCCCATCTCTGTGTGGCCAGGTTGTGCTCGGTATAACTCCTGCAACTTCTGGTCAATATTCCCATTTCTGTGTGGCCAGGGTGTGCTCTGTATAACCCCTGCAGCTCCTGGTCAGCATTCCCATCTCTGTGTGGCCAGGATGTGCTCTGTATGTCCGCTGCAGCTCCTGGTCAACATTACCATCTGTGTGTGTGGCCAGGGTGTGCTCTGTATAACCCCTGCAACGTCTGGTCAACATTCCCATCTCTGTGTGGCCAGGCTGTGCTCTGTATACCCCTGCAGCTCATGGTCAACATTCCCATCTCTGTTTGTGCCCAGGGTGTGCTCTGTATAACCCCTGCAGCTCCTGGTGAACATTCCCATCTCTGTGTGGCAAGGATGTGCTCTGTATACTCCTGCAGCACCTGGTCAACATTCCCATCTCTGTCTGGCCAGGGTGTGCTCTGTATAACTCCTGCAGCTCCTGGTCAACATGTCCTTCTCTGTGAGGCCAACTGGCGCTCTGTCTAACCCCTGCAGCTCCTGGTCAATATTCCCATTTCTGTGTGGCCAGGGGTGCTCTGTATAACCCCTGCAGCTCCTGGTCAACATTCCCATCTCTGTGTGGCCAGGGTGTGCTCTGTATAACCCCTGCAGCTCCTGGTCAACATTCCCATCTGTGTGTGTGTCCAGGTTGTGCTCTGTATATCTCCTGCAGCTCCTGGTCAATATTCCCATCTGTGTGGCCAGGGTGTGCTCTGTATAACCCCTGCAGCTCCTGGTCAACATTTGCATCTGTGTGTGTGTCCAGGGTGTGCTCTGTATAACCTCAGCAGCTCCTGGTCAACACTCCCATCTGTGTGGTCAGGATGTGTTCTGTAATACCCCTGCAACTCCTAGTCAACATTCCCATCTGTGTGGCCAGGGTCGCTCTGTATACCCCTCCTCCTGGTCAACATTCCCATCTCTGTCTGGCCAGGGTGTGCTCTGTATAACTCCTGCAGCTCCTGGTCAACATGTCCTTCTCTGTGAGGCCAACTGGCGCTCTGTCTAACCCCTGCAGCACCTGGTCAACATTCCCATCTCTGTGTTTGTCCAGGGTGTGCTCTGTATAACCCCTGCAGCTCCTGGACAACATTCCCTTCTCTGTGTGGCCAGGATGTGCTCTGTATATCCCCTGCAGCTCCTGGCCAACATTCCCATCTGTGTGTGTGGCCAGGATGTGCTCTGTATAACTCCTGCAGCTCCTGGTCAACATTCCCATCTCTGTGTGGCCAGGGTGTGCTCTGTATAACCCCTGCAGCTCCTGGTCAACATTCCCATCTCTGTGTGGCCCGAGTGTGTTCTGTATAACCCCTGCAGCTCCTGGTCAACATTCCCATCTCTGTGTGGCCAGGTGTGCTCTGTATAACCCCTGCTCCTGGTCAACATTCCCATCTCTGTGTGGCCAGGGTGTGCTCTGTATAACTCCTGCAGCTCCTGGTCAACATGTCCTTCTCTGTGAGGCCAGGTGGCGCTCTGTATAACCCCTGCAGCTCCTGGTCAACATTCCCATCTGTGTGTGCCCAGGATATGCTCTGTATAACTCCTGCAGCTCCTGGTCAACATTCCCATCTCTGTGTGGCCAGGTTGTGCTCGGTATAACTCCTGCAACTTCTGGTCAATATTCCCATTTCTGTGTGGCCTGGGTGTGCTCTGTATAACCCCTGCAGCTCCTGGTCAGCATTCCCATCTCTGTGTGGCCAGGATGTGCTCTGTATATCCCCTGCAGCTCCTGGTCAACATTCCCATATGTGTGTGTGGCCAGGGTGTGCTCTGTATAACCCCTGCAACTTCTGGTCAACATTCCCATCTCTGTGTGGCCAGGGTGTGCACTGTATAACCCCTGCAGCTCATGGTCAACATTCCCATCTCTGTGTCGCCAGGGTGTGTTCTGTATTACCCCTGCAGCTCCTGGTCAACATTCCCATCTCTGTGTGGCCAGTGTGTGCTCTGTATAACCCCTGCAGCTCCTGGTGAACATTCCCATCTGTGTGTGTGGCCAGAATGTGCTCTGCATAACTCCTGCAGCTCCTGGTCAACATTCCCATCTCTGTGTGGCCAGGGTGTGCTCTATATAACCCCTGCAGCTCCTGGTCAACATTCCCATCTCTGTGTGGCCAGGGTGTGTTCTGTATTACCCCTGCAGCTCCTGGTCAACATTCCCATCTCTGTGTGGCCAGGTTGTGCTCTGTATAGATCCTGCAAC